>NC_135657.1:29200712-29526480 GCF_964188315.1 Podarcis muralis
CACTAAAATAAAACCTAAAATTGTCATTTAAAACCTTAATCATTTTGGTAGTACAGCTTGTTCCCTAAGTTTCATGGCAGACGCACAGAATTTGGCCACCCTTAGCGCGGTCTCTAGATCCTTGTCCTCTAGGCAAGTGCAGCTGGTGTTTGCATGAAAGCCATCTGGTCCTCACCACCCAAGGCGAGCCGGTCACTATCTCTCAGCCTAACCTACATTGTCATAAAATGGGGAGTCAGAGAGCCATGTGCCCCACCTTGAGCTCCTTGGAGGGAAAGGTGGTATATAAATGTAATAATTAAATGTGCAAGTTGCAGCAGAACCTGTCCCTGTGTTGGACTGGAGCTGATTTCCTCTCCCTTCCCTGAAGTCCCCTTAACATCTTTGTTTGCATAAGAATCTTCTTACTTATTGGGGGGGGGGGGGGCTAGCACAAAGACAAAGCAAAATGCTGCTGTAATAAACAACATGCAGTGTTTGTGCCGCCATGTCTTGCCCTTGTTTCTTTCTGGTTTATAAGGAAAGGGCTGTTATCTGAAGGATAAAATGAGCTCCTATCCTCTTGCCCAGAGCTCTATTGTTCCCATGTGCTGGGCCTATTTAAGCACACGACAGATGGATGAGTTGCTAGCTTAGATTTGCTTTATTCCGGGGCCAAAGAAGCAGGGAACTAATACAAAAAGAGTCATTCTAGCAGAGAAGATTACCTTTAACAAACTGACATGATTAATGCCAAGGAGAACGTGCGCATCAGACTCATTTCAATGCGCAAGCTCAAGTGGCTGCTGTGCTCTATCAGCTTCGGTTAGCATGAACCACTTTGTCTGCGTAGCAAATTGCTCTTCCTGTAAATAACTGTATATGCATATGTATATATGCTGCCATTCTGACCCCAAAAAATCTTTCAAGCAAGTAACAGTCAGGACTGAAAGCAATCTATACAATTGAAAAACCAAAATGGCAAGTAAAAACTCAAACACAATTCATAAAACTCCAGGACATGGTCAGTCAGATTCAATTCAATTTGCATGTAATTGTGAATCTGCCTATTTTAGAGCAATATGCAAACCAAAATACAGCTGTCCTTTGAAATGTGCGCTTCGCATAACCAGTCAAGTTATGAGCACAAAAATGTACAGTGTAATGTGCAAAAAAAACCTAAAAACTGCATGTATTAGTGAAAATAACAAACAAAAATGCATTACTTTAGAGTAGGGTTACCAGACGTCCCCGTTTCCCGGGGACAGTCCCCGGATTTGTGAATAAGTCCCCGGACAAATTCCATCCCCAGAATGTTCCCAGATTTCATCTAATGTCCCCGGGAAATGCAGCAGCAGCAGTCTCAGCAGCCTGGAGCAGTTGGCTCTGGCTGGCTTCAGGAGCTGCTCAGAAGTCCCCATATGATGGTGGTGCAGGGGCTCAAAGATGCAGCTTCCGGGCTGCCTCCACCTTCCCTGACCCCAGCAACCAAGCTGTGAAGGGAGACTTCATGCTGCCTATCGGAGCAGCCTCCCAACTCCTACTTGCATTCAAGCAGGAGTGGTGCGGGGATCTCTCAGCTGTGAAGGGAGACTTCATGCTGTATCAGAGCTTGTGTGCGAGCAGGAGGGGGCAGGGATCTCTCAGATACACAACGGGAAGCCTCCCTTCCCAGCTGAAGGATCCCCACCCCCTCCTGCTTACATGCAAGTAGGAGTTGGGATGGGACTGCTCCGAAAGGCAGTGTGAAACCTCCCTTCCCTCTGCCACCACCATCGCTGCAGCATCAACGTCCAGAACGTGCAGTATGTATGTATGTATGTATGTATGTATGTATGTATGTATTTAAAGTGTCCCCAGATTCATTGGGGAAAAAATCTAACCTTACTTTAGAGTAGATGGCTTTGCAAAAATGTTTATATAAAGCATAGCTGCATTAAAATTGGGCATAGTAGAAGAAACTCAAATCCAGAGAGCTGAGCTTAAGACTCAATGAGAGAATTAAAATTAACAGACTTGTCCATCTGCATTTCCCCATTCATTCTGCTGCCTGGTGCTGCCACTGAGAAGACCCTGCCCTGCACCGTCACCTGTTGTGCTTCAGATGGCAAAGCATTCCCCAATGAGCCAACCATGCAAGCAGATTCATATGGAAGGAGGAATTCCTTGGTTCCAAATGGATAAATGTTTAAAGGTCAAATACTGCACATTGAAAAGAGCCCAGAAACAGGCCAGGAACAAATAAAGTTGGTAGAATATTGTTGGTGTTGTAGGACCAGAAAGTAAGGCTCCCACCTGCAGCCTAGATTCCAGGCATTATTCAAAGACAAGTGATATATACCACCCAGTTTCCAAAGTGTCGCTATATTTTTGCAAATGTTTCAGTCATATTCCAGTAAATTTAGGTGGAGCTCTTGCACAACAAACCCAAGAAAATCCACTGGAATGTATGGGATAACCATGACATCAAACAGCATCATATAATCTCGATATAACAAATCAGAATGAATGCTTTATAAAACGACATCATATAATCCCTGTGGGATGAAGGCTCAATAAGCAGGTTACCTGTCTAGCACCTAACCTTGATATAACTGAAAGATGCATGACAGTGGCAAGGAATATTTTCTCCTGGAAAAGCTGCTACTGGTGCACCAACCACAGTTTTGATCAACCACTCCTAGGCGTGGTTCTGGAGCATTCCTAAATTATGATTCTGGTCTTCCAGAAGTACAGACCCATCTAGAATAAGTTTGTCATTCAAAATTCAAGCCAGAGTTATTTTTAGCTTCCCCTCCAGCAACCTCCAAAATGCCCTTCCCTGCCTCTTTGCCCTCCTCTTCATCGTTGATACAGTGGAAATAAGAAAAGGAGACATGACTCTTTGTTTTCCTCTATCTTGTTGCCATAGTGCATCTTGCCATCTTGTGCACTATCTTGTTGCTCTATCTTGTGCACCATAGTGCAAGACCCAAGGGCCTATGGGAGATGGGCTCCTGGGCTAATCATTTGCCAAACTGGGATGGCTGAATATGAGGGGGACTGCTTATTAAGCATCGAATTGACTCAGAAAATATTCCAATCTGTTTCAGATCAAGAACCTGAATAATTTTTCAAGTTCAGGGCACACTAAAGGGCCCTGTGAAAATGGCCTCAAACTTTATTCCAGTGAACTCTATAATTCGGGAGGGAGGAGGGGGACTGGTGGAGTTTTCCTAAGGTTAACGAAGAAGAAGGAAAAAGGGACAACTTTGCTGGAAGGCAGATCAAAAGAAAAGACTAAGAAGAGGGACATGCATTACAGCTCTGTAACAAAACCCATGCATACACATTCACATCACACGTCAAACAATATTGAGTTTAAAGTGTGACATGAGTATTTTTTCCACTCCAAGTACACATGTCTGGAAGCCAGTGCAGAACAAGAGCCAAATGGGAGACAATCTTTATTCAGAAAAAAAATGTAATGTTTAAAACTGCCCTGAATTTGCTCACAAAAATAGCTTCCCCCACATGAAAATCGTTTGAAGCGCATATATATATATATATATATATATATATATATATATATATATATTGCTTTATTTAGCTGCAAATTAATATGGATCAGTAATCGGATCTACACCATGGTTTCAGAAATATATGAACTGTTAATGTGAAACTTGATTCCAGGCTGTGATTTAAATTGGGATTTGTGTGTGTGTGTGTGTGTTTTTGCTTGTTGATTTAAATTGCCTTGATTTCAATCACTCCACTTACAATCAGATCAATAAGGCTTATTCCCAGGTAAATACCTATCCTCAAAGGGGAAGCTGTACATTTGAATTCCAGTTTGGTGTCCTTCATCTTAATTGAGTTTACAGTGGTGCCTCGCAAGACGAAATTAATCCGTTCCGCGAGTCTCTTCGTCTTGCGGTTTTTTCGTCTTGCGAAGCACGGCTATTAGCGGCTTAGCGGCTATTAGCGGCTTAGCAGCTATTGACGGCTTAGCGGCTTTAAGAAAAATTAAACACACTCGCAAGAACTCGCAAGATGTTTCATCTTGCGAAGCAAGCCCATAGGGAAATTCGTCTTGCGGAACGACTCAAAAAACAGAAAACCCTTTCGTCTAGCGAGTTTTTCGTCTTGCGAGGCATTCGTCTTGCGGGGCACCACTGTACCTATAAGTACTAAGTGGAAAAATAATTAAGTATGCTTAAGATTTGTCAACTAAGCAGCACACACACACACACACACGTTCTCTGATTAGGGTGTGATTGTCTTTTCCTTACATAAACGTCTCTTTTTTGCTTTATTTTTATTGTAGCCGAAGTGACTACACAGGGAGTTTACAGGGCAGGCGCAACATCCCTTCCTGGGAGGAAAAGGCCACTACGGTGTTATTTTAACCTACAGCGGGAGAGATAACAACACTGAATACTTGCTGAGCTACTTGAAGGAAGAGGGAAGTGGAGAAGCTGTGTCTGTCACTCCAAAGACCTTTGCTGACTCTGCGTTTTTTACTTCACAGGACTGCAGATTTTATACTGATGAAATTTGCAGCCTTGGGCGTGGGTGCCCTAGCAAAAAAAGGTGATGTTTTGGCAATGTCAATCAACTGACATCCCATATGCAGAGTTTGCTGCCCTCCCACAAGAAGATAGCAAGGGCCCTGCTGGATCAGATAAAAGCTCCATCTAGTTCAACTGTGCAGTAATAGCCAACCAGATTTTTCCAGGAAGCTGCCCAAAAGAGTTGGAGGCCAGAACCTTTCCCCATTTTTTTGCTACAAGCACACACAAAGCTGGTTTTCAAGAGCAGGAGCACAAAGAGGTAACCTGAGGTCCAGGTGAGACATAATCTTGGGATACTCCTGTTCCAGCTCTCCTGTAATGTGAGCAGTAGAAAGAAACAGCATCTTTAAGTAGAGGGATAGGGTCTTTAAAGGCACGCAAACTGTGCTGCCCCCACAACCTACCCAAAGTTTCTTGGAAGAAACTTGTACAAGTGCGACAAATTGATGTAAAGGCTTCCAATATATTTATTCGAGGGCAAAGGTCCATATAGTTAAAGCTATGGTTTTCCCAGTAGTGATATATGAAAGTGAGAGCTAGACATTAAAGAAGGCTGATCGCCGAAGAATTGATGCTTTTGAATTATGGTGCTGGAGGAGACTCTTGAGAGTCCCATGGACTGCAAGAATATCAAACCTATCCATTCTGAAGGAAATCAGCCCTGAGTGCTCACTGGAAGGACGGATCCTGAAGCTGAGGCTCCAATACTTTGGCCACCTCATGAGAAGACTCCCTGGAAAAGACCCTGATGTTGGGAAAGATTGAGGGCACAAGGAGAAGGGGACGACAGAGGACGAGATGGTTGGATAGTGTTCTCAAAGCTACCAACATGAGTTTGATCAAACTGTGGGAGGCAGTGGAAGACAGGAGTGCCTGGCGTACTCTGGTCCATGGGGTCACAAAGAGTCGGACTCAACTAAACAACTAAACAACAACAACTTCATGTTTTAAATTACCACATCATATTCATACATTAGAATGGTTAGAAGAGATGGTACAGAGCGGTGATGGGGAATCTATAGCATGTGGGACCCTAAAGGCCATTTTGGGCCAAACCATACGCCTGTTGGTCCTTTGAAGTTCAGTGGGGTCTAGGTGTGAAATAGGAATGCAAAGTGAATGGAGGGAAATGGCATCGGGGTGGAATTCTAACTCAAAAAGGAGGAGAGCCCTGTCCCCAAAGTGGGAGAGCATCCACTTGCAGATAGTCCCAATATCCATCTGCAGCATCTCCAGATAGGACCGAAATGTGTCTACCTCTGAGCTATGACCCTTATCCAAATGGAAAGGGGGGAAACATGGCAGCATGGAGACTGGCAAGTTCTGGGTTTATTTTAGAACGTCATGGGTAAGCGGCAGAAATTGGGATTTACGGACTTTTCGGTAATTCTGGTTCACTGAACACAAACCATTATGGGATTTTCTCTTTTAAAAAACAGAACTGCACAGTAGACAGACACCAGCATTGACTTGTGCATTGCTAAAGCTTCTTTGCCTCCCTAAAATATATGGATGCTCTTATTCTGCTGGCACTGCCTTGAAGGAGCAGAATGCCTTTAATGTTTTGCAAGAGCGACCTCCATCAGGCTTTTGAGGGGAGTTAATAAATCAACAGAAGCCACTTAACGGCAGCATTTTCACGAGTCCTGTGGAATTCTAAGTAAATAACGGGATTGGAAGAATGAAAATGCTGTTTATATTGAAATGTAGTCTGCCGTTCAAAGGAGCACAGAAGATGCTTAAGTGTTAAGATTTTCTGCCGCTACCACTCTCAGCGCAACGGTATCCCATTAAACAGAACGTTAAGCCAAAGCTGTTAGCATTGGCACGGGGCCAAGTAGACACCAAATCTTCGTAGATGGGATTTAATTGGTACAAGAAGAGGTAATTTATTAAGGAACACTGAAACCTTGTATACACTGAAACATCAGACCAAAGGGCATGATGCCTTGTGCGAATTTTGCGTTTGATAATCAGGGGGTTTTCCTTCAGAAGGCCTAATACACTCTAAGTACTGAGGAACCACGACAATTTCTCTACAGAGCTCCCATACCTGGTGCCCTTCAGTGTGCCCCATTTTCCATGCCCTCCTCCCCAGAAAAGTTTGTGGCTCATTAAAATTCATTAAAGCGGCATTGTAGCCACTCCCACCAATCCCCGGGATATGAGGGATGGGTATACTTTACTGGAGAGCCCGAGAGACCCGGTCCAGGTACCACAGTGGCAGAAGCACAGAAAGTCATGCTTGAGGGTAGCTTAAGAGGCAGGGAGAGTTGTGCTTCCCTTCGTGACACAAGCTCAAGAACTACTAGTATCAGGGTTTATGGGATGGAAGCAGGAGGAAGCAACAGCTGGTAGAAGGGACCAAGGAAGGACATTGATCCCAAGGACAGAGGCAGCTATCCAGTTAGCACTGATCCACTAGCATGTTCCTCACTAGTATGAATATTTCGTTGATAATTATTCGCTGGTGAAGACTTTATTCCGAAACAGTTGAACTATTCCAGATATACTGTCCTTTTGAGACTTCTGAGGGATGTCTTCCTTTGAGACTTTTGTGAAACAGCTTGGCAGTCCTCGTTATTCATTGATTTGCTTGATTATTTGTTTGACTCTGAGATATATAACAACTTGTAGTTGCTTGTATATTTTGTGAGATGTGTTGTATGGTACATACATCATTTTGAAGTGACTTATTTGTATATTTTGAATGACATCATAACCAATTATATATTCACTAACAGTTATTAGCCAGTGTGTTGCGTTTGCATTTTTGTAGATTTTTAACATTGTCACGAATTTCTCAGTAGGGTTGGGCAGTACAAGCTTTTTGACATCGCATTGTATCACCAGCCAAACATCACAATATAGTGGTGTGTTGCAATGCTGCAAAATGGAGGGAGAAACAAGCTGCATGAGACCCGGTCCCACAAAGTGCCAGGGTGAAACTGTCTCAGTTTCCTCTGTGGGAACAGCGATGGTTTCATCCTGGTGCCTTGTGGGGCCGGGGTCTCTTCATCGCCAGTGCCCGGCGCACCAAGAGAGGAACAAGCTGCATATTTTGAATTAGATATATATGGGGGCACCAAAATCTTTTAAGTGCTTCAGGCCTCTAAAGGTCTTAATCTGGCCCTGTTCGTAGGCCCAAAATATATGGCGAGCAATTGTCTACTGCCATTTTGGCTATGAATACAATTGAGGCACCCTGAAACATAAGGAGGTTACCCAAAGGGAACAAAAAATGTTGAGCCATGTTATCTGTTAATTATAGCACAGACTCAAAGCAACATTAATTTTACATTCTGATCAGTCCTAAAATATGTGACACCAGGCGAAATGGAGGGAACTTCTAAATATCTACTTCACAAGACATTTAGTACTGCCCTTGTGAGATATTGCATCCTTAAAAATATATATTTAAATGCACATTTGGAAAAAGAGTACAAAATTACCCCCACTTACCAGATTAAACGAGGTTGACAAAACAAAATCTAATTTTCAGTGACGTGCATTGATTTGCATATTATTTTGCACACGTCCAGTGGCCATGGAAGAAGCAGAAAGAAGTTTCAGCAAACCAACACACATCTGAAACGGCAGCCGTTCTGCTATGGAGCAAGAATGGTTAAGCCACTGAGCTATTTTGTCCATTGAATGTGAACTTGCATGAGAAAGTGACTTTGGGGAGATGATTCATGATTTTGTAATGAAAAAGGCCAGGAAAATGAAGCTTTCAAGTAAAATATTTTCAGCCGCATTGTCCCATTAGAATATATAAAAAAAACCAAACCACTGACAGGATAATAGTTTTATTAAGTATTAGGTATTTATTAGCTTTGTGGGACTCTCCTCTGGGATTGATGTTATGCTAAACAAAAATAGGGGGGAATGAAGAGGGAGCCTGGTAGGAAAGCTGCCTTGTGGGGCAAGGTGTAATTCCAGAAAATGTAGTATCAGAATTAAACCATGATATTATATAGGTTGGGGTCCTGGCATGTGTGTGAGACGCAGCCCATGTTACATGTCTGTTCTGTGTGCCTAAAAATCATGCTTGGGCCTGTGCTCCAAGAGCCAGCAAGCCAGTGTGGTCTTGTGGTTAGAGTGTCAGACCAGGACCTGGGAGACCAGGGTTCAAATCCCCACTCAGCTATGAAGCTCATTGGGTGACCCTGAGCCAGTCACTGCCTCTCAGCCTAACCTACCTCACAGAGTTGTCATGGAGATCAGGTGAGGAGGAGAGAACCATGTACATCACCTTGAGCTTCTCAGAGAAAGAGGTGGGATAGAAATGAAAATAATAATAAAAATAAATTGTTGGTCAGTTTGGGCTGCACCCCTACCCAAACCTCAACCAGTTCTTTAATTCTCTGTCACTTTCTTTCCATATACAGTCATACCTCGGGTTACAGCCGCTTCAGGTTGTATTTTTTCGGGTTACTTCTGGGTTTCGGCGGTCGCACATGCGCAGAAGCGCTAAATCACGCTTTGCGCATGCGCAGAAGCGCCGAATCGCAACCCACACATGCGCAGATGCGCCGCTGCGGGTTGCGAACGCTGTGGGTTGCGAACGTGCCTCCCGCACGGATCACGTTCGCAACCCGAGCGTCCACTGTATTTTTTAAAAAAGATTCATAGGATTGTAGAGTTGGAAGATACCACAAGAGCCAACTAGTTCAACCCAGCCCCTTGCAATGCAGGAATATTTTGGCCAATGTGGGGCTTGAACCCATGAACCTGTGATTAAGCATCTCATGCTCTACCAACTAAGCTATCTCTCAGAACAGCGGCCTCTGTCACACTGTAGTTAATCAATGGTGCAAAGACAGAAGGGGCCAAAGCGTCCTGGAAATGACTCCTTAGAGTGGGTGTCTGGAGGGACTGAAAGTATCTATTTATGCATTGCCAAAACTGAGTTATCTGTACAGCAGCCTGAGCAGGCAGGCCGGCAGGCCATCTACTCACTCTTCCCTGCTATGGTGAGATGTATTTTATTTCTATTTAAATTATAGAATTGTTTGCACCAACACATGTTAGCATATGTAAAATGTCTGCAAAATATATGCTTTGTCCTCTGTTTAGTGATGCAGAAGTGGCATCCCACGGAACGTGCAGCGTGGATATTTGCAGGGCAGCAGGACTGCGCACAAAGCAGCCGAGACTGTTGCAGGCATCAGGAAGAAGAAACAGATCACTTACAAAATCCCCCAAAAGGTAAAAGAGACTTGTAAAGGTAAAGGTAAAGGTACCCCTGCCCGTACGGGCCAGTCTTGACAGACTCTGGGGTTGTGCGCCCATCTCACTTAAGAGGCCAGGGGCCAGCGCTGTCCGGAGACACTTCCGGGTCACGTGGCCAGCGTGACAAAGCTGCATCTGGCGAGCCAGAGCCGCACACAGAAACGCCGTTTACCTTCCCGCTAGTAAGCGGTCCCTATTTATCTACTTGCACCTGGTGGTGCTTTCGAACTGCTAGGTTGGCAGGCGCTGGGACCGAGCAACGGGAGCGCACCCCGCCACGGGGATTCGAACCGCCAACCTTTCGATCGGCAAGCTCTAGGCGCTGAGGCTTTTACCCACAGCGCCACCCGCGTCCCAAAAAAAACACCTGGTGGTTCAGTGGTAGAATTCTCAAAAAAATCACCCCAAAAAAATCACTGGTGGTTCAGTGGTAGAATTCTCACCTGCCACACGGGAGGCCCGGGTTTGATTCCCGGCCAGTCAGGTTTGGGTAACTTGTTCCTTCAAAAGAGACTTAGCACTAATAAAATTCTCAAGCACCACAAAGGACAGCTGCAAACAAAACCTTTCAAGCGTGTTGCAAAGTGCCATATACAAATGGGACACTAGATGGCGAAGGTGAGCTATGGCAAATCCAATATATATTTTTCAAAACTTTTTTTTAAAGCATTTTCACAGTATTTTCTATATGTGTGTAGATTCCACCAAAGTGCCAAGAGAGGTAGGGATGTGGGTAAACTCCCCCAGGGTTGAGCTGGACTGGACCAAGGTTGCCCAGGACCTTTATGGCTGAGTGGTGAGTTGAGCCCTGGTCTCCCAAGTCCTAGTCTAGCACTCAAACCACTACACTGGGAGTTGTGCAGAGACAGCATCTCTCTCTCTTTCTCCCTCTATCATTCTTGCTCTTCTTCTTCCTCCTCCTGTATAGCATTTTGACATATGTCTTGATAACAGGACTTTATTGTCTGCATCCAAAGACCTGCAAATAAGCCGTCAGATTATGGCAACACTTTTTTTAAGACAGCAACGATTACTAGAAAATAAGTGTTTTTAATTCATCGTTTGTTTGTTTAACACAATTTGCATACTGCTTGATTGTAAGAGAACCTCTAAGTGGTTTCAGAATCAAACCCGCTTGTCAATAACCCTGTTCAGCAGAGAATGAAAATGCAGCCACTGGTTATTTGAGTATGACAGGCCCATGGGGAATGGATGATAGGGAAACTGTGCGGTTAGGAAGGTTTCTTTGCCACTTACATTTGGAACAACCTACACAACTGTCTCGCGGCTTTGCCGCTAGTGAGTAATGCAGTTATCTTAAAGCCATGCCAGTAAAACCCTTATTTCAGACCACATTATTCTGCATATGCCACATACAGGAAAAGCTGCAGAATAAAACTATTTTCCAAGCGGTTTTTTGAGTACTTTTATTGGGCCTATTTTTATGTGTCCCATGGTTGTTGTTGTTTTTATTAAAAAAGAAGAGAAAAAGCCACTCGTCTTATTTGCCATATGTTGGGCTCAGAAAGAAAGTCTCAAAACTGACTTCAAATAAGATTTCCTATGGTTAAAAAGTTAAAAACCATCATAAGTCTGAAATTCCATTTCAGTGGGCTTTCCAAACTGAGGAGGAAGTGGTGCATGTAACAGCAGAAACTTGGGAAACCTCTTTTCTTGAACAAGGTAAATCTCCTTTGTCTTGAGCCACTAGGTGCAAGAGAGGAATCTTAGGCCTCTCAAGAGACGGTTTTTAAATCAATGTAGACTCTCAAGGCTATTCACATTTATTTTGGCACGGCTGGATTAAATGGGCATGAGCAAAGACCAATATTTCTGCAAAGATCAAAAAAGAATGCCATTTGATATAAATACAGTGCTTTAAAAATAACTGCACCAATGCACTAAGGGCAGTGTAGCAACTGTTTTCTAAATGTTACAGACCTTTGGTTCCATTATTATTATTATTATTAGAATTTATATACCGCCCTATACCTGGAGGTCTTAGGGCAGTTCACCTAAAAAGATCACAGTATATAAAATTAAAATAAAAGAAATCACCCAATAATACCCCCCTCCCCCCAAAAGAGCCACATTTTAAAAGGGTATGTCATGCCTGTGTGGACAACTAATCACATCGAGTAACAATGCAGACCCTCACTTCTGCATCATCCATCCAATTCAGTATTTAACCTCCAACCCTTCTATATGATTATGTTCCTGGTATCTGGCCTTTGTGGTTCTTGTTCTCCTGGACCTTGACTGCTGCCTGTTCACAATAATACCTCTTGCCTACAAGCCTGTGTGAGAGCCAGTGTGGTGTAGTGGTTAAGAGCGGTAGACACGTAATCTGGTGAACTGGGTTCGCATCTCTGCTCCTCCACATGCAGCTGTTGGGTGACCTTGGGCCAGTCACACTTCTTTGAAGTCTCTCAACCCCACTCACCTCAGTGTTTGTTGTGGGGGAAGAAGGGAAAGGAGAATCTTAGCTGCTTTGAGACTCCTTCGGGTGGTGATAAAGTGGGATATCAAATCCAAACTCTTCATCCTTCGTACCTGTGTCAGAACTGGACTCCACAGCAGCCTTGCAGAAACAAGGACTCAGGCCTGACGTCACCTCAATCACTAAGCTATGGATGCCAGTTTTGACTGTCTCAGGCAGGAGTGGAGAACCTCAAAGTCCTCCAGACATTTTTGTCCCACTCCCACCAGCCCCAGTAAAAGATGGTGCAGGATGATGGGAGTTGTAGTCCAGCAACTTCTAAGGTCCAAACTCCCCACCCGCGTCTTATGCAATGGTTCTGAAAAATTATGCTTCTTTTTATTTAATATGAGAGAAATATTTGGAAAGTGTGTGTGTGGAGAGGTCCATTAAGAGCCTCTGTACAATCTAACCTGATCTGCGAGGTCAATGGAAATGTGTTTAAAACATAAGCAATTTTTTTTCAATTAAAAAACTCAAAACATAGAGGCTAAAAATAAATTGCTTTTTAAAAAAAGGGTTCCTGTAATTTTAAGTTTAAAATATGAGCCTGAGTAATCAAGGAAAGTATTTTTACTGCCCAGTCAATATTTTTCCTGGAAGCTTCAATAAATAGACTTTCTTTAGATCTTGAGTGTGTGTGTGTGCCTAATGGTCTTGGGTGTCTTATACCACAGAAAACTTTATCCTCAAGATATAGAGTAAACAGGAACTCTGTGGTTACGTAGTTCCTGGGGTGGGGGACCGGGGAGGCAAAAAAAGAAGGCCTGGTTTCCATGCTCTACAGAAAATTTATTCCTATTTTAAGAGATATTCACCCTCCTAGCCCAAACCTGTTATAACATCCTTTGTTTCTATTTATTTTGCTATTTATTTCGCTTTGCAGACCTTAGGTTACTTTCCTCCTATCACGAGTATTGTGTCTTTCACCTAACTTTTGTGTGTTTGCTGGAAAAGCACAAGGAGAGCTTATTTCACCACTTCTCTGTTTATTTATTTTATTTTCTGAATCAGAAACTTGTAGAGGCCATGAACCATCTAAGATTGAACTATCTAAGACTGAAGGGAAGTGGGTGAGTGAGGGGAAGGTTTGTGGCAATGTGCATGTGTGAGCTCGTGTGTGCTTCGAACATGCATAAATGAGGAGTTGCCTGTAGCAATAATAATAATAATAATAATAGTAAGGAATATTGCTTGCAAAATGGATATATTAAGAAAAATTACTTAGAACAAACATGCACAAGAAATGTGCACCAAAATGCTGATTAATTTTCATGGTGAACTGAAGATTGCGGAAAAATGAGAAAGTTAAGGGAAACAAAAAAAAAAAACAGAGAGAATCATTCATCCTATCTGAAACTATCAACATGGCCTTCTTGCCAATCTCTCTAGAAATTCCAGAAGCAACTCTAGACAAGCTATCAACTTTCCAAACCATTGATATGTACTAATGTGATTCTCTTGATGAGAAAATAATATATATACACTATAGCATGGCTATAGTCTGAAATCCCTTTCTTGTTCCCTTGACATCTTTTTTTTTCTTTGTACAAGAAAAGCAGATGTTTCCTTGTGGTTCTACATCTCCATACGTGTCTGTTAATATGTCATTGGCTGTTGAGAGACACAACTAGTTCCTGGAGAGCAGAAATGGCTGTGGGAAGAGAAGTACTTGGCACTGGAAGATGAATTTTGAGGATCCGTAGTCCATCGGCAGCTCAAAGTTCACAGTGGATGTCTTCAGAAGTGTCCCAGTGTGACTTGGACCTAGAGTAGAAAGTGCATGAATTCTAAGCAAACTGAACTTTCGAATAAATGTTCTGGGTATTATTAGATTCTCAAGGCTATAGTGGTCAAGACGTATAAATTCTCTGAATGCTCTCTCCAATTTCTAGATTTATTCTTTTTGGAAAGGAGTCATAATTGTGTGGGGAACTCGTGTGGGAGGCCAGTGTAAAGAATGCATGGATGGGAGGGAATGCTTTTACAGACAAAAAAGAGATAAAGAGAGGAAATGTGTGACACTGGATTACTATGAGATTCTCATCCACACTGTGTTCATGTAAGAGAAGGTGACAAATGTTAACTAAGGCTGTGTCTCTCCACCAATGTTTTTCACCTTTCATTCTACCTTTGTGCTAGAATCTAGGAAAGACTAGGAAAGCAAGGGACATTGATCATTGACTCAACTGAGCGACCACTTTCCATTCAAGCTGGTGGTTCTAAGCAGTAGCGCTCAGCAGGGCTGCACTTGTGGGGCTGCGTTGCTCTCCCATCTCTCCAATGCCATGTGTCACTGCCGCTTACTGGTGGCGTTAAGGTAGCAGGACCTCACTGCAGGGCAGAGGCAGGAGTCTGGGATTGGCTCTGTCACTGCGTCTGCACCGTGCTGATCTCTGGCCGGTAAGCGGCAGTGATGCAAGGCACTGGGAACACAGTAGAGCAATACAGCTCCACCTATGCAGCCCCACCAACCACTATGGATTACAAGACCTACTACATAACTTTTTTTGTTTCCTTATTTTCTTCCTCCCTCCTCATCCCCTTTCTTCATGTGATTTATATAATGCCTTTAATACGGCGGGCCTGACTTCTGTATTGTAAGTCTGGCTTGTTTTTAATCTCTGCACATAGTTTAGTACAGTTACGGCACGTCATAAGTGATAAATAACAAATGGGAACTGCAGCAAAAATGCAGAGTGCTCCTGCTGAGGACCCCAGCAGCTGGCCAAACATGCCATTTTTGAGGATACTCTATTCACTTTCCCCTCCTCTCCTCTGACAATCTTTTTTCCCCTCCTTTTTTTTTTAAGTTACAGATGGGTAGCCGTGTTGGTCTGCCATAGTCAAAACAAAAAAAATTCCTTCCAGTAGCACCTTAAAGACCAACTAAGTTAGTTCTTGGTATGAGCTTTCGTGTGCATGCATGCACACGAAAGCTCATACCAAGAACTAACTTAGTTGGTCTTTAAGGTGCTACTGGAAGGAATTTTTTTTTTTAAGTTCTGCAAACCCTGAGGCTCTCCCAAGCCTACCAATATCTCTCTCATGTGCAGGAGTGGTGCTATTTTGGCTCCACAAGGATCTTCACTTGGAGAATGAGTTCGCTGTTGATACAGAGAAAGAGGGGGAATGATAGTTACGTGGACATGTACGAGGCGTCTCTACACATACACAAGTGTTTGCATAAAGAGGAGTGTACATGTTGGTTTGTACAGCTCAGCTATTTGTGTGCACAGACTGTTTGTCCGCTGAATGCAAGAAGTCATGTGAATAGTCCTTCTAGTACTGGGTATAAACATTGGGGGTTGACAGTCACCTTAAAAGCCTTCTTCTGGCGAGGTAATGTTGGAAACGGGATACAAGTTGGACCTTTGGTCCAGTTCAGGAAGACAGTCCTCCCATAGGCTCTTGCGCTGCTGTTCAGAATGACCTGGTTTGCTAGAATTCAAGGGCTGTTGACACTGAGCATCTCCAAGCAACCGTAGTTGTAGCTGCTCTTGTTTATAACATGGGCTTCATGTTCCAAGTGAGAAGAAATTGTGCCACCCCAAACACCCAAACATTTTGACAAGATATTAATAGCTGCAGCCCCATGTTTATCCAAGCATATTTAAAAATGAAATTGCATCCCTTTTTGTCCTTTTCCAGTTGTGCCAGAGGTAGCGAATGATTATTTTTTTATAATCTTCTTGTATTCTATTTGGATTTTTGTTAGCAGCAGAGGGCAGCACCCCGTCCTAGAATCAGGGAGTCATTTTGACCCACTGCCATTATTTTTAAGCAGACACCATATCTACCTTTGGCAAAGACTCTGGATTGTATTCTGTGCTGGTCATATTCAGAGCAGACCTACTGAAAGTTATCAACATGCCTAACTTTGTTCTCCGGATTTCAGTGGGTCTACTCTGAGGAAAACCTATTTGGAGACAACCCTCTCCCTTGCCCAGTGCACTCCTCCTCACAATTTTCATTCCTGGACAGACTGAGTTAAGAAAATAGGTTATAATCAGCCAAACCCGTTTGCTTACTTGGGACATTAAGTACTTTGCTACTCAACTGCCAGCTATAATTTGGTGTGTTTTTAAAATAGTAATTCCTTCTTTTTTTTTCAGTCTTCCAGAGTGCACTCAAATTTTGAACATGGAGTATCAAAGTATTCCAGTGGCACTGAAAGCGGTGGGCAAAGTCCAAGAGTTTCAGAATTAATTTGCATTTAACTCAGATAAGTACCTCAAGATTTAAATGCTTATTTGGAGCTTATCTAAACAAGTTGGATCTCGTCAGTCAGCACATATGATTGGATTTCTCACAACATGAAAGCTGCCTTGTGGGGCATCCAGTACTTCTCATTACTATTTTGTTACTGTCTCGGTATTTTGGCCTTTCTCTATTCATGTCTCAGTATTTTGGCGGCCTTTGTTCCTGTCTAGGTATTTTGGCCTCTTTTGACTTCTAACCCAGCTGGAAACGAAAATGTTGAGAGAGGCATATGGAAATGCTGAAAAATAATAATTTTAAAAAATATATATTGGAGGGACTCTTTAAGGGCTCGTGCAAAAGCACCAAGGTGACAATCTTAAAATCGGTGGTGCAACTAAGGTACCGTATTGTTGTGCTGCAATCCTAAAGGGGGAAAGGACCCATCACCTCATCCTAAACCCTGCCAGACTGTGCCGGCAGCATGGGAGTGTGAGTGCAGGAATGTCCTTCATTCCTCTGTCCATTTCTGGGCTTCACATCCTTCCCTCCCCCCTTCCATTTTCCCTCTAAATGTTTCCAACTGAGCTTGCAATAGGAAGGAGAGGTTTAGACGTGCTCAAAAGGGTATCTAAATTGCCCCCTGGTCTGGGGAACATGACAGGAGACCAGGAAGAAGGCTGAGGAACATTCTCAGATGGCCCCTTATTGGCCCTGCTATCTGGGATGAATGTAGTCTCTCTCGCTGTCTTAAACACTGGAATTCTGAGTCTGACGTCAGGTAGAGGGACCCAGTCCATCCTAGTGCTGCTGAGATGACTTCCCAGAGACCACAGGATTGCATCCTTAGACTCTGGACATAATTTTCTTAAAGAAGAGGGTACCATCTTTAGATGGTAATCTGTATTACTTAATTTAAATGTTTTTAGTGAACCATGCTGAATTTGGGGATCCTGCTGTTTATTTTGCTGAGTGGGGCCCAGGACATCTGCCCCAAAGTCATTCCCTGAAGGCGCCACTGCTTAAGATGAGCAAATACATCATTACGTTTCATTATTCTGATTTTAGCCACTGCAAGGCGCTACTCAGCCCCACTTGCAGGCATCAGGTGGATCTTGACAACAGATGAGAGTGATTGGACTTGTATTGCCAGTTGCTTTCCAAGTGATTGCTACGGGACAATAAAATATATTTAAAAACAGGAAGAAAATGGGTCAAGAGTTCCTTTTTTCTTTTTCTTTTTTCTTTCCTTGGGTCTAATTACTGGGTTAGAGTTTCCTTGCCACAAATGTTATTTCTTTTTTCTTGCTGGCCCAAAGCAACCGTGATTTCACATCCAGCATGTCTGATGAGTTTCTAATGAAATCTAAACAATGTCTGCCCTGGTTCTTTGTGAAGAGGAATTACTTGTGTGCTAAACCCCTGAGCTAACAGGCATGAGCTCTTCCTTACAGACTTGCAAATGATACCCAAACAAAACTTTCCCGAGCCCTGTCGGCCTAGGTCCTTAATCCCACTCACCACAGTTGGGCCAAAGTGTCCATTGTCCAGTGAATGATAGCACCACAACTCTGAAATGGCATGGGGACAAACAACCATTTTAAGCATCCTTCCCCAGTCCCATGCTCTCCAGATAACTTTGGACCACAACAACCATCAGCGCTAGCCAGCATCCCTCCAGATGTTTTACACCCTGTAGCTGATATGAGCTGTCACCCAAAACATCTGGAGGACAACAGATTAGGGAAGAATGCATTATAGTAACCTAGAGCTAAAACATTATACATGATATGAACATATGAAATGGACTAAATTTAGCAACGGTCTTGGTGAACCTTGGGGGGGGTGTTTGTTTAACACACACAAAATTAATCCACTGAAATGTAATATCAAGATCAGTGTAGGTGTAATCTTAACTCTTTCTGCTTGTAATGTGTTTCCACTGAAAATTGCTTCTCCTAAGCTGCTTTTACTTCCACTGGCAGTACCAGACCTAGCTTTTAGGGAACTAAAGTATAAAATACAGATCAAGACAAACGGGAAGATGCTAAGCATGGAGGACAATTTTATTTGCATTTTTAAGCAAACCAACTTAATTAGCACCTCTCAGATGGATACGCAGGTCGGGATTGGAATTGTCCTTCAGGTTTCACACTTCTCTGAATTTTGCAATGCAGTTCTCATCTCAAAAGCAGGACAACCCAAAATGCATTAAATCGTGGTATGTGAAGAAGGAACCCCACAAATTGGGTGGCATTCAACTAAGTTTTGTGCATGGAACAAGGACCACCAACGCAACATGACTTAGCCCTCATCTCCTCCTTCCTTGTACCCCCACCCCCTAAATCTGTTCAGGAGAGTTTGGGGAACCCCTAGAACAAGTCTAGGGACCTCACAGGGGGCGGGGAGAAGACCCCACTATGCAAGCAGACCTCATTTCATGTGTGCATACCCCACTTAGCACTACATTGAATTCCACCCATTATATTCTGTATTTTAGTTTGTGAGAGAGAGAGAGCACGCAGAGGAGCAGGGCCAGAAAATAAAGAGAGGGGGAGAAAGAAAGAAAGAAAGAAAGAAAGAAAGAAAGAAAGAAAGAAAGAAAGAAAGAAAGAAAGGCAAAAGGAAAGAATTGAGGCACAGCATAATCATTTGTGAATTATTAGAGCTTTATTTATTACTTTATTTTCTTATATTTACCCAAGGTACTGTGCATGTCATTTCCTGGTGGGAATGCATCCAGGCACTGACCAGACCCAGACCTGCTTAGCTTCCACAAGGGAAATGTGACTTCCAACCATTCCCTACAGCAATGGGATCTAGCGTGCAGCTTAGGTGTGAAAGGAAGACCGGGGTAATTGGGAAAGTGAGGATCCACATCACTGCTTTGAGAAAAGAAGCAGTGTTGGGTCACAATTCTCCATCTATGTCTCTGGGCCAGGGAGACTCTATATCTGGCTGCAGTGAAGATGGGAGTGGTGGTGGAGATATTTTGCCTGGGATTTAGCAAGGTCTAGGGTTACCTCCTGAAAATGCAACACACTCCTAAGTTGCGGACGTGAAAATGGGTCTGTTGAGGAACAGAACTATTTTTCATTTGGACAGATTTCTACTATGCAATACATGTAGTTATATTCCCAACCTATGTCACAGTACATAAAAAACAAAAACAAAATCCTAACTGTTCCCATGAGGCTTGTCTGGTTTTATGACACATCATCTTGAGTAGTATTTATTGCTCTTTCTGTCTGACTCTTTCCGCAACGCTCACCCATCTTTGAATCACCAAAATGCAGAAGGAGCTGTGATTCAAGTGAAAATCTGAGCAAGCAAACTGGTTTGGCATTCGCACAATGGAAAGTTCATCCTGCAGCCAGAGGTGATTACTCCGCTCTGATCATAATTTTACTTGGATCATGACAAACAGATAATCTGGGTTGGTTTTAGGCCATTTTAATTTAGGCACTTTGCAGTCAGTAAGGTGGTTTAAACCTCTTTCTCCTCCTCCTCACTGCCGTTTGCTGCAAGCGGTGATTTATCACGATTAATGATAGAGAAAAGTATCTGTCTGGAGAACATTTCATGCGAGCAGGCGCCAAGCATAACACCAGACTAATACCAAATTAATTGCCTGGATTTCCTAAACTAATTATGGGCCAAATATCTACAGATTTTCATATGCTCCTTCTGTTAACTCCACTATGAATGGATTATTTATTTACCGACTTATTTATGCAGTCAAGTCAGTGGGTCAAGAAGCAAACTACGTTATCCTAACAGCTTGGGGCTCATCACATCCAGGAACCTTTGTTCAAGGTGTCTGTTTGGAAGCTATGTGGAAGAGGAACCCCATTTAAACGTGACACCAAGTGCATGGGTGGGGGCAGGGAACGTACAAGTGTGGCTTTTCACCTGCCTGCCTGGCATTTAAACCAGTCCTCTCTGCAGCAGTCACATGCCAGGGATCTGTGGTCCAGGCAGGTGCTGCGTTGGCACGCTAATGCTGCATGCTTTGTGGCTAAGAGCCCAGTTCTGGCATGAGGCTGCGTGCATGGAACGCATAGTTCATTGCTTAATGCAGTGAACTGGAAAGGCTGCTTGGCTATCTTATTATTATGAAAGCTCTCAGGTGAGAACTGGGGAGGGTCTTTCATTTTCTGTGGGGGCTGGGAATAAGAGCTACTTTTGGATAGAAAGAAGATTCTGCATTTGTCTACTGTTTTTGTATTTCCGATACCTTGCGGTTGATTTTCTCCTATTTTACATGTTGTTGCCGTTATGAGAAGCTGTATTTAATTTTGTATTTCTTATGATCACAACTGTATTTTTAGGACTGTTAAAAAAATTATATTGTATGATATTATGTTATGTATCAGTATTTGTGTTCTTTGTTGTAAACCACTTCTATGGTCTTTTTGACAAAGGGCACTTATTAAATAAATACACTTATTAAATAAATAAATTTTATGTGATTTTTCTTGTTGTATTTTTGTTCTGCTCTATATTTGTTTTGCTATTTTGTATCTTGCTCTTCTTAATTCGCTTTTTAGGCCACCTTGGGGATCCCCCAAGATCAAAAATGTGGGATACTATATTTAGTAAAGGTGATATGCTACAAAGTAGTTGTGTTAGCACAGGGACTTCTGGCTGCTCAGAAGAAATCCCCTTTCATCTTCTGTTCCCCTAAACCAGTTCTGGGGGTTTCCCCAACCCTATGGAGCAGATCTGGGGAGTGCACAAGGACGCATGAAGATAGGAGAGGAAAGGGAAGTTCTGTTGTGCAAACAGAAATCCTTGCACTAATGGAATTACTTTGATGGATACTGTCGTAAATATTTAAGTAGAAGGCTATGAATTTCCACCCCAAGGAGACATATTCATAGCAACAACCTTTTTGATCTTTTAGGCACCCAGAATTTTAAGAACATATTAAATTTCTGGCACATTTTAGACGTTCTGACTTTTAATTATTTTCTTTCTTTGTTATGACCACCTTGCTGCTTCTTTATAATTTTATAATTTTTGTACGCTACCTTGAAATCCTCACATTAAAAAGTGCTCTATGAATGCTCCAAATGAATAAATAAAATTATACTGGTGGCCAGTGACATGTGTCTCCCAGGCCAATCATTAGAATACCCTCTTACTCAAGAGATTGCAAAAGTGGCAGCCACCAAGCAGCAGCCTTGCACAAATGTAAAGTTGGGCACACAAGCCACATGCGACAAGCAAAAGTGTTTTTCTTTCATCTCATGGAAGCTTGAGAATTCTGCTGTGGTCATCCCTGGCAAACCAGTTGCTCGTCCCAAACTTTCCCTCTTCCGTAACTGCAATTTGAATCCACTTGTATCCTGCCTAGAGATCCTATTTTTACATTCCTTTTGCGACGTGAGTTATTTCTTTAGGTAATGAGCCATGTACTGTGAGCGAGAGAGAGACAGAAAGAGATGGAGACAGAGAAGCGAGTGTGGCGAAGACCAGGCCAGCGGCTGGCATGGGAAGGGGGGTTACCCCAAGCCCTTTGGTATTTCAGTGCTGCTCAGCAATGTTGTGTGCGTGACCTGTTCATTCAGCCGAGGCCTCTCCAGAAGCTTTTCAAATGGATGACCCTTTCTGAACCTAATTAGGAGGTGGATGGAGGAGAGAGTACACTGGAGAATTTTAATAAAAGGAATTGAATTGCTTCTTCATCTTTGCAACCTGGGATTTAAGAGGGAATTTCACTGGCTTTGTAGCCATGTAAAATAAATAGACATTAGATGATGACAGGGAAAACAGAATTGCTGCCAAAGCTAAAAGGAGCTTGGCAAAAGAACAAAGGACGGCAACACAGTCGATCATTATTTACTATACGAACTTTTTCATAAAGCACAGAAGCAAGAGAGAGAGAGAGAGAGAGAGAGGAATAATGGACCCTCGCTAAAAGATGAAAAGGGTTTGCCCTAGCTTACATTTTCTGCTGACGAGAGCTAGGATGCGCCCCAGTTGTTAGAGAATCTTATTGTTCTGTTTAGCTCCTCAATAAAATTGATTACGGCGGCTAGGAAGTATTCCGTAGCATGAACTCTGTAATTTTTGAAAGAAATAACTGCAAAGGATATGCAGAAAAGAGAACAAATGCCTTCATGGACATGCATACATTACAACTCTCACCTCAAATATTTCCTTTCTAATTGAACCAGTGTGTATTTCTGCAGATTGTTCCTGGCAATGTCCTGATCTAATAATTTGATCAAAGTTTTTTTTTTAAGAGCTTCAGTCCACAATATCACTATTAATATAAATTATGAGCTGATAGCCAAATAATCTTGAATGTTACATCTTTCAATATGTATCCAGTTTGTTGCTGTTTACTCAGACACACAAACACGTTAAGTCAGTGTTATCATTCCTTGTCATGCAGGCATTTAGAATTAGGCTTGAAGGATATATCGAGTTGCCAACTTTTGAAGCGGCCCTCGTTTCCATACCCCTAAAGGCAGAAAAGTAGGACAGGCAGAGGAGCTTTTTTGAAATATAAGTTAGCAAAACTCTCTGCAGGAGCTATCAGATGTTTTCTATCCACACAGTCTGAAAGATGCCCCACTGAGAAAAAATGGTTTATCTTATGTAATACTTGACTGAAGGTTTGGCCCAACTTTGGGAGACATTTGTAGTGAAAGAGAGTGTCATGTGACAAAGACACATGAGAGCAGAAGCAGCAAAGCAAATTGGGAAGTGCTGGGACTGCACAATCATTTGGGCCTACTAAAGTTATTCAGGCCTAACTGCTAACTGTTGAGTCACTCTAACATGTGACTTAGCAGCCAGTTTCACTTTGTGTTTCTCTGTAAGATGTCAGTGAGAGTCTGTCTGCTTCAGTTGTGAGCAGAGTCAGTATGTAAGCTCAGTCAAACTGTATGGAACCATGTTGTTTATGAAGAAGTTTATTTTAACTCAGTAAAGCTTTTATTCTTTAAAACTCTGCATTATTAATTTACACTGCGCGGCAGAGAGGACACCACCATCTTCCATATTTGGGAGCAAGTGGGGAGCAACACGAAACTGCACTCCTGTAATCTCTTTGCAGACACCTCTTTGCAAAAATTGTGTCTTCCCCGACTGGCTGCAATGTCCCTTGGGAGTGGCTGGTATGTGGGTAGTGCTTAGTCACTCCAAGGCTTTGGTCATCAGACAACACACAGAAGACTCGGGTACCTTCACAACAGTGTTCTGTAACCAAAAAAGAAAAGAAAAAACACCAGTTTTTGAGCCACGGGCACACTGTCTCAGTTTTAAGACAGAGAAAGAGAAAGAAAAAACTCTATCAGACTTTTGCGAAGGAGACTCTCATGCAGGCTCTCTTAAAAGTGATATTCCAGGTACCTAAACTTTTCCCCCAGGGACCAATTGAAACTTTCTGAGGGTCTTGGCAGACCACTTACTGGTTTTGGTTTTTTTTTACATATTGCAGCAATCATACTATGTACCTGAAGGTTCCTGTATACCTGAAGGAGCGTCTCCACCCCCATCATCCAGCCCAGACACTGAGATCCAGCGCCGAGGGCCTTCTGGCGGTTCCCTCATTGCGAGAAGTAAGGTTACAGGGAACCAGGCAGAGGGCCTTCTCGGTAGTGGCGCCTTCCCTGTGGAACGCCCTCCCAGCAGAAGTCAAGGCAATAAACAACTATTTTACTTTTAAAAGACAACTGAAGGTGGCCCTGTATAGGGATGTTTTTAATGTCTGATGCTGTATTGTTTTTAATATTCAGTTGGAAGCCACCCAGAGTGGCTGGGGAAACCCAGCCAGATGGGCGGAGTATAAATAATAAATTATTATTATAGATGTTGTACAATATTTTAATTGTGGGGTGGCTTTATGCTTCTGTTATCGTCGTCATCATTTCTGGTGCCTAAACCTCTCCCTTCCTTTAAAGTCTTTTCCTCTGCCCATCACTTTGGTACAACCCCCTCACCTTCCAGACAGACCCCCCCTGGTTATTAGGATGATGGAGCAATCACTACACTTGCCATTCACAGCCACTGATCCCACCGTTTTTCACAGAAATGCCACGGACCATCAGAACAAAGCCTTGCAATATGCACTTCCCACTTGCAGCCACCATTTTCAGTGAGAAAACAAACAGTGTGATAGGAAAGGGCTTGCCTAAGGCCACTGTGAGTTCATGAATGAGGCTAAAGATGGCCCATCTACAAGGCACCAGCTTTTAAATAGTAGTATTACTTGCAAGGATGATGAAGCTTGTGGCTTATGATTCAAGGGGCGGGGTGGCCATTACAAATTTCCTATCTTTCTTTTCCAGAAGCTTAGGAACATGAGAAGCTGGCTTCTACTGAGTCACGCCATTAGTCTATCTAGCTCAGTAATGTCTACACATTACTTTCTTGGGCTCCATGATCACTGCAGATGGTGACAGCATTCACGAAATTAAAAGTCGCCTGCTTCTTGGGAGAAAAGCAATGACCAACCTAGACAGCATCTTAAAAAGCAGAGACATCACTTTGCCAACAAAGGTCCGTTTAGCAAAAGCTATGGTTTTCCCAGTAGTGATGTATGGAAGTGAGAACTGGACCATAAAGAAGGCTGATCACCGAAGAATTGATGCTTTTGAATTATGGTGCTGGAGGAGACTCTTGAGAGTCCCATGGACTGCAAGAAGATCAAACCTATCCATTCTTAAGGAAGTCAGCCCTGGAAGGACAGATCGTGAAGCTGAAGCTCGAATACTTTGGCCACCTCATGAGAAGAGAAGACTCCCTGGAAAAGACCCTGATGTTGGGAAAGATGGAGGGCACAAGGAGAAGGGGACGACAGAGGACGAGATGGTTGGATAGTGTTCTCGAAGCTACCAGCATGAGTTTGACCAAACTGTGGGAGGCAGTGGAAGACAGGAGTGCCTGGCGTGCTCTGGTCTATGGGGTCACGAAGAGTCGGACACGACTAAACAACAATGTCTACACGGATTGGCAGCAGTTCTCTCTGAGCTCTATCTGGAGCTGCCAGGGATTGAACTTCAGGTGCATTCAAGGCAAATTCTCTGCCGTTGAGCTGTTTCCTGCTGTGGAACTCCCGAACCACTTTGCAAACTTAGAAGCCACTCTATTGCCTTGAAAGTTCTCCTTTACAGTGGTACCTCGGGTTACAGGGGCTTCAGGTTACAGACGCTTCAGATTACAGACTCCGCTAACCCAGAAATAGTACTTCGAGTTAAGAACTTTGCTTCAGGATGAGAACAGAAATCGGGTGGCGGTGGCACAGCGGCAGTGGGAGGCCCCATTAGCTAAAGTGGTACCTCAGGTTAAGAACAGTTTCAGGTTAAGAATGGACCTCCAGAACAAATTAAGTTCTTAACCCGAGGTACCACTGCATTGGTTGGAAGTGAATTCAAGGCACCTTCAAAAACCATACAGTATTGTATATATGAAAGTGACTTTGCTCAAATTTCTAGAAGTAAAATGTTTTACTGCAGTTCTGACTTCTGCCTGCGCACACATCAAATCCTTTCCTCTCACATTCTAGCCGCAGAGTTATGGGGCATCATTTTGAAAACAAGGATTAATGTTCCCAGGCAACTCCCCCAACCACTGTTCATATGAAAGGGCTATTAAGAGGGATCTCTTCGTATTACATTGCAAGCTGTGATTTTCAGCAGCACTAGCGATATCTCTTGATGTAATGGGCCCTGCAAGGCAGGAGGGCTTAAGTAGTGTTTGGAGACAGGAAGGTATTGACCTGACCTAAACACAGTAGTTGAATTGTTCAGAGAACATTGATTCATAGTTTTACAAAGGCCTGACTATTCCTATTCTCCGGGGTGATTATACACCTGACAAATGGCAAGAGCAACATGGCTGTACCTCAGAGAGTTCTTTTATTTTAGCACACACCAGCATTAACTCTGATAGCCCCTCGCTTTGCTATTTGGATAGCTGTCTGGCTGTTAAGTGAGAGCACCGTGTTTCCTGATAGCTCACATGCAGGTGGCCCAGGTCTCAATCTCAACAAGTTGAGGGGAAATGAATCTCTTGGGAGGAGAGATAATATTTCATGCCTAGCGAGAGAATGTCACTTTATTACAGCTAAGAAAATCTTGCGGGTCATATCTAGTATTAGACTTCCTCATCTGACTTAAATTGCTGGTATCTTATTTTGCATCAATGAGACTCTTATTAAGGCTGGAGGACAGTTTCGATTCAGAGTCCATTAAAAAACCTACCCAGTTCACAGTTTCTGAAAAAATACACAAACTGAAACACAGCCATTCTTCGAAATTCTCACTTCTCATAATTTTTCAGTGCAATTCTACAGCCAAGTAATATGTACTAGGGTAAAATATGCATTAAAATGCATATATTAGTGAGACTGAATAATATACCTACAAAAGAAGATTGGCTATGCAAACTAAATGAATTCATAGAATTGGCAATGTTAACAGCAGTCACAAGACATCAGACAAATAAAAAACTAAAATCAGAATAGCAATGTTTTGAAGATTATATGAAAAAACACTTTTCTAAAGAGAATATGTTGATATGCGTGGACTAGGTATGTAAAGTATAATTGAAATTAATAAATAGTAAGGAATATATGAGAAGTAATATATAAAAGATGCAATGATAGATGAATTTCTAGGACTTAAGGATGTTGAGTTGCGGTGCAGGGAAGTCACAGGGGTGTTATGGGTGGTGGTAGTTAGGGTATGTATGAATTATGTATTCTTTCTTTGTCTGTTTTCTGTGTTTGTATGGATGTTTTCAATTAAAAACTTTCTATTTTTTAAAATAGAAAATGAATTACAAGCAAACATTATATGAATGGAAATTGCTTTTCCAAAATGTGTATCTCAGGCAAAATTGCATACAAAATATGTTTACGAGGGAAAATGCAGATGAATGCTTATGAATTTTCATGAGGCCTTTTTAAAAAAAGTCACAAACTGATATGAAAAGGTGGAGAACTGAACTTAAGACTGGAAAAATGTGAAACTGAAACTGACAGATCCTCATATCCCTAGGCTGTTTCAGAGGTCAAGGAGAAGCAAATCTTGCCAGAATTTCTAATTCTGATATAATATCTGAAGTGCAGATTCATACATCTCACCCATGAGAAAATCTGTGAAGTTTAAATTACCTCTGAAGTTTACAGACTTCACCTTGAGTATGGTCAGTGATAGTCCACAATGGATATTCATCAGAAAAAGGGACCCCAAAGTGCAAATTGTCCGTGACTCTGGAAAATCTCACTTCTGTTCTCAAATCTGAATCAGTTTGTAGACCGGTTAGAATTCAAATCCCAGGCTTCTGTGGACGAGCTTTAGCTAAGTCACTGTAGTTTATAATTGAGTGTCATTCCCTTATTTGTGACACTAGCCAATCCCCCCTTAGAGTTTGACAATTTGTTAATGTCCTCAGGAATTTTTTTCTATGGTAGCATTCTACCAGTTCTTGAAATTCAAAACCTGAAAGTTGAAAGCACTTGGTTTTTTTATGGTGGATTTCTGTAAAGTGACAAATTGAACTAGGTTAATGAAGAGTGTGCACTCCATTTCTGGTGTACAACTGAGTCAGAAGGACTTTATACTATTCAGTTAATAGGAACTTTATTATTGCATATGAAAACATTTTGGTACATCTAAACATTTGATTAGCAACCACTGTTGACAACAGATGTGCAAGTTCAGTCCATTGATTGGTCCACACATGTGCTGTCTTCAAAGTTACATTGACAGCATATGATATATGTCATTTTGCTTTTTTCACACTTGCACTGATATGCTCCACATCCTTTCTTGCTCCCCCAGAATATAATTTCTTCACATAAAGTTGTCATCATGATGGATTTCAGTTCTCCATTTTCAAGTGTCCATCCCATGTCTTCAGGATTTAGAATGACAGGAGTCTGTGTGTAAGCTTGCGTCCGCACCATGCTCTGATACTGAATTCTTTTCAGACGGTGATGCAGTGCATTCTGTGTTGGAAGATATTGATTGTGACATCAAATATCTATTGAATGTGACAGACACTGTATTGCCATGATCACACAGGTAACAGACATATTTTTCAGCATCAGCTAGTGTGTCTGGAGTCAGGTCACCCACACCTGAACCCTTCTCCAAACAGTGATAGGTAATAAACACATTTCATGCTGAAATCAATGTATTGTTGCCCAACAAGGTAAGAACACTGGCTTGCAACCAAGCAGAAATATTGGTGGAATTCTTGTACATCAATGTACTGTTACTGGCTACCCCAATCTCCACCGAGTGGTGAACAAATTTCCAACTTCTATTTTATGAAAGGACGCATTTTTCCTATGTGGCATCATGCCTCCCCATCACCTTGACAACCTCCTCCCCTCATCAGAAGAGCCTCTTGCATGGTTGAGGATTTCCATTGGTGGATTAATAAGTTGTTTCCAGCACCTTTTGCCATTCTTAACAACTTCTATCTGATGTCAAAGAGTAAAACAACTACCAGACTTTTAGAAGAAATCTGAAGGCAGCCCTGTTTAGGGAAGATTTTAATGTTTAATAGACTATTGTATTTTAATATTCTGTTGGAAGACACCCAGAGTGGCTGGGGAAACCCAGCCAGATGGGCGGGGTATAAATAATAAATTCTTCTTCTTCTTCTTCTTCTTCTTCTTCTTCTTCTTCTTCTTCTTCTTCTTCTTCTTCTTCTTCTTCTTCTCCAGGTGTCCTGGAGAAGAAGCTTAGCCTGTATTTTTCACTGGTCTTCTATCTTGCCTTCAATACTACAAATTTTATCAAAATTCTGCCATTTATAAGTTTCTCACATTCACTAACTCTGAGGGGGTGCCCTCAGATCTGTAACAGTATTTTCTTTTTCCTGCACTCCAGATTTCATCCAAAGTTCTCTGGAAGTTAGAGTAGGAAAATGGGCCACCTCAAATACCATGATTGGACCATGTTTTATGTGCTGGAACCCTCTGATTCTCTGTTCATCGGCTGGGTGAGGACTGCAGGGCCTGCTCCCTTCCAGGGCCTTTTCCAACTGGCCCAGGGGGCGTGGCCCAGGCCCTCTCCCCCAGCTATAAAGGGACTCCTGCAGCAGGGAAGCCTCGAACCATCAGCTGGGTGAGGACTGCAGGGCCTGCTCCCTTCCAGGGCCTTTTCCAACTGGCCCAGGGGGCGTGGCCCAGGCCCTCTCTCCCAGCTATAAAGGGACTCCTGCTGCGGGGAAGCCTCGAACCATCGGCTGGGTGAGGACTGCAGGGCCTGCTCCCTTCCAGGGCCTTTTCCAACTGGCCCAGGGGGCGTGGCCCAGGCCTTCTCTCCCAGCTATAAAGGGACTCCTGCTGCGGGGAAGCCTCGAACCATCGGCTGGGTGAGGACTGCAGGGCCTGCTCCCTTCCAGGGCCTTTTCCAACTGGCCCAGGGGGCGTGGCCCAGGCCCTCTCCCCCAGCTATAAAGGGACTCCTGCAGCAGGGAAGCCTCGAACCATCGGCTGGGTGAGGACTGCAGGGCCTGCTCCCTTCCAAGGCCTTTTCCAACTGGCCCAGGGGGCGTGGCCCAGGCCCTCTCCCCCAGCTATAAAGGGACTCCTGCAGCAGGGAAGCCTCGAACCATCGGCTGGGTGAGGACTGCAGGGCCTGCTCCCTTCCAGGGCCTTTTCCAACTGGCCCAGGGGGCGTGGCCCAGGCCCTCTATCCCAGCTATAAGGGGACTCCTGCTGCGGGGAAGCCTTGGACCATCGGCTGGGTGAGGACTGCAGGGCCTGCTCCCTTCCAGGGCCTTCTCCAACTGGCCCAGGGGGCGTGGCCCAGGCCCTTATTTGGAACAAACTTTTGGGGAAGTGTGGGAAGTGTTCTGCCATTGCTTCCCTGTTCCAGGTGGCTAATGTACTTTAAAATGTCCTCAAGCAGTCGGTGGCAATTTAAGTTTTTATTCCTTTTTTCCCTTTTTTCCTTTGTTGGGGGTGGGTGGGTGGGATGGATATCTAGTTGGGGATTAATTTTAGTATAACTGTTAGTGTTCTTTTTTGTTGTTGTTTTATTGGTTCTGTATAGTTTGTGTTTTGTTTTTAAGGGGCGGGATCAGGGCTGCCTGGGAGTGGCTCCCCAGCCATCACGATGGCTGGGACAAGTTCCACAGGGGGGGGGGAAGCACTGGGACATTCGATCTCGGTGATCATGGGCAGGAGGCGGAGTTACGCTAAGACCAGACCATGTCATTACCGAGGAGGCAGGTTTAGTCGTTGTTTGAAGACTATCCCTGCCTCCGGGTCTGGCCTTGACCGGATGGATACTGGAATCAACAGGGGGAACCCACATGACCTGAAAGTGTTGCTGTGCAATGCCAGGTCAATGATGAATAAAACCACTGCCGTCCACGACTTGATTGTGGATGGAGGATTTGACCTGGCATGTGTGACAGAGACCTGGTTGGAGGAAGCAGATGGGCCTGTTCTTGCCGCTGCTTGCCCACCAGGTTTCTCTTACGCACAGCAACCCAGGTCATGAGGGCGGGGAGGGGGGGTTGCAGTGATTTTTAGGAAGTCACTAGCTTGCACTGGGCGTCCTACTGGGAAGATCCAGTTCTCTGAGTGCATGTTCTGGAAGTTGGGCAATAGGGGCAGTACAGGATTCCTTTTGGTGTACCGACCTCCCCGCTGCACCAAGGATTCCCTGTCCGAGCTGCTTCAGGTCATGGCGGATTTTCTCCTGGAGACACCTAGTTTGGTTGTCCTAGGGGATTTTAACATCCATGCCGACACGACCTTACAAGGGGCTGCTCGGGACTTCGTGGAAAGCATGGCCTCCATGGGGCTGTCCCTGAATAAGTTTGGCCCAACTCATAGTCATGGACATGCCTTAGACCTGGTGTTCACCTCTAGTGACGTGGGTGATCTGACACTAAGTAAAAGTGAAACAAAAGAAGTGCCATGGTCAGATCACTTCCTGGTGCAACTGGACTTCTCCGCGACCCTTCCCCTCTGCAGGGAGGTGGGACCAATTCGGATGGTCCGCCCCCGCCACTTAATGGATCCAAATGGTTTCCAGAGAGTGGTAGGGGATGCTTTATCCCATGTTGATGGCCTTTCAGCTGATTCCCTGGTGGCCCGCTGGAATGCGGAGTTAACCAGGGCTATCGACTGTCTGGCTCCGAAGCGCCCTCTCCGATTGCATGGAGCCCGGACAGCCCCGTGGTTTTCTTCGGAGCTGAGGGCGATGAAACAATCGCTGAGACGGCTAGAGCGTCGGTGGCAGAAAACTCACTCCGAATCTGACCGGACACAGGTTAGAGCTCAACGTCGAGCCTACCAAGTGGCGATAGCGACGGCGAAGAAGACTTTCTTCACCGCCTCTATTGCATCTGCAGAAAATAGTAGCAGGAGACTCTTTCAGGTGGTTCGCAATTTAACGGAACCACCTTTACCATCGGGGCCTTGTAAAGACCCCAAGATCTCCTGCAACGATTTTGCAAAGTTTTTTGCAGATAAAATCACTCATATTCGGAAGGAGCTAGACACCACCGTGGGAGCAGGGCTGGGGCGGGAGAGTGCTGGAGCTCTGTCTGGTCAAGTTGCATGGAATCAATTTCAATCCGTTACCCCCGAGGATGTGGACAGGCTGCTTGGACGCGTGAAACCAACCACCTGTCTCCTTGATCCTTGCCCATCCTGGCTAATAAAAGCAAGCCGGGAAGGGCTGGGCGATGGGCTCTGCGGGGTGGTGAATGCTTCCCTCTGTGAGGGAACATTCCCAGATCCGCTGAAAGAGGCGGTCATTAAACCGCTTCTTAAAAAACCATCTTTAGACCCGGCCAGTATGGCCAACTATCGCCCAGTCTCAAATCTTCCATTCTTGGGCAAGGTGATTGAGCGCGTGGTTGCTGAACAACTCCAGGCACGCCTGGAGGATGCGGACCATTTGGATCCCTTCCAATTCAGGCCTCACCATGGGACTGAAACTGCCTTGGTCGCGCTGGTTGATGATCTCCGGCGAGCTAGGGACAAAGGTGAGAGTTGTTTCCTAGTTCTGCTGGATCTCTCAGCGGCCTTTGATACAATCGACCATAACATCCTTCTGGACCGCCTAGAGGGGCTGGGAGCTGGGGGCACTGTCATACAGTGGTTCCGCTCCTTCCTCCTGGGCCGTGTTCAGAAAGTGGTGGTGGGGGATGAGTGTTCAGACCCCTGGGCCCTCACTTGTGGGGTGCCTCAGGGTTCTGTCCTCTCCCCCATGCTTTTTAACATCTATATGAAGCCGCTGGGAGAGATCATCAGGGGGTTTGGACTGGGTGTTCATCAATATGCAGATGATACCCAGCTCTACCTCTCCTTTAAATCAGAACCAGTGAAGGCAGTGAAGGTCCTGTGTAAGTGCCTGGAGGCGGTTGGAGGGTGGATGGCGGCTAATGGATTGAGGTTGAATCCTGACAAGACAGAAGTACTGTTTTTGGGAGACAGGGGGCGGGCTGGTGTGGAGGACTCCCTGGTCCTGAATGGGGTAACTGTGCCCCTGAAGGACCAGGTGCGCAGCCTGGGAGTCATTTTGGACTCACAGCTGTCCATGGAGGCGCAGGTCAATTCTGTATCCAGGGCAGCTGTCTACCAACTCCACCTGGTACGCAGGCTGAGACCCTACCTGCCCGCGGACTGTCTCGCCAGAGTGGTGCATGCTCTAGTTATCTCCCGCTTCGACTACTGCAATGCGCTCTACGTGGGGCTACCTTTGAAGGTGACTCGGAAATTACAACTAATCCAGAATGCGGCAGCTAGACTGGTGACTGGGGGCGGCCGCCGAGACCACATAACACCGGTCTTGAAAGACCTACATTGGCTCCCAGTACGTTTCCGAGCACAATTCAAAGTGCTGGTGTTGACCTTTAAAGCCCTGAACGGCCTCGGCCCAGTATACCTGAAGGAGCGTCTCCACCCCCATCGTTCTGCCCGGACGCTGAGGTCCAGCACCGAGGGCCTTCTGGCGGTTCCCTCATTGCGAGAAGCCAAGTTACAGGGAACCAGGCAGAGGGCCTTCTCGGTAGTGGCGCCCGCCCTGTGGAACGCCCTCCCATCAGATGTCAAAGCGATAAATAACTACCTGACATTCAGAAGGCATCTTAAGGCAGCCCTGTTCAGGGAAGTTTTTAATCTGTGATATTTTACTGTATCTTTGGTTTTTATGGAAGCCGCCCAGAGTGGCTGGGGAAACCCAGCCAGATGGGCGGGGTACAAATAATAAATTATTATTATTATTATTATTATTATTATTATTATTATTATTATTATTATTATACTTTATTGGTTTAGGTCATATTTTCGTTTTAATAGATATTGTTTTGATATTGTATATGGTGGAGAGATTATTTTTTTAAAAAAGTTAAGCGGTTTAGAAATGCTTTCAGATACAATATATATATATATATATATATATATATATATATATATATATACACACACACACAAACAGCAACTCAATTCTCCAATGGCCTATCTTTTTAAGTAGCCAGTATGACATCGTCCGTGTGCAAGTGAGGGGTATCAGAATGCTAGGAAGATTGGGGAGTCTGTCATCTTTCTTTCTGGCTTTAAAAGCTAGCATAGCACTCTAGGTGAAGTACCGTAATGAGAGCCAGGCCACAATCACATGGCAGTTTATTCCACTTCCATGACATTTCCCTTGAGCTTTCACATGTAAAAGCCACTTCTAGAAACAGAGCAGAATGCAATGCAAGTTTAGTGCTATTTTCTGTGTTACCTGCAAACAGATTTTTTTTTCTTTGCTGGAAGCAAATCACACGGAAATGAGTACTAAGCTTGTGCTGTATTCTGCTTCCATGAACACGGTCATGGAAGACAATCTTACTTGGCTATGAGTGATCGCCAAAGAAGAAGAATATTCTGCTATATTTCTGGAAGTGACTTTTATGTCATGTAAAAACTCATATATAACAGGAAATTAACAGTTATATATATATAATGTGGAAATTAACAGTTAGGGAAACATCGGGAGAACAAAGTAACTTGTCATGTGAATGCAGCCTGAATGAAAACAAAGGTTGTTTTCATTGCATCTCTCCCTTTTAGTGGTGCTATCCAAAGACCTGCTCAGCAGAATGAGCAGCAGGACTCCCAATTGCCACAGGGCTAGCTTACCATGTGTTTCAAAAAAGAAAACCTGAAGCAATGCACATGACCATCTATGGGGCAGGGGGAGACCCTAATACCATTTGAAGTAACTGAAACAACGCGTATGTCCGTGTAATGAGAAGGACCCTTGTAAGACATTAAATCCAGGAGGAGACATAAAGTTTGTTCCTGAGCCCAATTCAAAGGGCTTGCATTAGTGTTTATGTGCCTTGATGGCTTAGGCCTCAAATATCAGAAAGACCATCTACATCACTGTAATGAATGCATTGTTGGGTATAAGCAACCTTGCAGGCCTCCAGCCTGTAGAGAGGTCAGCGTCAGAGCAAGTTGATCGGGCGCCTGAGGCGGCACACATGCCCTGCACCTGGGGGTGGGGCCAGGCCGCTCCACGGGGCCTCCAAGGAGTCTGTCTGCCTCCTCCCACTCAGCCGCCCTACAGCTGAGGGGCAGGCGGTGGGCAGACCGTTTGGGACAGTGCGGAGCCTATGGGTGCCCAAGCCATCGCATCACTCCTAGAAGAGACATGTGGCTTGGGCGCACTGCAGGCCCCACGGTGAGTGACACCCGGGGCAACCCACCCCCACTGCACCCCCCTTCCTCCGCTCCTGTGCAGCGTAGAGACCAATGGATGGGGGGAAACACTTTGTGGTTTTCCACTAAACAACAGCTCCGTCCATTCCTCCTGTGATCTCTCTCTCTCTCTCTCTCTCTCTCTCTCTCTCTCTCTCTCTCTCTCTCCTTCTTCTTGCATGAGGATGCCATGAAACTATGTCTCACAATGTAGGCTTAGAACCCAAAGCTATCCTTGTGATTATGAAGTAACTGTAAGCAAAGGACCTTTTTTTTTCTTTACCATTGTGTGTTTTGCTTTTACCTTTTTTAAAACTAGTGATGTGCAATGAGACAGGCAATGGGTGGTGGGAGTAGCTCTGGCTAGTGCCAGCTTCCAAGGGGTGAGACAGTCCTTCAAGTAAACTTGTCCCAAGCTGCTGAGGGCTTTATATACCAATCGCAGCACCTTGAATTGGGGCCAACAACAAATTGGCAGCCAGTGCAGATCTTTGAGCAAGGGTGTTACATGCTCACAGGGTCTCACATTCTGCACAAACTGTATCTTTTGGACAAAAGAAGCCCCACATAGAGTGCATTAAATTAAACTGAAACCTTGTTCTCCTCAGATGAGTGCTAAGAGAACAGAGCATACTACAGTCTCTTGCAGAAGATGTATCCTGAGCTCCCATTCAAAAGACACACCGCCCAACAGCCTACCCTGCAGCCAGCACTGGTGCCACGCCGCGGTAAAAATAAAAGCAATATTATGAAGCCTTATTAAGCAAATGTTTAATATTTGTCTTCTGATGCAAACCAAGATGCAAGATTGTAGGAGTAGGAACTATCCCTGTGTCAGGGAGAAACATTGCAACCGCACTGGGTTCTCTCTAAGAGATGAACAGTGGATCAGTACTGCCACCTCTTGGCGCCAGGTTGCAATGATGGCTTTTTGTTTGTTTGCTCTGTAATTCAAATCAGAAATAATGGCGTGAGTTGTGTAGCGATGGTTTTGAATGGAATGACCTTGTGACAGAAGCCCAGTTTTCTTTCTTCATGTTTAGACTACTTGAGCATGTGAACATTTGTGAATGATTAGCGGTTTGCTCGTTTTGGTCCACGTTTGAAGGCAAGAAGAATCAGCAGAATGTCAGCAGCAGAAGAAGAAAGATATTTTTTTCTCTCCCCTGTTTTGAGAGCACTGGCACAGAATTTGTAATGATAAGGAAAGCAAGGTAGGGCTTAATCAGGGATGAGTGATATTATTATTATTATTATTATTATTATTATTATTATTATTATTATTATTATTATCACCACTTTATATGAAGATGACTATGCCGATTGTGTTATATTGCTACAGTTTGCTAGACTGGAGCTGAGTTTTCTTCAAGCAAGATAGGAAACATCAGTGCGGATCTGAGAGTAAGGAGTAAAAGATCATCTCAGGGAAGGAACCACCTTCATCTTGCAAACATCTGTCTCTCCATAGGTACCCGTGGTTCTGGAATAGAATGGACTACAGGGGGTCTATAGATAAACGACGTGATTGATGTTAAGCCTAGGTTATCACTGCCTTTATAGGCATGGATAAGAGTCTAAAACATGATGGCAAACTCCTAGCAAAGGAACAGCTGGGTTCCAGATGGGTTAAGAAGCAACCATATTGAAGGCAAGTGGGGGGGGCGGGGTGTTCAGGTAATACAGTACAAATGTGGAGAACTAAATTTAAGATTGGAGAAAAATTAGAAACAGAGATAAACCAAACTTCGCAGATTTGCGCATTCCTACTCAGCATCTAAAATGAGCAGATTAGCAGTCCCCCTTGTTTCGACTCCAGTCAATAATAATAATAATAATAATAATAATAATAATAATAATAATGGTTTTATTTGTACCCCTCCCATCTGACTGGGTAGCCCCAGCCACCCTGAGCTGTTTCCAACATACAAAAACATAATAAAACATCAAACATTAAAAACTTCCCTGTTCTTAATTTTAGTGATCCACATCAGTTTGTTCCACATCAGTTTTATATATTTACAAGTCCTCATGAAAATCCATCAGTATTGTACTGCAGACTTCTAATATACACATCTTTGTATGAACTTTGCCTAATATCCATGTTTTTACAATTTCCTCTAAAATCATGCATTTTGTGTTGTTTTCACGAATATAGGCATTATTGTGCACATTACTTGGAGGGAGAACAGCACTGCAAAATGGGGGTAAGTGCACATTTAGAAGGAAGGCCGTATCTCAGCTCACATCCTGTTTCGGGAAGAGCAAATTAGGCGAATTCACCTATAAATGCAATTGGAACCTAATTTCTCCACCATGTTGAGTACTGTGCTGACAGAGAGTATGGAGGACCAAGGGTTAATTATACATGGGAGAGGTCTGGGTTAGAGTCAGTGGCAAATGTAGTTCCAGAACGGGAATACCCTGTGACCATTCCATTATTGCAATGCTGCCCTTTATATGATTGCCAACGTCTTTCAGCAACTGGGATTTGCTCATCAAGTGTCCTCAAGAGTCTTTCCATTCTGTGTATCTTTACTGCCACTAAAGATGCTACAGTGGTGAAGGGACACAAAGATCACCACCTAGATTAGTGACACATGTCTGTTGACTTCTGGACCAGCAAGTATGGTTGTGTGCCAACAAAGTTTTAAGGTCTTGGGAACTCTCCTTTGCACTTTCAACAGGAGGCAACAGTTCCCATGGCTTTTCCATCCATCAGGCTGGGGTCAACTCAGTGGGCACTTACCCTTCCCAAGGGCTCCTGAACAGAGTCTGGATCCAATGTACTTTATGCATGCTTATTTTAAACTGGTGTAATTTACACTGAGGGGTGCGGGTGGCGCTAGGGACACGGGTAGCACTGTGGGTTAAACCACAGAGCCTAGGGCTTGCCAATCAAAAGGTCGGCAGTTCAAATCCCCGCGACAGGGTGAGCTCCAATTGCTTGGTCTCTGCTCCTGCCAACCTGGCAGTTCGAAAGCACGTCAAAGTGCAAGTAGATAAATAGGTACCGCTCCGGCGGGGAGGTAAACTGTGTTTCCATGTGCTGCTCTGGTTCGCCAGAAGCGGTTTAGTCATGCTGACCACATGACCCGGAAGCTGTACACCAGCTCCCTCAGCCAATAAAGCGAGATGAGCGCTGCAACCCTAGAGTCGGCCACAACTGGACCTAATGGTCGGGGTCCCTTTACCTTTAATTTACACTGGTTTACCATACTTAGGCTTGGTCTCCCCATTTGTAGTAGTGGTGATATTTCCAGCAAAAAATACAGCTGAAAAATAAACCACATGACTCCTGACTATGAATCAATTTTCACTGTGTTGATCCGGTACCATCCCCTTACATGCATGGGTAGGGGATGTAATGAAAACCTCCCTAGTATTAATTTTCAGGTGCAAATAGCAGTTATGGGGGAGCAGGGTGGGTGGGTGAGGACTCAAAATAAGGATTGTAGCACCGGGCAACATTAAACAATAGGAGAGATTAAGTGAATCATTTTTAACCTTCCCAAGGTGTGTAGGTTGTCCTTGCTGAAAAAGAACAACACTGCAGCCATTTTCTGAGATTTAATAATATCAATTCTCTCAGAAGGGACTACCATGCCTGCAAATTTCATCCAGTTCTGCCAGGGGGGGGGGGAGATAATATAGCATTTTTGTTTTGTTTTCCCTGTAATTAGTGACTGCAGGAGGCATGAAGCCTTTTTTCCAGACCAAGATTCAGATATAGACCAGAAGCTAAACTGAACAGCCTCTGAAGCTTTTTTTGATTCAACAACTAGATATGTTTTGACTAAATCTGGTTATTTTCTGAAGCACAAAATATCTGAGATGAATTCTGTGATTGGGGCACAGCCCAATTAAATATGTGAGAGAACTGAGAAACAGCTTTTTAAGAAGCAGGCAAAGACCATCTCATCAACGAATATAGCAGATACTCTACGTAAACCTTCCTCAATCTAATGCACAGCAAACATTGTCGTACTCCAGTTCCCATAATTCCTCCCTATTAGTCATGCTGGCTGAGGCTGATGGGAGTGGCACTTCAAAATTTCCAGAGGGCACCAGGTTGGGAAAGGTGTCTCCTCCTCGTAGAAGTATATGCATATATTACATGTGTTTTCATGTCTATTGCACAAACTTTGTGTCAACCATGCCTCATATCATGTTGTCAGCTCTGTCATTAAAATAAGAACTGTGCCAAATTTTAAGGGAACAAAATTGAAATTATTTATTAAAATAATTGCAAGAATTGTCAATGCCTGAAACCATTTGACTCGTCTGTCAGGACTAGGGTTGCCATATTTAAAAAAGTGAAAATCCGGACACCAAAGTTGTTGCGCTTTTGAGCCTTTGGGAGGGAGCAAATTGTAACACTGTTTGAAAATCCCCTTCCCTGGCTGCTCACTGGTGACTGGCTCACCTCCTGCAGCCCCTGTTGACTCAACAACCAGAGTGGGAACAGCCACCACCATGAGCTGCCTCAGCTACCTCTCATCACACCAGGAAACCCTGGACATATAGCAGCCCTAGTTAGGACTGACTCCCCAAAACTTACATTTCAAGAGTATAACAAATAAGTCTTGCACAGTGATACTTCCTTGGATAGCGTGGGACCCGGAGCAGATTCATTTCAATGTGCATTTAGAGGGCTTTATTGTGCTGCTACACTGGGTAAGATTTTTTTTTAATCGCTGCAGATAGACTGGGGGAAAAAGAACATCTGAGGTGTTTGGGCATGAAAGAGTAAGTTCCTGCATCTTTTTGGTTGGCATGGAGGCTGTTCTCCTTTCTCTAATAAGCTATTTTAAATCCAGAGAGAACGACCCCAAAGTAAGTCATCTTTAAATCACCCCCTGAGCTGTATATTTAAGGATTTTCTTCCAACGTCTTAAGTGACAAGCACCGAAACCACAGCACTTAGAAAATGCACTTCCTTGTGTCAAAATGTTGGGCATTAATTCCACTGGAAGCTATTTTCTTTCAGTCTAAGCAACAAAGACTTACATTAGCCAGGGAAACATAAATCCAATTAATTCTCCTATTGAGTTTAGCTTTAGTTTGGAAGATGATACATTATCTGATATTGTGCCTGAGGGGAAGGGCAAAAAGGGAGCACGTGTTGGCCAAATAACCTAGCCATCTCAATACCCGCATTCATTGAAATTAAAGTATTGATTGTAACTAGATGCTAAGGGTTATACTCTGCATTAGTATTCAGCTACAGTGAAGGCTGAAGAGAAGCCCAGTCACTGAAAATGAGTTTGGCACATTTCAGATGTGATCTGAGCTTCCAGATCAGTACCCACCAGTGTTCTTAAGGATATATTTCAGCTACCCCAAGTTCCACCATTACTGCTCATTCTAACGCCAATCTGTTTCAAGGCTAAACAGCTTCCAGCCAGATTATCCAAAGGATCCCATTTACCCATACTGAGATGCTCTCTGAGACCCTTCTTCCTGCCCCCAGGATGGTGGTTATGAGGTGGTAAGAGTGGAAGAGAAATTTGATTCATTTTGCGTTTCTAGGTGAACCAATTTAATTAGTGCTTTCCAAAACAATGTAGGAACTGAAACACAGTCATCCTTCAAAGTTCATGCTTCTCTGAATGTTGCAGTACAGTTCTCCAACCAAGCAATGTGTACAAGAACTTGTCTACTAGGCTAAAGTGTACGGAAGCATGCATATATCAGTGAAAATAGCATACAAAATATATTTGGGCAAAATATCAAGCAAAATTGTATACAACCACGTGTGTATTACAATACATTTGTACTACAGGGCTACTGAATTTTCATGAGGATGTGTTTTTCAAAAATTCACAAACTTCTGAGGAAGTATGGAGAAGTGAACTTAAGAGTGGAGTAATGAGAAAACGAGAGAAACAAAAACTGATTCATTTGCCCATCCCTGCTAGAGAGAGAGCCTTCTCGAAGTTTAACTCTTATGGAACACCCTCCCCACAAGCTATGGTCCTTTAGGTACCTGGAGACAACCTTCTCCTTGCACCAAATTATTCCCCCAAAGGTTGCCTGCTGATTCCTAGCTACTGCACTCTTTTAAGATGGTTTCTGCTGCTTGTATTTTTACAACAGTTTTTTTTATTGCTTAAATTCTGGTCTGTTCATGTACTTTCACAGAACAATCCTGCTGATAGAAATCTGATGTAAATCAACCCCATTCCACACTCTGTTCAGGAGGACTTTGCAGGAATTTGATTTACACAGCTTGTTTGGCTGGCTAAGTTCTGCTGGGTTGCTAAGTCACATGACTGAGCTGGAAAGGATTTGAAATAGGTGTGAGGGTCTCCTTGTCACATCCCCCCCGCCATGCCCCTGAAGTGCCTTTTTTTGACAACTTATGCCAGTGGTGTCCAAACCGTTTTCAAAGAGGGCCAGATTTGATGAAGTGAAGGGTCGTGAGGGCCAACCAAAGTTGTTGACCTTTTTTATGATTTTACCCCAAAGCTGTTGAGCTTTGTTTAGCACTGAAGTTCTTGGGCTCTGCAGCTGTCATTGGACTACAACTCCCATCAGCCCTGGCCATTGGCCATCATACCTATATATGAGAGACAGATAACTTGCCTACGCCCCACGCCAGTAGTTTCAGCTTCTTGATGCTGAAATGGGGAGTAACTGCATCATTTCATAGTCCTAATATGAATCCTCCTTAAAGAAGAACAGGATGGAACCAGCATTTGTCTCCTTTCTGAAATGCCTTGCACTGCTGCTGTGCCAAGGAAACGATTGCCTGGAAGTGTAAAATGTCTGATGTACACGAAAGTCCGAATATAACTTATAAACAAAATCATGGCTAATGTTGAATCCAACAATTTTGCTTAAGTTAACAAAATGGTTCATGTCAAGAAGTGACCCATATTCCAGGCATTGTGTACTTGGAGGGGGTTGGAAACATCATTCAAATTATTACTTTATGCTTATCTATAGTCTTGATTTGTTGACTTTGGCGCCAGGTAGGAGGCTGGAGTACATGAACTCTGATCCCGTTTCAACTCCTCTAAAATGTTACGGTCCAAGTGCAACCTTTCCCGGAAATCTGCAGAGCCGGGAAGAAATGTGCATAATTATATTTGTGCACATATTTGAGAGCAAGATTGTTTTAATCGTGATTTCTAAAGTTCCCCCCATTAAACGAAGCCAAAGATTTTACAATTTTAGCTAATTTCCCCGCACGAACATAGCATTTTTAAAGCTACAAAAGCCGCCACTTGAAATTAGCTGAATAGAAGCCGGGTAGCTGATCGGTGGAAGCACGAACAAATGGAATGCAGCAGCCCTGACATGCTTCAAGACTTAATGGATCGTTTTAAGAGCCTGGGAATGATTAGGCTTGAGTGCTGCTGTACGAAGTCTTTAATTGATTGATTTGAGTTTGTGGTCAGAAAATGATTGTCAACTACATCTTATCTATAATTATCAGTAATCAAAGCCAGACTTCTTTCTTCTTAATTGTGCAATGTTCCATCAGTGCTCGTGACACATGTGTGACTCAGCTACTTGTATGCAGTTGTCGAATAGCTGAGGTTTAAAGAACAAGAGGCCACCATTCTAGACATGCCATCCAGATTGTGAGAACACCCTTCTCTTCCTTATGAAGTAAATGGAAAATAAAAGAGATTGATTTATTCCGTGGCCGAATATTGCAAATTGTGCTGAATGAAGATTGCGAGTTCTGTTAAGGCAATCTTATACATCTTTACTCAAAAGTAATTCCCACTTTTTTCAGCAGAACTTACTTCTAACCAACAGTGCATGGAACTGCGGTCCAGGTACCATTTGGCCTACTACTAGATTGCAAATCCTGTTCGCTGCAGTCACATGTGCAAAAGGGGTGGCTGTTTTATCTATTTTTATTCATTAATTCAATTTACAAGTTGCCAAATAAAAAAATATTATCCAGGCAACGCACACAGTAAAAACAGACAAAATTAAAACAGACAACCAAAAACCATAAGTCAATAAAACCATACAGCCATACAATCCAATATAGACACAAATCGGACCTCAGAAACCAGTCCAATTGGCATAACAGGAAAGCTCAGCACAGCTTCAAAAGGTGAAACAGTCCAAATTGTCGTCATTCTACAGAGACTAAAATAAAAAATATGAGTGCTTGCCTGCTTGCTTTAATATTTGTATTCTGCTTTTCCAACCACAAACGTTGAGCTCCAAATGGTTCACAATCATCACAAAAGCATTGGAATGGGGGAACATTGGTAAACACGGTAATACCAAATAAAGTGACATATAAATAAAGCAAACAACAACAATAAATTCATCAGACCAATGAATACAATTCAGTAAAATTATAGTAATTCCAAATATCAGAAAGAGCTGCTGAGCACCATCCCTGGGCTGGATGACATCCTTTCTCTGAGAAGGGGCTTCTTGGTCCAGTGCAGCAGGCAGCCCCCTCCCAAGCTAGAAGGTCTTTGGTGGTTTTTAAACTGGACTTTTTCCACCTTGCCACCCTCCTGCTTGATCTGGGTGCAGCTATGAAGTACGTTAACATATGATAAATGTTAAAAGATGTTGAAAAGCCTGAGAGTACAAAAATTGTCGGCACCAGGCACCTGGCATTAAAAGTAGGCACCAGGCAAACCTATCTAGCTGAAAACCTAGATAGATGATAGATATAGATGATAGATAGATAGATTAGATAGATAGATGATAGATAGATAGATAGATAGATAGATAGATAGATGATAGATAGATAGATAGATAGATAGATAGATAGATAGATAGATGATAGATAGATGATAGATAGATAGATAGATAGATAGATGATAGATAGATAGATAGATAGATAGATAGATAGATAGATAGATGATAGATAGATAGATAGATAGATAGATAGATAGATAGATATAGATAGATGATAGATTAGATAGATAGATAGATAGATAGATAGATAGATAGATAGATGATGAGATAGATAGATAGATAGATAGATAGATAGATAGATGATAGATAGATAGATAGATAGATAGATAGATAGATAGATAGATAGATAGATGATAGATAGATAGATAGATAATTGATATAGATAGATAGATAGATAGATAGATAGATGATAGATAGATAGATAGATAGATAGATAGATAGATAGATAGATAGATAGATAGATGATAGATAGATAGATAGAGATAGATAGATAGATGATAGATAGATAGATAGATAGATAGATAGATAGATAGATAGATAGATAGATATAGATAGATGATAGATATCATTCAATCAGGGTTCTCCAGGGGTTACATGAAATTTTACAACTTCCAGCTTCAAAGATGTCATTCTCCCTTCTTGCACTAGCCAGTCACCCCTACTCAGAGAGTGAGACTGTCCATGAGTAACATATGACCTACTCTAGTCTCATGACACACCTTCAGTCACCCAGTGCTGTGTTTTCAAAATCAGTCCACAGATAGATAGGAATCATAGAATCATAGAGTTGGAATAGACCACAAGGGCCATCGAGTCCAACCCCCTGCCAAGCAGGAAACACCATCAGAGCACTCCTGACATATGGTTGTCAAGCCTCTGCTTAAAGACCTCCAAAGAAGGAGACTCCACCACACTCCTTGGCAGCAAATTCCACTGTCAAACAGCTCTTACTGTCAGGAAGTTCTTCCTAATGTTTAGGTGGAATCTTCTTTCTTGTAGTTTGGATCCATTGCTCCGGGTCCGCTTCTCTGGAGCAGCAGAAAACAACCTTTCTCCCTCCTCTATATGACATCCTTTTATATATTTGAACATGGCTATCATATCACCCCTTAACCTCCTCTTCTCCAGGCTAAACATGCCCAGCTCCCTTAGCCGATAGGATATCTAGTCCCTCCAATAGCTTCCGTGAATCTCTGATTGGCTGGTATATATATGAATATTATTAAACCTAATCTAGCAGCAGGAGCTGTGTGCATGTAGCCTGGAGTGTGTGTGTTAAAAAGTCTTTTGACAAAATCGTTTGGCCTAGGCTAGTTTACTTGGAAGTAGGTCCCACTGTTATTCAAAGGGAATTGTTGCCTTGTAAGTGTGTTTACGAATGCAGTTTTACCTGCTGAATGCCTAAAATATAGCCTGATGCCCATTTGAATGCTTCCTGGATGTTGAAATAGTCTAATGTTGCTTTAATTGCAGAATTCTTAAATGAAAAGTGTGCCCTTCCCTTCCATTAGGCTCCTGGCTTTATCTATGCACTAAAACAAAACACTCAAAAAATCACTTCTTGTGTGCGGCCTTATTATGTTAATAAATAATGGAAACTGAGACTAGAATTCATTCATTACCCCCCAGGTTTGGATTCATTCAGCTATTTATAGAGCAGATCTTTAAAGCAGCTCCAATACAACCCATTTTAGAATTAATGAAAACTTGGCCAAAGTCAACTCCCCCTGTCCCAATGCTGTAGCTGTCAATATTTCTGGTAATTGACCTGGTAACATTTTTAAAGATTATGATTACTATTCTTAGGCAAGAAAGTCATCATCATTTCCGATGACATTTAACTTGCGGGGGGCGGGTAGGATCACACATAATATTCCAAAGGTTGGGTATTTGGCTCCTGCAAGTTTCCAAAATATCATAACCTAAAGGGTTTCTGGCTGGAGGGCAGTAGAGTTAACTTGAGGCATATGAAGGTAGTGGAAGAGAACAGGCAACTTCCATGAAACTTCTTCTTGGGGAGAATTCATGCATGGAATTTTTGAGACAAACAACATGGTTAATTTTTTAAGTGGAAAATCTGAATATATCTCTTTTCATCCTTTCATTTTCAAAACATTACTATGAAGTTAACATAAAAGTCCAGTAAGAAATGTAAAATTAAAAAAGAAAAGAAAAGTGAGGGGAATCCTCTACAAAACAAAAACAGGGTTCACAGCCATTGCCACAGAAAATCAATTTTCAAGAGATTGTACTATAAATGTCAGGGCTGGTTTAGAGGCAGGCCAGCACGGAAGACTCAGAGATAAGCAGCAAAGTTAACTCTTTATTCAATACAAGCAAAGAAACCTCAGGGCAAGATCTGCCCCAGTTGCCAAGAGTGATGATCTGCACCTCTTACCTTCCCCTAAGTCTCCTCCCCAGTCAAATGTCTCCTAAGCAGCCTTAAACTATGTCGGGGGGGACCACCTGTGCTCTTTGAAAAGGCAATCTCTGTGGCTGCTTCTGCAACCTCTGACCCCTCCTTATCTGCTTCATGTCCTTTGTCTGAATTGCTTTCTGCATTGGGCTCTTCTCTCTCGCTCAAGCCTGTTGCTTCTTCAGCACCCAACCATTCTTCCCCTGCCGCCCCTTTCATCCTCAGGGTCTCACTACCACTCCCCTGGCTCTGAGCTTTCCTCCTACTGGGCTTCCCTAGGGGGCTCTCCAGCTGGAGCCACCCACCATGCCTTGCTAGCCAGCCAGTCCCTGACAATAAATTAGATGTTGCAGCAAAAATCGACCTGATGCCAAGAAAATACAAAACAAATAAAACCAAATTCCACTGAGACTTACCATCTCCTTGATTGGCCTGTCATATAAGTAACGAATGACCACAGAGTGGAGGCAAAAGCCATAAGTTTGGTTGCACCCTGTGATACCCTTAATTTTTAAGCAAATTTCTCAAAAATAGCTTTTAAAAACCAAATATTTACAGAAAAGCCTGAGTGCTGAACTAGCTGGGCCATTGGCAGGATCCAGCAGGCTCCTCTTATGTGGTATATATATTTTTGTGGGGGGAAATACAAAATAAAATCTGAAGTGGACTGTAGTTCGTGGAAGCTTACGCCATATTAAACTTGCTCCTGCTAGAGGTGCTACATGTCTCTGTCATTGACCACCATTTTGAGGAATAAAGGGATACAGATTTAAGAAATAATAAATACATACAAGTTTGCTGCTACTTCTCTGGAAGTTGTTTCATTGTGACAGTAAGTCATATGCATCACATAATGGATTCCTTTTGGATTCAACTTCATTTAAACATAATACAAGGCAATCACAATCAGAAGATGGAGATGATTATGACTGATGGCTCCAATTCTTGTTGAATATCTGCCGTCTAACAACTAAATGTCCATATGATTGTTCTGTTGTTACAGATTAGTCTCAGCATAGAATTAGCCTCAAGGCTGCTTCATATTGAAATATTGGCCTCTCCTCAGCCATATCTCACTGCCTTTAGTTCTATTTATGTGACAAGCAGGATGAGAAATTGGGTGGATTTAAATTGTTACCTTTATACCACACACTGCTATTTTTTAAACACACACGTACACACTAGGACATTGTTATGATTGCTTTATGTACATTTTGATGTATGAAAAAACTCACACACAATTTTGGCATGGAACAATTGCTCCCCACAACTTTATCTCATTACTAACACAGTTGATCGTATTCCATAGATTCCATGGAAGAGCCAACATTCCAACCTAGGGTTTTCTTTTCAAAAAAGCAACAACAACCCTCACCATAAGTAACATGTCCTAATAAAGCTAGAATTGTGCCTTGCAGATGAAGCTTTCTCCACCTAACCTGGGAGGGCGGAGCCTGGACCGACTTCAGCTCCTCTGGAGCAGCAGAAAACAAGCTTGCTCCATATTCCATGGGACAGCCTTTCAGATATTTGCAGACGACCTCAGGGACCCATTAGACAGGTTCATATGACCTCCCCCCCCCCCCACACACACACCTCCAATTTGTTGAAAGAATTGTGGAGGAAGTTGGAAGGGCATGTTAGCTAGCCCCAATATCATCAACATGCAATGAGGCCACACACCCAACTGCCGGCACCTGTAGCAGAAACACTGCCCATAAACATACACATAAGCGGGGAACCTGGCAAAACTGGGAGAAGTGTTTTCTGAGGGCATCAGTGGTGGGGGTGGAGCCTCAGTGCTTGGAAAGGGCAGGGCCTCTTTCAACATAGGAGGTTGCATGAACATTCATACATTCATATTTAGATGCCAAGCAAAAGTATTTATTTTCCACCAGGACTTCGGCCTTTAATTTGGAGGGCATTGATATTCAGGGCCTCCTTCAGTGCCCTTTTATAAATAGATATGGGTTTTTAACTTTTACTCTGTTTTATATTGGCTTTCATTTATATAATATGTATCTGTAAGATGCTTTGAGTCATTTTTCGTAAAAATGGGACTAATAAGTGCAATTTCTATTATTATTATTATTATTATTATTATTATTATTATTATTTCTGTGTAGCCCTATCCCAGGTTTGGTTTCTTGTCCCTACTACTGTGACCCTACTAGTAATAGTGACAACTGGTATAAATAGATAGCTGTAGATATTGGCATATATCTGTGAGAAAAAGAGCAAGAGCATAAATCCAGATTTTCCTGCCACCACCCCCCTTCTTCCCTCTTTCCCCTTTACACACTCCCTCCGGTGTGTGTTATATAAAGAAGTAACTGTACACAGATTCATGTATTTTACTTAGAAACACTCAATTCTACACTCATTCTGAGGAAAATTCAGCCAAAGTTGAAGCAAATGGGGCAGAACGGTTTCCCAACTGGACCCCAGAGAGTCACAAGTAAGAAAAATGAAAGCTAAAAACCTTGCATGTAGTGAAGGCTCAAAAGTGCATTTTATTTTATTTTATTGAAAAAAATTCTTCCAGACTGGTAATTTTATCCCTTGAGTGGTGTTAAATGCATCAGGCTGAGAGTGCCCAAGCTTGTGCCACTGATTCAAATGGGGCAGTGCCATTAAAACAGCCTGGAAGCACGAAGATGAAATGTTAAGAGAGAGAGGACAACACAAAAGATTGCACATACGAAAGGGTAGGCATTTGGGAGAATCAAAAGGCCTAAAGAAAATGTATTTTGGAAAAGATGAGGGCATTACAGGAGATTGTAAACAGCCTCGGCTCGATATACCTGAAGGAGCACCTCCACCGCCCATCCTTCAACCCGAACACTGAAGTCCAGCTCCAAGGGCCTTCTGGTGGTTTCCTCACTGGAAGCAGTGAAGTTATAGGGAACCAGGCAGAGGGCCTTCTCCGTAGTGATGCTGTGAAACGTCCTCCCATCAGATGTCAAGGAAATAAATCACTATCTGGCTTTTAGAAGACATCTGAAGTCAACCCTGTATAGGGAAGTTTTTAGTGCATGATGTTTTGCTGTGTTTTTATTATGTGGGAAGCCACTTAGAGTGGCTGGGGCAACCCGGTCAAATGGGCAGGGTATAAGAAATAAATTGTTGTGAATGTGAGACATTCATATGGGGAAGGGATGGAGATAGTCTGGCCAAATGAATTTGCTGTGTGAGGTGGTGCAGCAAATAACACACACACACCCTCCCCATGTCAAGATTCATACTGGCCAAGGCTGGTTCCCTGTGGAGAGGGATAGATTGTTATGCTACCCCAGGAACTGTAGGTCTGTGAGGGGAATAGGGTTCTCCTAACAGCTCTTGGAAAAACTACAGCTCCCAGAATTCCTTGGGGGAAGCCATGACTGTTTGAAGTAGTATTACTTTAAGTTGTTGTTGTTGTATTACCTCTCGCAAATCTGAGAATCAGCCTGCCTCTGAGTGTCACAAAATCCCCCACACAAAGGGTGAGAGGTTCCACAAAAGGGGGAAGGATGTTTATTTCATTTCTTAGCTTTATATCCTGCCTTTCTTCCATCAGGGAGCCCAAGGTGATGTGCATGGAGTTCCCAGGTGGTCACCCATCTAGGCACTGACCAGAGGCAGACCTGTTTAGCTTCACTGTCCCACCTTCCTTGTGAACCATTGGCCTATTATAGATGCTGTTGGTTTTTGAGATGTGTGGTCCAGCCCTCTGTGTCATGTACTTTGTAAACCTAGGATCAATGCACTTATCGTAGAGATTTCTGCTATGCTTGTTCTTCCTCCACACACATGCCATCCATCAGGGATTTTGCTGCATTCTTCATTTTCGGACAGGGAGTTTGGGATTCATATAATTTGGCAAATAATTGCCCTGAAACATAAAGCAGAGGTGGTGGGATGAAGTCGAGTGTGGACTTTTGGGAAGTGTGCCCCATTGAAGTTAATCAGGCTTACATCTGAATACATACATATATTTGCTATGTGAATCCCTTTCCACCAGTATGGAAAGCCCGAGAGGGGTGGTGTGGACAACATATTATCCTAGACAACAAAGAACAGTTTCATATACTGCCTTAAAAAAACAACACCCTGCACATGTGTAAAAGGAATATACGTTGCTCTGGAGAACTTTTTGATTATGTATTAAAATATTTCAGATTAATTTTTACCATTTCTTGGCTTCATTAAGCTAAAAGCATTCCAGACACTGTAAGTCCTGTATTCCTGGAAGTGCTGAAACAACATTTGGTTTTCAGCAGCACCTGGGGAGCAGGTGAATCCCAACCTAATTTGAGGAAATATATAACTGAATGTTACTTACTTTTTAAGTTTCTTTTTAAAACACTGGTGCTATTTCAGTTATATATACATTTAGCCAAGCCATCTTAATCCACATTCAAAGAAGAATAGCTGTATCATATTTGTAGACTGAAGAGCAAGATGTTGCAATAAATGTCATTGCTTGGTCATACAGTAAACAAGTGAAGAACATGCATGTGTGAACTGTAGTGCTAAAAGTTTGGATAGAGCTTGACCTCTGCTAGACTTGGTGGGTTCAAGGCGAGGCCGAGACATTTTGCTGCCTGAAATAAAGTAGCAAATGGTCTCCTTCACCTCTGCAAATCAAAGTATCCAAAGCTAGCTAGTTTGGCACCTGAGGCAGAAAATCTCACTAGCTTTCACCCCACCCCTTGACAGCTTTGTTTTTGTTTCCCCTTACACCTACCCCTTACATTTCCCTTCCATCACAGAACCTAAAGCAAAGTAGAGGCGGTTCCCAGGTGGTCACTGTTGAGATACCTCTGGGGAGACGGGGGCATCAGGCAGGGCCCCAGCTGGATCCAGCCACCGGCTGGCAGCCGGACGATCACCGGTTTCCCTTGCAAGAGCATCAATCAGCGACACAAGCCTCAGATACGTTTAGAGACCCGTGCACGCTCTGTCAGCAGAGTGAATAAATCTTCTCACAGCAGAAGAGGCGGACAGAGATATGTGTAAGCATAATGTACAACATTTTATTCAGCATAGGTCAGGAACAAAGGAAAACATGTCTGCTTCCCTTCGTCTCCAGCAAAACAGCAGCAAAACAAAAGCTATATGCAAACAGAAGTTCCCAGCAAGTGCTGTAAGTAAACAGGCATGTGACACACAACAGTCATGCCTGTTCCCATTTAAGGTGGAACAGAACTATATCCTAACAGTCACCCATCCAGGCACTGACCATACCCACATTTTTTCTTAGCTATGACAATTTTCTTAGCTATAACTCACTTGGTTAGAGCATGGTGCTGATAACAAGGTTGCAGGCCTGATCCCCGTATGGGGCATCTACATGTTTCTGCATTTCAGTGGTTGGACTACATGATCCTCAGGGTCCCTTCCAACTCTATGATTCTAGGATAATCTGGGCCCAGCAGCCTCCTCAGTGAAGAGGGACATTTCTGCCCATCCCAGCAGCGGAGTCACTGATGATTACCAGTAGGGAGAGGGACGAGGCAGTGGGGAGGTCAGTGCTGTATGGGCACATCGGCAATCTGGTACTCTCACCAGTGCACCTGCACAGCATCAACCTCTCACCTTGACTACTTCGCTGCCAGAATGTCAGGTGCACCAGCACCTCTTCACTGACCACTCCTGCCTGAGATAATAATAAATCATTAGCAATCTGCTGCCTGAGGCATCCACCTCACTCTGCCAAATGGAAGGGCCGGCCTTTTGCATTCCTCCTCTAGAAGCAACAGCCAACCAGGTGGAGCAGGGAAACATACTGCCATGACATCACAACAGAAGCTTAAGTGTTACTACACATTACGAAGGGGAAGAACTCGACATGACAAAGCTGTTTTCAGTACGCGTTTCTTCTTGTTCAGGGTATCCCAGGACTGCTGTCAGCTGATAACTTAAACAGACTATTGGGGATTTGGAGTAGTCTCCGAAAACAACGAGGTAGCAGGCAAAATGGCAAAACCATTGGTTTAACTAAGCAAAGTTATTTTTAATATTAGGATTTGTGGTTAAGTGAAAAATAGCTCTATTGAAACTCCAAATGCAACTGTGGGCAGGGAGGGAGTTACGCTTAGATAGATAGAGATATGCAAAAAGTAAATTAAGTTGGGATGTTGTAACCTTAGGAGCAAACCAACAAGGTTTTCTGACTTTAGCCAATATGTATTTGTTCTACCCTGCACTTAAAATCTTTGTCCCTTATGGACATGGAATATTTTTTCCATATGTCCATGTGTTAGGAGTTTCACAGAAATGCTGAGCACATTATTTTTCAAGATAGCTCTGACAAAGTATAAAACAAGCCTTAAAATATTATGACATGGCCAATTTCCATGGCATTTAAAATCAATGACATGACACAATATATTTTATACGTGTGGAAATATACTTCATAAATATTGGGTAGTGTCAGAGTACTCTTTGTTTTATATGTTCCCAAATCCATTTTAAATGTAGTATGTGGGGTATATCTTTTCTGAAAAGTAACTCAGAGTTGAAGGAAATGAAGGTATTGGGGTTTTTCCCCCATGCGGATTTTACTATTGAGGTTTATGGCTTTTTATTCCACTAACCTCTTCCAGTTCAACATTCAGTTTTCAATACTTAGACATTTTGGGCCACTGCTCACTTGGTCTAATTAACACATGTTCAGAATTATTAGAGCTGTACATGCACCACCACCACCCCAATCCAATCTGAGCCTTGGACCCAAATTGATTAGTGGGGGGCGAGAAGAGAGAGAAAGCCATATTTAATTGGGGATTAATTGTGGTCTGGAGGGGTCAGGAGAAGAAGGAGATGCTGTGGCTCCTTCTTTCCCTCCCAATGGCATATTTGAGTAGAGTTCAAAAACCCTAATTAAACATAGGCCTAGGGCAGAGTGGCTGGGGCAACCCAGTCAGATGGGCCGAGTACGATGATGATGATGATGATGATGATGCAAGTAGGAGGGGAATGAAAAGGAAGCACTACATTTCCTCCTGCCCCTGCAACCGCTCTGCAGAGAGCAGCAGGATTGAACCTTCCACTTACCCACATATGAGCAGAGACCTCAGTCCTGTTGGGTGTTGTCTGGATACATCACCGCTTACTTATGGCTCCAGATTGTTAATGGAAAAGTTAAACAGTGCCATTTTCAGATCCTGGGGGGAGGGGCCTAACTCTTTACTTCTGTTCCTTTCATTATGAAAACTGCCCATTCATTCCTGCTTCTTGTTCCACAACTTGTTTCTAGTCAATAAGAAGAGCCTTTATTCTATTCCACGACTGTTATGTTTACTCAAGAGCATTTGGGGGTATTTTGTCAAGAGCTTTTTGGAAGCCCAGGCACAAAACATATCTTGGATTTGCTCTATCTACTCGTTGGTGACATGCTGAAAAGAATTCCCACAGGTGAGGCAAGACTTCCCGTAAAACAGCAATATATTTAGGTTCATCACATAGTTAGGATCTCAGCTGTGCACGACACTCACTATAGAGCCCTTTGGATCCAGGCTGAAGCACATTTATTTGAATGTGGTTCTTCCCTGACCGCCTGGCCCAAAGTTTCCATTCTTTGCAGTGATTGATTATAGGACCAGGGAGATCCCACATGGAAGGAATAAGGTCATGAGAACAAAAAAAAAACATCCTTACCAGACGAGCTTTACTACTAGGCAGAATGAGGTAGCCACCTCAAGTGGTAGATACTGGTAGGGCTTTGAGTGGCAGAGAAGTAGAAGGGAACATAATTTTGTGTGACATGTGGCCTACCTTGCGCCCCTAAAGCTAGCCTGCTGCCCACCAGTCTAGTGGAAGACATTGTTCAATTGCCAAACTGAGGTAAGATTCAACTGTCACTCCAGTCAGGTTTTGCACATAGCATGAGGGTGGAGGGTGCCATTTTGTCCTTATCTAATACACCAAAATGGCCTAGGTAGGTTTTATTCCTAGTAAACAATGTCTGGGCAATGGATTTTTTTAATGTTCCCTTTTCTATTTTGGACTTGTGCTCAAGAGATTTTGAGTTTAAATATATAACAATGCAGTTTCCCATTAAACATCTTAAGCTTTGTAGTATCATGGAGCCAGTGGAGAACATAGGTTACCTTCCTAGCTGGTATTTCCCTTCGTTTATGAATGACATCTCTATTGAACTGTAATCCTGATACCTAGTCTCTGCTGGACTCTCATTTTTCAGCTCAGACTTTTCTTTACAGCCGCAGGAATTCATTCCGATACCTATACCAGACTAACTGATGCATGTGTCTTTAAACACAACAGTTAATGCCTGAGAATGTTAATGAGTCTTGAGCTTTGGTGCTCTCCCAGCTTGCGATATGTAGCACACTTAGAGGCCATGCCCCAAGTGGAAAAGACAGTCAGGCGAGTTGAATATAATTTGGAAAACATGTTCCTCGAGCAGTAAGTTAACAGCCGCACCAATGTATCTTCAGAGCAGGGAAGTACTTTGATATGAAAAATGTTGCAACTGCATTGGCATAGATAGAGCAAGGTACAAGCCAGCCCTTGTAATTTAAAACCATTTCCATTTGAGATGGGGGAGGAAATTCTGGACACGAAAGCCTGGGAATTCAGTAGGTGGGCACCAGCCGCATTTCACAGGATAGCACGCCAAGGGGGGAAATGGTTCTTGCCTGGAAAAGCAATAAATGCAGAGAACGAGATTCCCTGTGTTCTCTAGCTGAGGGACACTTACTTCCCTCTTAGTCTGCTCTAAACCAATAAAAAGCCCCAAACTGCTGTTGGTTCCAGTTAGTGAGACTGGAGCTGATAAATCATCTCAAGGCAGACCCTGTTGCGGAGTGGATACAGCCTCCTTTCTCAGTCACCCAAGCAACAAGGCCATTCCTGACTCCCTCGTGGAAGGCAATGGTCTCTAAGAAGGTAATTCCAATTCCCTTGCAGCTCAGAGACGGGAAACGTCCACTGCTTCAGCCAAAGACTTCACTTCTCTCCTCCTGTTGAAACTCAGTCCATTTCCTCTCTCAGCTCAGAGCACATCCTGTTTAGAATCTCTCTGTCCTTTCCCCCCATTTTTCGTTGTTACCTGCTGCTATGTTTATTCCCCCAAAGAAGTGTAGTTGTGTTTTTAAAAAGGCTTTCTTTTCCTCAGCATTTCTCAGTTCCTCACCCCGCCCCTCAGACAGGGTGGTGGCTTTTTTGCCTTCTAGTTTGGTGTAGTGGTTAAGAGCGGTAGACTCGTAATCTGGTGAACCGGGTTCGCGTCTCCGCTCCTCCACATGCAGCTGCTGGGTGACCTTGGGCTAGTCACACTTCTCTGAAGTCTCTCAGCCCCACTCGCCTCACAGAGTGTTTGTTGTGGGGGAGGAAGGGAAAGGAGAATGTTAGCCGCTTTGAGACTCCTTCAGGTAATGATAAAGCGGGATATCAAATCCAAACTCTTCTTCTCTTCTTCTTCTATGGGAAAAATCAAAGCACCCTTGCTCAAACAAAAAGGACCTGGACAACGCTTGGTGGCCCAGATACCACAATTTCCCACCATTTTGGCATGGCTGCCTTTTTTTGACGCTATTGACCCTGGTGAGGGAAACTCACAAGGGACCTGAGGAAGGATTTTTATTGTAATCAGAGGCAATTTACATCTTACAGATAACACTCTGTTTCCTCTGTTGCTGGTGAGTTTGCCCCCATTGGCATGGCAGCCATGATCCCCAGTGGCTCTCAGTAAAGAGTAGGGACTCCTTTCTTCCTTTCCCTAAGCTACTACTTCCTCCTGTCACAGGGACCCCATTGCATCCCACTGCTCCTAATGCAAATTTTGAACAACAGAATTGCTTCAGGCCTTTTCCTCCTCTTATCCACCTTCCCAGCAGTTGACTCAGTTACAACAGGCTTTGTGGCCCAATCTCTTCTCTCCTGAAGTGCTTAAACCAGACATGTCCAAAGTCTGTTTCAGGGGCCTAATTCGGCCCACCAGTCGGTTTAATCCGGCCCCTATGCCAGTTTATTTCCTGGGGTAAAATTCAATCCTAAAACAAGCTCAACAACTTTGGGGTAAAATCGTAAAACTTTGGGGTAAAATCGTCAGCCTTTCGTCGGCCCTCACGCATGTTCACTTCATCAAATCTGGCCCTCTTTGAAAAACATTTGGGCACCCCTGGTAAAAGTAGCAATGCTTTCTTCTTTTCTTTTTTGTTTATTCTTTATTTGTATTTTTTTTCTTCAAAATATACATAACAAATAGAAATAATGACTGGAGAATATAGTGCTATGTGAACTTAGGGAAAGCAGTTCTATTAGATTGTCCAAATCTGCTCCCGTGACTTTTCTATTATTAACCGACTTGTTTGTGTATACAATAAATTGATACCAATCTGCTGTAAACATCTCTGTATGCTTTTTCCTCTTCAGTGTCCAAAGTTTTTGAGCAAGTTTTTCCAATAAGGCCATTTCCCACAGTTTAGCATTCCACTCATCCAAGTTTGCTCCTCTTAAGTCCTTCCAAAAACGAGCCACTATTATTCTCGCGGCCACCAACATATGTCCTATCAAGGTTTTAAATAACAAGTCCTCATTTTCTTCCATAAAAAGATTTAACAACGCTGCTCGTGGTGTTTAGCAATATTTTTGCCTGTAATTTTTCTCATTTTACTAAATATAGTAACCCACAATTTTGCCACCTTGACACAGAACCAATTTATTGCAGGGTAGGTGTTACTGATGCATGCCAGCTTTGAGCAAGTCATGTACCAACTGTGGGTGATTTTCAACATCTTTGGTGTGAACTGAAATGGACTTACAGGGGATTTATCCCACTGTGCATTCCAATCTTCGTGATCTATGGCATGGGTAGGTAAACTAAGGCCCGGGGGCCGGATCCAGCCCAATCGCCTTCTAAATCTGGTCCATGTACGGTCTGGGAATCAGCGTGTTTTAACATGAGTAGAATGTGTCCTTTTAATTAAAATCCACCTCTGGGTTATTTGTGGGGCCTGCATGGTGTTTTAACATGAGTAGAATGTGTCCTTTTATTTAAAATGCATCTCTGGGTTATTTGTGGGGCATAGGAATTTGTTCATTTTTTTTTTCAAAATATAGTCCGCCCACCCCCCACCCCAAGGTCTGAGGGACAGTGGACCGGCCCCCTGCTGAAAAAGTTTGCTGACCCCTGATCTATGGCTATATTGCAATATTTTCCCATGGGTGTTTCAGGAGAAGCTAATCATAGAATCATAGGACTGTAGAGTTGGAAGGGACGATTGTGTGGAAGCCTGTGTATACATACTGTATGTATACATCTGTATGTGAGAATGGCAGGTGGAGGGGATAGTGTGTTGGTGCATAGGGACAGGGCTGCTTGATGTGACCCCTTTCCTGACTCACGCATTGGTTTTAACTGATGAATATAATCCCTGAACAGGACTGGAATCTGTAGTGAATGTGGCAAACAAGTTCAATGATGTTTATAGGATGCTTCCGCTGTTCTGCCGCTTGCATGCTGCGTTCCTCTTAGGCTGGCTGCATATTCAAACCACAGGCAAAAGGCTGCCACAGCAATTGGTTAGGCACAACGGAAGAATGAGTAAATGTGGCTTAGGAGAAACTGCTTGTTTGGAAGGTATATATTCTTTTCATGCTTTTCTGATGTGTCATGGAGCAGAGTTCCATAACATATCATATTCTTCTGTCTTTCCTTCTTAGCATTTACATTTAGGCCCCAATCCAGATACACTCACATGCAGGGCTGGCCCTACCATGCTGCTGTCATTGAACTCCCAGTTCCCATCTTTCCAGTTTCTGCTCCTCGTCTTTCCCTCCAGCATTTGGGAGGTTGGAATTCTGGGTTCGTGGGAGGGAGGGAGGGAGGGAGGGAAGGAAGGAAGGAAGGAAGGAAGGAAGGAAGGAAGGAAGGAAGGAAGGAAGGAAGGAAGGCTAAGGTGATGGAATAAGCAAAAGCAAGCATCATCTTGGTCTCACCTGCCTTTTTTGTCCCCACTCCCCTCATGGAGTTCCCTAAATAAAGTGACTCTGCTCCTCACTGTTACCTATGTGTAGTGTATGTAGTGTAGTGTAGTGTAGTGGTTAAGAGCGATGGACTCGTAATCTGGGGAACTGGGTTCGCGTCTCCGCTCTTCCACATGCAGCTGCTGGGTGACCTTGGGCCAGTCACACTTCTCAGAAGTCTCTCAGCCCCACTCACCTCACAGAGTGTTTGTTGTGGGGGAGGAAGAGAAAGGAGAATGTTAGCCACTTTGAGATGCCTTTGGGTAGTGATAAAGCGGAATATCAAATCCAAACTCCTCTTCCTGTAGGCACACACACCTTTTTCAGGGCAGCGTAAGGAAAGGGTCACCCTCAAAGCCCAATTTGCCTACCTGTGCTCTGTCCCTTGGGTTTTGAGTCATTCAAGCAATGCAAGGCTGTGGAAGCTGCAGCCCTTCAGGGCTCTGATTCCCATCACAAAGAGAACTTTCTGATAGTCAGAGCTGTTCAGTGGATTCCCCTTCTTTTGGGGGGGGGGTTTAAGCAGAGGCTGGATGACTATCTGTTATGGATGCTTTAGCTGAGATTCCTGCATTGTAGGGGATCAGACTAGATGAGTCTTGCAGCCCCTCCAATGCTACAGTTCTATGGTTCTATGATTTGCCCCAACTAGCATGGACAATGGTCAGGGATGTTGGGAGTTGTAGAGAGACCATCAACTAGAGGGCAACCAGGTCCCCTCTACATGTTCCTCAAGCAGCATCAAGAGATGACCCCCATTGAAAGGTGTTTGCTGTTGTTTTCTGTCAGAACTGCAAATGGCCCAAACATTCACAAGCAAGAAAGTTTTTCAACTAATATTCACCAAGTGAAAAATAGCATGACTTTAGACTTTGGTGGGAAGAGGCTGTGAATCATTTCTGAATTTCTTAGAAATGTCTTCATTATTCAAAATAACTCACTCAGCCATTTGGACAGTTGCCAAACTCTTGAAGAATGCAGCTATACATTATCCACGATTGGTGGCATTTCATTGGCTGCAGAACATGGCTGCTACCTATCTGATTTACTAAATGGAATACTGAAAGTTTTCTATCAGGAGTATGATAAATGACTAGTAATGGAAATTGAACCAAGGGATCTGTAATGTTTTCATAGCCACCTAGTAGCTTCTGGAATATTTCTGAAAGCAAGTAATACGAAAAGCACTAACGATACACTCTCCCTCACCTTTGCCCTAGTCATGTGAACGGTTATTATTCTGTATCACAGTGACAAATTGATTCTCGCAAGTAACGCAGCCAAGAAAGGACTAAAATGCCATGTTTCAATTTCAGCCTGGTTCTGAACTCTGAAATTAATGAAAGTGTGGTGCCTTTTGATGTGGAGGTGTGTCATGTTCAGGGGAAAGCCAATTTACAAAATTCATTCTGTATCACAGGCAGTTGCCTCCACTCAACGTATTTTACTTTTGGAAAGGGAGGGAAAGCTTCCCAGAGTGGTAGGATGTTTGCTACATTCTTAAAGCTCTTCAGCATGGGACTGTTGCAAAGAGGGGGAAATACAGGGAGGTTTCCACAGTGATGCTTCATTGATGAAACTGAGGCAAGACGTTCTTGACTTATGGAAGCCCGTTGGTGATAAATGCTTCTTAGAATCATAGAATCATAGAGTTGGAATAGACCACAAGGGCCATCGAGTCCAACCCCCTGCCAAGCAGGAAACACCATCAGAGCACTCCTGACATATGGTTGTCAAGCCTCTACTTAAAGACCTCCAAAGAAGGAGACTCCACCACACTCCTTGGCAGCAAATTCCACTGTCGAACAGCTCTTACTGTCAGGAAGTTCTTCCTAATGTTTAGGTGGAATCTTCTTTCTTGTAGTTTGGATCCATTGCTCCGTGTCCGCTTGTCTGGAGCAGCAGAAAACAACCTTTCTCCCTCCTCTATATGACATCCTTTTATATATTTGAACATGGCTATCATATCACCCCTTAACCTCCTCTTCTCCAGGCTAAACATGCCCAGCTCCCTTAGCCGTTCCTCATAAGGCATCATTTCCAGGCCTTTGACCATTTTGGTTGCCCTCCTCTGGACACGTTCCAGTTTGTCAGTGTCCTTCTTGAACTGTGGTGCCCAGAACTGGACACAGTACTCCAGGTGAGGTCTGACCAGAGCAGAATACAGTGGCACTATTACTTCCCTTGATCTAGATGCTATACTCCTATTGATGCAGCCCAGAATTGCATTGGCTTTTGCATTGGCTTCTTAACACCCTACCAGTACTCCAGAGCACCAAGACCAACTGAAGTTAGTTAGTCAGGACAGCACATAATGCCAAGCAAAGACATTGTAGCAATCCCAGAAGCCAGTGGAGGGGAAAGTATCAGCTTTACTTAGTCATTGTGGTAACGAGAGGTAGAAGTGAGCTAAAACATAAGAACATCAGAGCCCTGCTAGATCAGGCCAAAGGCCCGTTGTGGCGATCACACAGGGTCCCCGGATGTTTAATGGTCTATTGATCCCTGTGCCACCACTGTGCTCACTTCCCCACTGCCACCAACCCGTTACTCTCGGGTAAAACACTGAGTCCAGTCAGTTGTTAAAAGTGAACCAAAAAAACAAGTTTATTTTACAAACATTAACAAGTTTATGGTTTCTCAGATAATATTCCTGTCAGTTTCTTAACTTTAGTTTCTTTACCAGCCTATACCTTCCTAATACCTTCTGCCTGATTATCTCAACTGTTTGACTGACTCCTCTTAACAAATTCTCTCACTCTCTCACACCAGAGTAGCCCAACCCACAGACTTATCTTCTCTGTCTCTCCTAACTCCAGACTGTCTTCTCAACAACTCTAACTCCTCCAAAAAAACCCCTCTGTGTTTAAACCTCATACATAGTTAACTCCGCCCCTTGGGTTCCCATTGGTTAGTCATTTTACAATACATTAACCCCTTCCTTATGAACCCAGTATGATGTCACACACCTAGGAGGGCAAACGCCACACCCATCTATTCCAGCAACCTGTTTTTACAGTGGCCAATTAAATGACCATGGGATGCTCTCAGGTGGGAGTTGGGCCCTCTTTTAGCTTAGGATTCCCTGGGGCTTTTGTTCACTGCCTCTAACAGTTAAGGTAGAGCTGTTGTTTGTTGTAGCCATGGATAACCTTTTCCTCCATTAATTTGTCTAATCCTCCTTTAAAGCCATCCAAGTTGGTGGGCATCACTGCCTCTGCAGGAAAGAATTTCATAGTCTGAAGAAGAACTTTTGTTTGTCTCTCTTGAATCTTCCAACATTCCGCTTCACCGAAAAGCCACAAATTCTGGTATTATGAGAGAGCTGGGAAAACTTCTCCTCCTCCTTCTGCTGCCTTCTTTCTGAAGAAGGAAAAGCAGTCAAGAGGACTTTCTGATCTAACGTGCAGTTTTAGAGATACAGTAAACACCGGACATTAATTTTCCTGCACGTTGCCAAAGTTATCGGTGAAATTTAAAGCACTAATTTGAAAACCAAAATCTTTTTTAATCAGCAATATTGTTCTACGTAATTCGTGGAACATTCCATCCCAAATATACTTTAAACACTGTACAGGATGTATGTTTGTGGGTCAGTTTTCAAGCCCTGCCAAAATATATCCCCTGAGATGGTGGAAACAGAGCACCAGAAACACCACACAGCTGTGTTTGTATTAAGGGAAGCAAAGACATCCAAATTCAACTACAGCGAAATTTGGATAGGCAGGATGCACAACTAGCCGAGCTGGAATTCAGTCATTCCTAGAGCTGAACTCTGTCACATGCAAAACATCCACTGTGATTCTGAAATACTACCTTCTATGATTTCCTGTAAAGACATGGCTACCAACTTCATGGCACATTCATTATCTAAACACAAAGGCCACAGACAGGAGCTTCATACTTGCTCTTATGGGGGATAAATTCAATTCCATTTGTATTTAAAGGAAAATCTACCAAATTTATACTTCCCCAAACAACCATAACATTAAAATCATAGTGCTCTGAATTTTGCAATGCGGTTCTCCAGCTGCAGTTTTGAATGTGTACAAAAAATACAAAAACGTACATAAAATGCATTTATTCATGAAAATAGCATACAAAAATGCTTTCTACTAGGAGAAATTGATTTGCAAAACTGTGCATTTTAGGCAAAATTGCATACAAAAATGCGTATATCAAGAGAGCTGCATACTAAAATGCAGGTGAATTTTCGTTTGTTCATTTTACTCTACTTGCATACATTGTTCTGAGAACTTTATTGTTTAATTATGTTACTTGAAGTGTAACGCTTGAAGTGTGAGTTTACCCCTAAGCCATGGGTCCCCCATTTCTAGGTGCAGAAGGGAGTGTCTGTGGTTATCCACTGGTGAACATAGGATGCTGCCTTGTACAAAGTCAGGCCATTGGCTCACCTCGCTCAGTGGTGGCCACAGTGGCTTGAGAGTGGCTCTCCAGGGTTTCAGACAGGGCTCCCTCCCAGCCTCACCTGGAAAAATCCAGGATTGAACTTGAGACCTTTTGCATACAAAACATGTGGTCTACCACTGAGCCACAACTTTGCTCATTCCAAAGTGATCTCCCTTTTCATGACTTACTTTGCAAGTCTCAAGCCCTAGCTGAGGCCTGGCCTTCAGAAAGCTGGTTCCGGGGCCGAGGCCTGGGGTGTCCTGCTGGCTCAGATTAAGGCCTGGAAGACAGCCTAGTTTTGTTAATGCTCTCCTGGCCATCTCTCACGTCTTCCACTCAAGTTGTTTAAGTTTTTCAGCTGCATGCATTTAGCTTTCTGGCTGCTTTTGTTTTTGGCTACCAGGCTTTTCTCAATCCATGCATTTAAAACAAAACCCTTTCTTAAGCGTTTCCAGCCCTATCTTTCTCACATTGTGTGGCCGCTTCTCCTCGCTTCGTTGCCAGCCTCCCACAACCCGCTGTTTGTCTTACACCTCCCTCTGCTGCTAGAGACTATCAGGAATCATCCCCCCAAACCATCAACATAATATAGGAACAAATATTCAACTTTTTTAAACATGCAGTTGTGGCATAGGGTACATGGAAAGCAATCTCTTTCCATATGTGCGTAGCTCTGTTTTCTCCTAATGCAGCATATTTCTCAGCAGAAAGCTTAATAGGTGTTGGGTCAATTCCATCCCAGAATTTTTATCCTTTATTGTATGGAATCCAAGCAATCTCTCTCCCTGCCCCCAAATGCACACACTTTTTTGAGGAGGAGGAATCAAACATGGCAGGCATCATTCTTCTTCCACCAGCCCAAGATATGCAAGGCTTTAACATGAGCATGCAAAACTTTTTATAAGTACCTCTGAAAACATATGTATGTTGCCATCATGTGCATTATCCAAGTGAACATGCCAAGGAATCAAAATTGGCCATCATTCTCCCCCTGCCTTCCCCATACACACACATTATATGAGTGTGTGTTGTTAAATATACATTTCCTGTTTGAGAATGTGGAATGGCATAGATATGGTTCCATAATTAAGGGTGTCACATTGTTGTTGTTGTTTAGTCATTTAGTCGTGTCCAACTTTCCGTAACCCCATGGACCAGAGCACGCCTGGCACTCCTGTCTTCCACTACCTCCCGCAGTTTGGTCAAACTCATGTTTGTAGCTTCGAGAACATTGTCCAACCATTTCGTCCTCTGTCGTCCCGTTCTCCTTGTGCCCTCCATCTTTCCCAACATCAGGGTCTTTTCCAGGGAGTCTTCTCTTCTCATGAGGTGGCCAAAGTATTGGAGCCTCAGCTTCAGGATCCGTCCTTCCAGTGAGCACTCAGGGCTGATTTCCTTAAGAATGGATAGGTTTGATCTTCTTGCAGTCCATGGGAATCTCAAGAATCTCCTCCAGCACCATAATTCAAAAGCAACCATAATTCAAAAGATCCGAATTAGCTCATTTTTATCCTTGGGCTCATCCTGAACTCCAGGACTGATCATGATAATCATGTTGTCACCGGGAAAGCAATGAGCTCTGAAGGCCTCTGTCCACACAGGGGAACACAGCTAAGCCTGGAGGGCTGTCCAGATTGAACTCCTCCTCCCAAATCTCTCTTGCCCTTTCCATTTTTCTTACCTGTCAGTAGTTACAGGTACAGATGAGAAAAGCAGCTTGATTAGGCCCTTGGTGTGGCAACAGCATTTTAGGCCCTGATAGCCCATGGAATTGTAACTTTCCAGGGAACCTGCTGAGTAAGCTTCTCAGAAGCATATTGGGTACCAAAATTCCAAGGAATTATACAGAGCTCTGCAGTCCTTATGAGGGATGCAGAAGTCCTGGAGAACTAAACTCATGTCACAGTCTACCTGAGGAAATCACAGAAGTCAGCAGCCCTTCTCCATCATTATTTCTGCCATGAGGTAAATTTTCAGTAGGAAAGGAGAGTAACATCTTTGGCAAATGAGTGGGCTGCTGTTGGGGCTAGGAATGAGCTAATTGCAAGCCGAGCCTGAATTTCATGATGGTTTGGGCTCAATTTGCAATCAGCCTGGATGTTTCAGGGAAGCTTTTACTCTGAATTTCCTAACCCCAAACCTTGTGTGCATATAACATCATGGGGCAATTGTGCCCTGAATTGCTGTGAACTGGATTGTGTTTCTTTGAAACCAGGTAAACAGCTGCTTGAGTCAATTTTCAGCTTCCAAGCTGTACACCCAAAAGGCTCCATTGCACTCTTCACATAATGGTCTCGCTCCTCACAAGATCAGTAACATCCCAATAGGGCTGCAGGCAAGTATTTGACTACTAAACATGTTTAGGGTTTAAGAGCCGTTCAACGTAGAAATGCCTATTGGAAGATTCAATTTCTTTACAAAGCCCACAAAAGTTGCATTTATTTATTTTTTTAAAAAAAGCAGGTGAAGGACGTGCCAAGCTTCTGGACTGCTTAAAAGGTAATGTGTTTATAGAAATGCCAGAGACATTTGTCGCTTGTGAATTAAGCATCGCTTCAAAGTACAATAAAGCTACTGTATATCAGACCACTTAGCTCGGTGGCTCCCCTGCAGGCTCCATTTCATAAACTCCAAGTGTCTCCCCACCCAAGAAAACCCAAAAAGCATTAAGAGATTGTTGAAAGAGCAGTTTAGACTGTTTCTTCATTAATTGAGACAAAGCAGTGTTGATCAGAGAATCGGCAAATCGTAGCATTTGCTTGACAAATCCCCAAGCATCATGAACTGTTTTCAAACACAAGTTAACCGATTTTAAACAGATTAACCAAACAAACCTGTAGTCCTATAGAGCATTCTAGCATAAGGCAGGGGCGGAAGATTTCCACCAGCTCCTGCCAGCATGGCCAATGCTCAGGCATAGATTGCCTCTGTGTTTTCCATAGAGTTGGAAGGGAGCCTGAGGGTCATCTAGTCCAGTGTTTCCCAACATTGGGTCTTCAGCTGTTTTTTGGAATACAACTCCCATCATCCCTAGCTAGCAAGACCAGCGGTCAGGGATGATGGGAATTGTAGTCCAAAAACAGCTGGAGACCCAAGGCTGGGAAACACTGATCTAGTCCAGCTCTCTGCAATGCAGGAATCTTTTGCCCAGAGTTGGGGCTCAAACCCACAAGCCTGAGTTTAAGGTGGAATCGAGACACATAAGAAAAACACTGTGAAAATGCTTCTTTTAAAAAAAACTTTAAAAAAAACATATTGAATTTGCCATTAAACTCACCATCGCCACCTCAGGTCACATTTGAATAATGCACTTAAAACACATTTGCTGAGTCCCAAGACGATTGTGGATGCTGGGAGTTATATTCTAACCACAGTGGGAAGGCTACAAATTCTTTACCCTTTACACGAGGTGTATGCACATAGACTGCCATCTGTCTAGTGGCATGATTAGTTGTTTTTATTTCTAACCCAATGATGATGAAGATTCAGGACAGAAGACAGCACAGCTGGCATTATTAGCACCAATACAGAAACAGGATTGGTGGATGGCCAACATTGTTCTAGATGTCTCCTGTAACCTTTCTCAATTTAAAGCATGTTTATAATCCCATAACCTTTAAACCTATGAAAGATTTGGCATTATCTTTGTCATCTCTGTGCAAAGCAAAAACCTTCACACTAACCCATTTGTAATACAAAAATGTAGTTTTTTTTCCAGAGTCAATCACGCTTGTCCTCAATATGCCGGCTTCAGTCTAGATTGATTCTAGATCCTGTCATCCACAAGGGTGGGTGGGGTTGCTTGATAAACATTTGAAAACCTTCCCCTTGGTTAGGTTATCCGTGCCTTTTCCTCCTCACTTGTGCCCCCAGGTGAACGAAGAAGGGAGTGGGAATTGTGAGCTCGACATAGGCCCGGCCACAACGCCATTGAGCATACACACACACTGCCAGGACCATAGATCTATATTGTGTGTGAACTGCATAGGAGAAAAAAGTTCTCAGCCTCCATTGATTCTAGAATAAAAGGTCATGTGTATGCAGCCTGTGTCTTCACTGGTCTGTTTCAGGAGATCACTTCGAAAGCTCCCAATGAGCTCGCTTACTTCACTGTCCTGTTTTCCATCCCTAAGAGCCAATTCTGCCAATCTTCTCCTTAACTCAAGATATCTTCATTGCTTGTGAATATTCTGAGACTTAGGCTGTGGACCTACTATACCTTTAAAGCACATCCAAAGCACATTATTTCCCTCAGAGAATTATGGGCAGTGTGGTTTGTTAAGGGTTGCTGGGAATTGTAACTCTGTGAGTATAGAATTCTTTGAGGGAAACAACATGTTTTGAATGTGCTTCCAAGGTATGGGGTGTTCGCAGCCCGACTCTTTCGCTTTAGCAGCTCAACCAAAAGCTCAAAGGAGACAGCTGGATGATGTGTGTGTGTGTGTATATATATGACTCAGCCGTTGGTTATTAAGTTCTGAAGTTCAGGGGGGGGAAAGAAATGTCAATGTATGTTTGATGCAAGAGTATCTGATCAAGACCCATGTGACACTTCCAGTTGTTCAAATTTCTAGAATCAATGGTATATTTTGAAAGATGCAAACCATAATATTCCTGCCCATCCCATCAGGAACAGCTATAGTATCCAGATGTTGTCACAGGCAGACCCTCAAAAGTCTTCCATATTTCTCTGTAGGGCTGAAGCTTCCTGCTGGGTCTGCCAGCTATCATCTGGTAAGGTCCAGAAATCTTTCAAGGCTAGCAACTCTTATTAAATATACCATTAGTTATAATAACTTATTATGAACAACCAACTGGCTTTTTAAAAAATATGTACAAAATCACAAAATACATCAAGCCTCGAGACATTTCTTCAATTATTTTGCACACTTTTGTCCATCTGGATTCTTTATTAGCTTGCAGGGAGGGGGAGAATCTGCCTCAGCTTTTTCAAAAGTTAAAAAGAAAAGCTTCCACTGGATCCCACTTAAAGCTGGGCCAAATGTTCAAACTGTCAAATGTTCTGCTCGCATTTGGGGTAAGAGGAGGAGGAGAAGGAGTGAAGCTACCTCCCCAGATCTTGGGGTTCACCTACAAACTCACCAGAGCTTCCTCTCAACTCTCATTGCCAACTGTAGCCAGAGGTTTGTTTTTTCCCCCTCTTAAAAACCCCCTATCCTCCTGTCCCCGAGAGCTGAGGATAAAGGGTGGTATACAAATGTAATTAATAATAATAATAATTAAACATCATCATCATCCTGAGGAGAAGGTGGTAGGCACAACAGAAAATGGAGGGCTCCAGTGGGGCCAACCACTTTCATTCTTCTTCCTTTTGTAATGGCTGCAATGATGTTTTCCTCAGAATGTTCCTTGGGATGGGTTCTTCTAGGACAATAAAATGGCAGCTCCTTTTCAGTTGAAGCTATGAGGGAGTTCTAGTAAGATTAGAATAGAACAGAATAGAATAGAATAATCACGAAGTTGGAAAGGAACCCTGAGGATCATCTAGTACAGGCATAGGCAAACTCTGGCCCTCCAGATGTTTGGGACTACAACTCCCATCATCCCTAGCTAACAGGACTAGTGGTCAGGAATGATGGGAGTTGTAGTCCCAAACATCTGGAGGGCTGGAGTTTGCCTATGCCTGATCCTAACCCCTTGCAGGAATATGCAGCTGGCCCTTAAAGGAATCAAACCTGCAACCTTGGCATTATCAGCACCGCACTCTAACCCACTGAGATATCCAGCTGATGTTGCATGTACCCATCTCAAAAATTGTGGGAAAAGGAAGTAACTGTGAGAAACCAACAGAGTATCCTATGGGAAGGAGTTTATGGTGGAGGAACTGCCCCTCCCTTGACTCTACAAGGTTCGGGATTGCAAGGTGAGAAGCTTTTCATGATTGTCTGTTGACCAACTCAAGAGCTATCATAGCTTTTATCCCACATGTGGGTGGGGGGCAGTGTTAGGGAATCAGAATTCCTTCTAATCCTCTACAGCCAAGGTTTCCCCTGAACCTCCTTACACAAACTCACATGTCCTTCTTCTTCAACCAACATCAACGCCCAAGATGGGATGTTGTTCACTGTTCTATATCCTTTCATCTTTCGATCCCATTATTGTTACACAAGCTCTGTCTGTTAAGATTCCACATTTTGTTAAATTTGTATGATCTCGGCTGGGTATGGCAATTTATGAAAATAATGTTACTGTTTGCAATTCTCCTGTTGCTATTTACAGTACTGCTCCTGTGTTTTCTTGCCCACCATCAAATGGCCACTTCCTGCAGGGGGGGCATTTTCTTCTTGGTGATGTCACATGAATTACTCTGCTTTATTAAGGTGATGGTGATAGCTATTAGCTATCATTGTTATGCTTCTTATCCTGTAAGCTACTCATGCTTAATGGCAGTAGCTTTAGAAATGCAGAAACAATTTTTTTTAACAAACAAAAAAATTACATACAGACTGTTAGAAAGTCATTTTTATAAACATCAGGGGCTGTGCCACCTTCGCATCACCTGAAATGCATTGACTCAAATGCTAACTCTATATGAAAGGTGCATACTGCACAGGTAACTGTTGTGATTGTTAAAAGCTGTTTAAAAGTGCCCACTGCCCAGACCAATCTACGCAAACCCAGAGAGACTGGAGAAGTACGCAACAAAGAGAGAAACATAAAAGGCTTTGTAAAGCTCACTTTATTTACTTTTCCTTGGAGAAAAAGTAATTCACTTTGACCATTACTGTATGGATAAAGTGGAAGCCAACACATAAGAAAGATGATAGAAAGCACATGAAAAATAAATATAGTAGTTTAAATTCTGTTGCAGCATTCGAGGAACTTCAGTAATAGTTGCAAGGTAGATATAAGAAAATAGATTTATTAAGAATAAGTTTAATTATGATAAAAGTGTGTATTGGCAATAAGTAATATGAAATTGAAATATGGAATAAATGGGAGGTTGGGTCTTTAGTGTTAAGACCAATATATGTTTTATTGTTTGCTAAGAAAATTATGTGTCTATGGTTATTCTTGTATGTAATTTGGTATTTGTTTTTTGTTTTTGTTTTTGTTTTTTCTTGTTGTAGCAATAAAAATCTTTTAAAAATAAAAAAATTAAAAAGAGAAAGCACATGAAAAAGAGGGAAAGGAGATCAATAAATTATATAATTAAAATAAGCATTTTAATAACAAAATATATGTTCTATTCAGATTTTTCAAATAAAATACCATTCATTTGTAAGAATGCATTTCTTTAAAAAAAGCAATTTTCTTTTTTAAAAAGTATGCAATTTAAACTTATTTGTTCATACGAAGAAGCAACATTGACAATAAATATCTTAGTAAGATTCACAGTTCAAATATTGCGAACTAATACGAAATATTTTTTTCATTACAAGCAACACCCACTGGGTGGGAGAAGGGGTTAGATTGTAGTGATCACTTGTCTGTCCTTAAAATGTCCACAGAAAAGGTGTTTGTACTGTTTCCTCTTCTGTATGAGAATTAGATGATAAACATCATGTGAATATACGGCAGAGGTTTTCAACCTTTTTGAGTCCACGGCTCCCTTGGCCAACTACATGCTTTCTGTGGCACCCCTGTGGGGCTCCAGGAGCCCAGTTGTGTCACCCCTTGCCTGCAGAGCTGGCAGCCCCTTACCCCTTTTCAAACACCCTCCCTTGTGGAGTGTTCCTTCAGCCTCCTCTCCTCTCCTCTCTCCTTCAGAGTCTTCTGGGCAGCCACTGTTGCCGCCCCTGGTCTCTGAGCTACCCCTCCCACCCCAAAGAGAGGTGCCTCCTCACATTGCCCCACAGGGGCCTGGGCAGCAACCCCTGGCCAGCCCTAGAGGCACCATTCGCCTGGGGAGCTTGTAGCCAGAGCTACTGCAACAAACAGCTGTGCAAGCCTTTGGGAGGCAGAGGTGCGAGAGGGCATCAGAGGAAGGAGGGAAGGAAAGAGGGACAGAGGCCAGTGTTGCTCGCAGCACCCCTGACCATCATTCAAGGCACCCCAGGGTGCCATGGCACACTGGTTGAAAACCACTGATATATGGTGAATTGATGCTGAGAGATAAGGCTAAAGAAAATGTCAGAATAGCAATGTATGAGACCATGTCTCTGAGGAGCTCAGAGAGTCATTCTTTGTTTTTATAAAGCTATTACCATTAAGCATGGGTGCCTTAAACCCCACCCCACACACAACATCAGGTAACAGATATAAGTAGGGAGATATATCTCTGTTCCTGGTTCAAGTGACATTAAACAAGAGTGCTCCGTTCAGGTGTAATACCGATTCTCTGGTTCAAACCGACCACTATCACAGCATCAGAGGCAGCATGTTTGGGAAGGAGAAGAGGAAGAGCATGTGGATTTCCAGCTTGCTAAGCCATAATTTAGCAAGCCAGAACCATGACATCTGAAAGGGGAGAAAGTAGCTGAATATCTCCAGTTGCCTGTTTGGGCTGTACTTCAGCCGCCCCTAGCATGGTGCTTTCCAGATGTTTTAGACTACAGCTTTGATCTGCTCCAGCCAGCATGGCCAATGGTCACTGGTGATGGGAACTGCAGTTCCACAACATCTGGAGGGTGCCAGGTTGGGAAGTGTGCTCTACTTCATCCATTCCATAAGAAGGTCACCCTTCTTGGATTGGATAGCATGCCTGAAACTAATGAACACGGGAAGTTTCAGTAAAAATTAAAATACTCCAGGCATGATTCAGCCCAAGTTCTGATTCCAGCTGGAAAGATAAAACATGTGCTTAACTCTCCCACTGAAATCAAATGGGCTTAGAAGTGCTTAATGGTGCCTGGATTGTGCCTTATATTTTTACTCTCCAGAAAATTTATTTTAAAAATTACAGAACAGTGTTATAAAACACTCTCTCTCTCGTTCTTTTTTTTCTTTTTCTTTACCCTTGGCTAAGAGGTTCTGTCTTGCTGGAGTCTAGAGAAACAGCTATGTACACTTTATGGTAAGGTTTAAGTAAATATTAGTGAAAGAGAGAGAGTGTGGTCTGCCTTTTATTGCCAATTACAGATTTACAATGTTAGCAGGCAAAGAGGATATTCTAGTCAAAGTAGCATTCCTCAGCATCGTTCAAAGTCTTTCTGCTCACTGAGAAGGCATTTGTTATAGAGGAGAGCCCATAAGATCCGGAATCCTGGGGGACGTGAAATGTATCCACAGTAGCGGATATCCGAAATTTGTGGAGGCAGAGAGGCATAAAGTATATAGGATATAGTTAATACTGGGAAGTCTGCCTAGTACAGAGAAAGATCTAGTTATGGGAGGTCCAGATAAGCGTGGTCTTAATATATATGATTATTTTATGGCAAAAGAAGCTCTGGCCAGCACATCGAGGTCCATTAGTAGCTTTATTGCTGGCCAGCTTCCTTTTTAATGTATACAGTCCTCAAAGAATACACCAAGATGTGGGGCGGGGGGGAGCAACAGGAATCAAAAAGTTGCTCTCCGGGTCAGCTAGGATGTCAACTGTGGCAGTGGATGTTGGTTGAGCATATTCAAAGCAAGCTGCTGACTTTCCATTCCCCACATTCCAGGAAAACGGTCTGTTTTTTTGGCAGACGCTTCTTATAGAGGTTTCAGTTTATGGGAAAGAGGCTTGCCTCAAAAGAAGTTTATTTTTCTTATTTGACCAAAAGTTTGATGTTTTCTGCCATTAGATCTTTTCACTTTAAAAAGGGTATAAAGAGGCTCATTTCCACCCAGATAATTTTCAGACCTTTAGGCCTGACTTGAAGGGGGCTTCTAGTGGAAAATCTGTTTCATAAAGCAAGCTTTATAAAAATAGCCTCCCTTTTAAAAAAAAACCAAGTCACACTTACAGCACAATGCTATTCGTGTTTGCATAGAAGCAAGTCCCAGGCAGCTTACTAAAGCAGATATGGGGAACTTGTGGTCCTCCAGATGCTGTTGGAGCCCCTACCGTTATCCCTGACCATTGGTCATGCTGACTAGTGCTGATGGAATACAGTCCACCAACATCTGGAGAATCATGGGTTACTCCATAGCAGTAGACTGATAAAATTTGGGGAAGTTACTCAGCAAGCGCACTAAGCAGTAACCAATTATTAAAAATATATATTATAATGCCAGAGTTTCTGTTTATGACCTCTGTCAAAGCCCCTTGGTCATACTCTAATAAATTGCCGGTACATTTTTTCCCTGTCTGATTTGGCTGCATGACTTGCACGTCCAAATTTTCTCAATAGTTATCAAACATTTCCTTAAGGTGCTTTACTCTAATTGTCCCATAAAAAGGTAAAGGACCCCTGACAGTTAAGTCCAGTCACAGACGACTCTGGTGTTGCAATGCTCATCTCGCTTTACAGGCCGAGGGAGCCGGCGTTTGTCAGCAGACAGTTTTTCCGGGTCATGTGGCCAGCATGACTAAGCCGCTTCTGGCGCAACTAAACACCTAAACCAGAGCAGTGCACGGAAACGCTGTTTACCTTCCCGCCGGAGCGGTACCTATTTACCTACTTGCACTTTTGGCGTGCTTTCGAACTGCTAGGTTGGCAGGAGCTGGGACAGAGCAACGGGAGCTCACCCTGTCACAGAGATTCGAACAGCCGATGTGTTATGTGCTATCATTATCTAACAATGCCCTTGTCATTCTACACAGGACAAACAGGACAATTTATACTTAAAAATATAATGGGCACAAATCTCATATTAGAAATGGCACCATCCAAAAACAAATGGGGAGACATTTCAGCTACCCAGGATGCTTTGTACCAAATCTTAAGGTGGCCATACTAGAGCAAATGAACTACAAAGGGAGACTGCAACATGAAACCATAAGACTTCAAGAGGTTCCATACTATCACTTGTAGACTGAATTGGGACAATGGATTTTGTTATACTACATGCATTCACAATCAACAAATGTGTGTGGGGTTTTGTTTGTTAACGGCCATTGTTTATAATGTAATTATCACAATCTGTACTTTTACATGTTTCATTTCCTTCTCACCTCACTGTTTACAATCCCTTCCTCCCCCAACATATATAACTATGTCCATAACTCAGGATAACACTTCATGCTTTTGATGGAATGGACTTTAGTCCCTGAAAGTTAATCGCACAACAACTTTGCGAGTCTTTGACACTCAATGAGACTCTCCGTTGTCTGTTTGATTTTTAATGAAGCTCTACATTTTAAGAGTTTGGGAGAAGGGAGTTCTTCGTCCAGTGTGAAAGAGGAATGCATGTTTATGAAGTGATTTTATGAAGCAAGAGACGCTCCCCAGGTGACATGCTGAGTGACAGCTTTCTGGACTTTCACATTGCCGGTCCATAAACTTCACATTTGGCGAAGAAGCGGAAACATCTGCTGGAATCATGAGATTCTTATGTGCTGAGTTAAGGGGAGTGACACCTACACTTAATCAGTGACACCACCATCCTGCAAAAGATGCAATCGTAGCAATGGTTCAATTATGATTATTTATTATTATTCATGTCATTTCTATGCCGCTTTATATTTCTAAGGAAAAAAATCTCAAAGCAGTTTACAATAATAATAAATAATAATAATTTATTATTTATACCCCGCCCATCTGGCTGGGTTTCCCCAGCCACTCTGGGCGGCTTCCAAAAGAATATTAAAATACTGTGATACATCAAACATTAAAAGCTTCCCTAAACAGGGCTGCCTTCAGATGTCTTCTAAAAGTCTGGTAGTTGTTGTTCTCTTTGACATCTGGTGGGAGGGCGTTCCACAGGGAGGGCGCCACTACCGAGAAGGCCCTCTGCCTGGTTCCCTGTAACTTGGCTTCTCGCAGTGAGGGAACCGCCAGAAGGCCCTCAGTGCTGGACCTCAGTGTCCGGGTAGAACGATGGAGGTGGAGACGCTCCTTCAGGTATACTGGACCGAGGCCGTTTAGGACATCAAAACATCAAATAAACCAAGCCAGAATAAAACAGTACTGAAGGAAGTCAAATATAAATGATCCATTCAAAGCAACAGGAAACTAAAGTGTTATCTTTCAGATTTCAAAAGAAAACAGTACAAAGCAAGTCAACTGCAGGTTCACATTGAGCACAGCAAAGTTAACCAAAAGAAATCGCAAACGTCTCAAAAGCAAACATGAATAAAGGAAGTCAAACATAAAATGCACATTTAAAACAAGAGGATAAAATGTTATCATAAGCATAGAACATATCTGCTGCCGTTGCTGCTGATCCTGCCAATGGTGGTTTATGGCAAGTGGTGGCGGTGGTGTGAAAAGGGCATGTGGGGACTGGAGACTTGCAGTGACATCCTGGTTTTAGAAAGGGAGTGATGGAGGGGGGCAGGTGAAGGCGCAAAGGTGGAGCAGCAGGGAATAGGGAACGTTTCAGGTGCCACTTCCTTCATCTTGGCACCCCATCTTGGTGCCTAGCATGCTGTGCTTTAACATATATCATTGGGGGAAACTGAGCGAAGAGGGAGAAGAAGAATGGAAAAAACAGAAAGGAGGACACCAGAAAGGAGATGAGACTGGAAAGAATCAAAGGAATTTTCTGTACAGAGATTGTTTTTGTAATCAGCTGGAAAAGGACAAATGATCCATCTTAAAAGAGAGAGTCAGTCTGGTTTAGTGGATAGAGTGTTGGACTTGGAACAATGAGATATGGGTTCAGATCACTGATAGATATTGGAAAGGTCTGCACAAGATATGTCTACGTCTGCATATTGAACATACTGCGATTTAAAGTATGAGGTTCCCTACAGTTACTAGTTTAAAATAAATATTATGGATAGGTTCTGGATCCACGTTCCCCAACATGTTAATATAATGCGTTCAAAAAAACAGAAAAATTCAATGTTAAAAACAAACAAACACCAGCTGGTTGAAGACCATAAATTGTGCATGCCTGCAACTTATCCCACCCATGCCCCGCCCCTTTCCTTGCTCTTTCAGGCCCAAATCCAAATGGAGATGTTGGAGTGTCTGGGAACAGCGAAGGTGCACCATGTGTACTAAGCTGTAATCAAGCAGAATACAGTATGTAGTGCACACATTTTGAGAATCTCTACAGGCCTGATCTGTGACAGCCATTGTGATATACAGTGGTACCTCAGGTTACAGATGCTTCAGGTTACAGACACTTCAGGTTACAGACTCCGCTAACCAAGAAATAGTACCTCGGGTTAAAAACTTTGCTTCAGGGTGAGAACAGAAATTGTGCGGCGGCAGCGGGAGGCCCCATTAGTTAAAGTGGTACCTCAGGTTAAGAACAGTTTCAGGTTAAGAACGGACCTCCAGAACGAATTAAGTTCTTAACCCGAGGTACCACTGTGTGATGCTGAATACAGTGGTACCCCGCAAGACGAACGCCTCGCAAGACGGAAAACCCGCTAGACGAAAGGGTTTTCCGTTTGCGAGTTGCTTCGCAAGACGATTTTCCCTATGGGCTTGCTTCGCAAGACGAAAGCCCATAGGGAAATCTCCGGGACAGCGGGGAAGCGCAGCGTGTCTTCCCCACTGTCCTCGGACCTCCTCCCGCCGCCCGCCATCGGAACGAAGCTCCGATGCCGGGCGGGGGGCGGGAACGCGTTCTCCCGCCGCCCGCCATCGGAACGAAGCTCCGATGCCGGGCGGGGGGGCGGGGACGCGTTCTCCCGATGCCGGGCGGGGGGCGGGAACGCGTTCTCCCGCCGCCCGCCATCGGAACAAAGCTCCGATGCCGGGCGGGGGGGCGGGGACACCTCCTCCCGCCACCCGCCATCGGAACGAAGCTCCGATGCCGGGCGGGGGGGGCGGGGACGCGTTCTCCCGCCGCCCGCCATCGGAACGAAGCTCCGATGCCGGGCAGGGGGGCGGGGACACCTCCTCCCGCCGCCCACCATCGGAACAAAGCTCCGATGCCGGGCGGGGGGGCGGGAACGCGTTCTCCCGCCGCCCGCCATCGGAACGAAGCTCCGATGATGGGCGGGGGGGCGGGGACACCTCCTCCCGCCACCCGCCATCGGAACGAAGCTCCGATGCCGGGCAGGGGGGCGGGGACACCTCCTCCCGCCGCCCGCCATCGGAACGAAGCTCCGATGCCGGGCGGGGGGGCGGGGACACCTCCTCCCGCCGCCCGCCATCGGAACAAAGCTCCGATGCCGGGCGGGGGGGCGGGGACACCTCCTCCCGCCGCCCGCCATCGGAACGAAGCTCCGATGCCGGGCGGGGGGGCGGGAACACCTCCTCCCGCCACCCGCCATTGGAACGAAGCTCCGATGCCGGGCGGGGGGGCGGGGACACCTCCTCCCGCCGCCCGCCATCGGAACGAAGCTCCGATGCCGGGCGGGGGGGTGGGGACACCTTCTCCCGCCGCCCGGCTTCGGATGGCTTTCCTGAAGACTTGGGGTGGGAGGAGGGTTTTCCTTCCCACCACCAACATTCAGAATGCTGTTCTGAATGTTGGCGGTGGGGAGGAAAAACCCTCCTCCCACGCAAGCCCCGGGAACAGAGGGAAAGCGCTGCGCGCCTTCCCCTCTGTTCCCGTACCTGTCCTGAAGGCTTGCGGTGGGGAGAAAAGCCCTTCTCAGCACCGCCAGCCTGGCAAGCGGTTTCCCTAGGAACGCATTAATTGATTTTCAATGCATTCCTATGGGAAACCGTGCTTCGCAAGACGAAAAACTCGCAAGAAGAATAAACTTGCGGAACGAATTAATTTCGTCTTGCGAGGCACCACTGTAACATATTTCCAGAACAGAAGACACATTTGTTAAGGAATTAGCTTTCGCTTCCAGTTTCCTGGCTTTGTGGTGCTTGAACCTCTGTTCTTAAACTGGAAGGGTTTTGTGGGTTGTGTTTTTTAATGAATTAGCATGTGGGTGTGCCTATAATCTTCCTTAAACAAAATCAGTGCAACTTAATTTTGTCTACGCAACGTATAGCAACTCTATAAAACAAGGACTAGCAATTTTCCAAATGTCATCCATGTAGACAAGAACTGCTTTGAAGTTACTTAAAAAAAAAAATACTTAACTCTTTAAACCGAGACCACATTTGACTATAATAATAAACCTGTAAAAGCACAGCATATAATTGATTTTGCAAATATGCTCCTTCTATTAGGGAAAACATGTGCAAATCCAATTAGCTAATCAGGATATGGGCTTTTCGACAAGTCTGCATGCGGTTCTCATTCATTTGGGCGTTTCTTTCCATTCATCAACCTTATGGGTGGAATTCAACCAACTTTTATTCACAGTGGACTTGCTGAAATTAATTGACCTAACATAGTCATGGCCATTAATTTCAATGAGTCTACTCTGAGTAGGCATGGCATTGCATCCCACCATTTGAGCCTACTCACAGGAAAGAAGCCAAGACAGAAACAAAATGGTTAATCACAAGTTAAGAATAAGTAAAGAGTATTTCAAAGGCTATTTAACAGAGCTACTCATCACTATAAAAAGGTAAAGGGACCCCTGACCATTAGGTCCAGTCGTGACCAACTCTGGGGATGCGGCGCTCATCTCGCTTTATTGGCCGAGGGAGCCAGCGTACAGCTTCTGGGTCATGTGGCCAGCATAACTAAGCTGCTTCTGGTGAACCAGAGCAGCGCACGGAAATGCCGTTTACCTTCCCGCCAGAGTGGTACCTATTTATCTACTTGCACTTTGATGTGCTTTCGAACTGCTAGGTTGGCAGGAGCAGGGACTGAGCAACGGGAGCTCACCCCGTCGAGGGAATTCGAACCGCCGACCTTCTGATCAGCAAGTCCTAGGCTCTGTGGTTTAACCCACAGCGCCACCCATGTCCCACACTATACCAACCTAAAAAAAAAACCTCAAAGTGAATCCTATAGTGCAGTGTTTCCCAACCTTGGGCCTCCAGCTGTTTTTGGACTACAACTCCCATCATCCCTAGCTAGCAAGACCAGTGGTCAGAGATGATGGGAATTGTAGTTCAAAAACAGCTGGAGGCCCAAGGTTGGGAAACACTGCTATAGTGCATCCCTCTCTTTGCAAAACATCCTGTACTGAAACACAAAGCTTTTTCAAATTCCATAGGAATTACTGTTGCTCTGTATAGAAATATCAAGAAACTAGATACATCAACAGCTTTCTCTCCTTTCTTCTCTTCCTTTCCCTGACCAGGCCCAGGATTTTGGCTTCAATGAACCATGTTCAGGCAGCATAAAACACAGAGATACTTAGGAACTAATACCAGATTCTTTTCTTTTATAAATATGAAATGTAAAATGAAAAGTTTCCACTCCTAAAAGTTATGCTTCCCATAACGAGCCTAACTGTGACATAATAATTACCCTGGAGAAAACTATGGATCTGGAAATCCTGACCCTTGTGAGCACACACATACACTCCCTGGGATCCGTGCCATCCCCTAACCTAAATTGGAGGAACATTTTGTCCAATTATTAAAAAACAGAGGAGATATAAAGAAATTACAGCATCCAAACAGTGGTAGTGAAAGAGTGTGGCCCGCCTGCATGTTACCAAAAAGGAAAGGCATTATGAAAGAAAGAAAGAAAGAAAGAAAGAAAGAAAGAAAGAAAGAAAGAAAGAAAGAAAGAAGACATTGATTTGCATGAAATTTGCATGTGCTAATTGTATGCAGTGCAAATTTAGAAATCATTACTATACTTTTTGGTGGTATTGCAATGTATGTTGTATATCTGCCTGCTCAATCTGCTGCCTGCGTGCTAAATGTAGGTGGGCAACTTCAAGCCTCCTGATCTCCTCCTTATTGCTCTTTTTTCCCACTGAACATTCTCTGGAAGACTTTTCAAGTAAGGACTGTCCTCTGAGTAGACACACAGCTAACCTATACTGCAGGGGGGGGGGGGCGACAACACCTGAGCGCTATAGATTGTGTTCTTTGTATAAGCAGCAGAAAGCTTGAATGAGTCGAGTCACAATTATGTACCTGTCTGGCTGTTAACCAGAAGGTTGACGCACACACACACACCCTGGGACCCTGCATTGAAGGGAGTTGGATCAGATTACCCTCAGGATAAAACTCCACAATTTGATGAGCCGATGAGTCTTTTCATCCTACTCTGCCCTATTCTGTGGGTTCCCTGATATACATATGGAAACGTGCAGGTGGGGGAAATCGGCAGCAACTGTGCAGTTGCTGGAACTATGCCTTTCCAAAATAGTATTCCTGAAGGAAGAGCTGCTGAGAAGCAGTGGGAATGTCAAAGGGAGGCAGGAGGCAGCCTGGGGAAACGACCCCTCTTAGCTTTACTGTAAATTATTCTCTAATATTCTCCCCTCCCTCAGAGCCCAAGATCAAGCAATAAGTTTAGGGCTTGCTTTGCACATGAACCAACGGTGGCACATACCCAGCTGTGTCCGGCACACAGGTGCTTGACTTGTGTTGATAGCATTCCTCCCTCCCTGCTTTTTTTGGAGCTGGAGATGGTTGTGTTTTTCAATGAAAGCCTTATAGTCCACTGCAACGGAAACCTTCCCACCAAGATCAGCTGGATTCCGTCTCCAAGTTTCTCTTCCTGACTGATTTCCCAGCCGTACACTGAAGACGTTCTTTAGTTCAGAATCCAAGAGCACAACTTGTTAATTTCAAGTGGAATTGCACGAGAGGCCTTTTCATAGGGTTGTACCTTAATTCTCTGAAGGAAATCATCATCACCTGTTAGAATTTGCTGAGAGGTTGTCCTTTCATCATATTCTCTGGGCCAGATTGGATCATACCTCTCTCTTCCTCATCTACCTGTTCCACCTCCAGCATCCCCTGCCATCCTTAAGGGGGAATAATGGTGGTGGTGGTGATATCCCAAAATACTCTCTGCTCCTGTCTCATTCACCAGGCTTTAGAAAACTCATCAGCACTGATATTGGAGTGGGGAGAATCCTTACAATACAAAACACAAATTGTATCCCTGCAATTTAAACCCCCTAGGGAGATTATAAATAGATCATGCAACTCCACCTAAAAATAGATATCCAGGCATAAACAGGTTGTGGAAGGAGTCTGAGAGGAGGAGCCTCGTTTTCTCTTATCTACTTCCCATGCTTCTGTCTGTGCAATTGGCAACTTGCAGAGTTATCATCTGGACAAGCTCTCATGAACATCTAAAGCAGAAAGATCCCAGCAGCACTGCAGGTGAAAAAGTCAAGGAGGGTGTCGACAAAAGTGGAATACGCAGTTGCTTGCTACACCTGTTCAACAGATGTTGTGATGCTTGCCCCAGCATAAACTTAGCCTGTTTATTTTCCCCGTCATCCTCACAATGCATGGCTTTAGCGCTGTGACTTGGGTACCAACTGCATCTCTCAACTCCTGTTAACACTGCAATTGAAGAAGAAGAAGAAGAAGAGTTTGGATTTGATATTCCGCCTTTCACTCCCCTTCAGGAGTCTCAAAGCGGCTAACAATCTCCTTTCCCTTCCTCCCCCACAACAAACAGTCTGTGAGGTGACTGGGGCTGAGAGACTTCAGAGAAGTGTGACTGGCCCAAGGTCACCCAGCAGCTGCATGTGGAGGAGCGGAGACGCGAACCCGGTTACCCAGATTACGTGACTACCGCTCTTAACCACTACACCACACTTGAAAGGTTGGCAGGATTTCCTGTGCCTACCCTTCAGCTTAGCATAAAGAGCAGCCTGTGTATCAGCTACAGCATGGACTTTTCAATAACGTCCCAGAAGCGTGGAACCCTGGAGTTTTTTCTAAGCTTATCAGGGATGCCTCAAGGAAAGCATGAGTAATGATGGACTAACTCTCTCAACTGGCTTTCCCTGCAATCTGCAGTTGCTAGGGTGTGTCAATGGTGAGGTGCCAACAGGCAACGATGTAAGGAGGGAGCCGCAGCCTAAGATAGGGAAAGAGGTAGAAGGAAAACACCTAGGCTGGATCTAGACAAATCAAAGAAACGTTTCAGTTAATCACGTTACAAACTTTGTATGAGAAATCGGGTAATGAAAAACAGAACTCCACAGAGCCATCTGGTGTCGCAGTGTTAGAATGCATAAACAATGCATATAAAGTGTTTTTTCTTTGCCAGTGTAGCTGAGTCCCTAGCTACTTCAAATGAATTCAGATCTCCAGGGCCCAATGAGCTGCACTCAGTTTGCATACAGAAGGTTCCTGGTTCAACCCCTGACATCTCCATATAGAGTTGGGAATATCCACTTCCTGAAACCCTGGAGAGCTGCTTCCAGTCAGTGTAGACAATACTGAGCTAGATGAAACAATGATCTGACTCCGTATAAGAAAGCCAATGGATTTCTTGATTGAGCAGCGGAATTGACCTAGATGGCCCACAACAAGATTCCCTCCAACTCTATGATTCTAGGAAAGTAGGGATGGAAGGATCTGTCTATTTCAGTTCTCTTGGTTTCTCATTTTCCCAATCCTAAATCTACAGTAGCTCTCAACATTGCTGCAACAATTCACGAGTTTTGGAGAAGCACCACAAAATGTGGGAAAGTGCAAATTTCTCAAGAGAACTTTGTTTTGGTGTGTATGTTGTTTCAGAAAGTGCAACTTTGATAGGTTTGCTTTAAATGTGAAGTGAATTGAATTTCTTCACCCTTCCAACACAAAGGCAGAGTATTTGAAAAAGCACTGAGTAGGAGTGCTCAAGATTGTCTTTAACGCCATGATGCAAATCTAATTTCAAAGGCTGATGTCTGCTTTGTGCACCTTGCTGCCGACATAGATTACTTTATTTCTTTCTTTAAAGTCAATTAATGCCCTCTGAAGTCAGGTTCTTTTTCATTACAAAACACTGAGACATTCCAGGTGCAGATTTTCTAAATGTGTTGACAAATGCCAATTTCCCCCCTCCCTTTGTTTTGTTTTGCTCAACATCTTATTGTAATGATGGTAACCTCCTAATAAAAATGAGTGGAATGTGCTTGATGTGGTGAGGAAGGGAGGGAATGCCTGGTTATGAATGCCAGAGTGAGCACTTTGATTTGGGAGGAGAAAATGACTAATAATATGAAGCAAGGCCGGAATATAATGTACCCACAGACACCAAGAGCATCAAAACATACAAAAGAACACTAAAAACAACAACTGCCAGAGCAATCCTCTGCATGCTTACCTGGAATTAAATCCAACTGTGTTTCAATGGGGTTTACTCCTAGTTAAGTGTGTTGTGCACTGGATTGCAACCTGGCACATAGTTATATATAATTTCATATTGAAGGAGCTGACATGTACTGAACTTGAAGAAGATGAAGATAGAGGAGGAGTGCAGTACAGGGGGATTACAATAGGGTCCAAAGTAACTTTGGTCCGAGTAATTTTCACACCAGCCATTTAAAGCACCATAATACCACTTTAAACAGCCATGGCTTCCCCCCCCACACACACACACCCCAAGAATACTGGGATCTCTAGTTGATTAAGGGTGTTGAAATTTGTCAGGTGTTGAAATTTGTTCCCCAGACAGAGCTACAGTTCCCAGAATTCCCCAGGACAAGGGATTGATTGTTAAACCACTTGGAGAATTGCATCTCTGTGAGGGGAACAGGGCCTCTTAACAGCTCTCAGCACCCTTAACAAACCACAGCTCCCAGTATTCTTTGTGGGGAACCCCTGGTATAGTTGTGGCAGCAAGATGAAAGAGATGGTCAGAGGTTGAACTCTCCGTTTTCTGGCAGAGAGAGGTTGGTAGGAACAGCTGGGAAAGAAAAGCGAGATATAAAAGAAATAATTGTGGGTAAGTTATAAATATGTAAGGAATTGTTTGCCATGGTGTATACCAGGGGTAGCCCTCCAGAAGTTGTTGGATTACAACTCTCGTCAGTCCTGAACACTGGTTATGCCAATAACTGGAGGACCACCCTAGTGTGTGAAGCCCATCGTAGTGCCTTTAAAAAGCCTTGCAAATATGTTTACCAAAATAATGGTGTGGCAAGAGAAACAGGTATAATCACTCTAGGAAACAATGCCCTTTATCCTACTGCCTTCAGCTCTCTTAAAACTATCACCTGTCTCCAATCTAACCTTTCTTAAACTCTTGAAATTCACATGGTAGCTGAAGACTCCTTATATTAGGGGTAATTCGAGATAGCAATTTCTCCATATGTTTGGAATACAGTCTCCTCTGCCATCTCCCATCATGACAGTGAGATTCTTCTCTCTGTTAAAAAATATTTTCATCAGTGTTATCCTGGATTTCTATTTTATCTTATTTTACTTCCCCCCCCCCTACCTTAAGCAAGGAATGTTATGATAAATTTGAGACCTGGCCTTAGATGAATCCATTCCAAAGACACAAATAGTTTATTCAATTATGAGAGCTCTACTTGTTTGGATGAATCTCTAGGAATGGGAATGCTTGGATTTGGAGGGTATCCTGTTTCTGAGAAGCTCAAATCCTTAGAGGGAAACTGGAAATTTAACAAAATGCAAGCTCAGGGTGATCAATAGCAGAAACAGCATCAAGTCAAGACTCTCCATATACTTTGAACCCATTTTCATTGAGGTAGACAGTGTAGTTGTGTAGTGGTTAGAGCAAGGGTAGGGAATGCTTTCTTTTCTTTTCTTTTTGCTAAGGGTCACAGTAACCTGATATATATGGTAGCTGTTGGGGGCTGCATTGCCAGAGATACATGCAACCACACATCGTAAACACACACATACAATCACACACAGCTATTTCCCATAGAAACAGAAGGATATGTTATATTATTAGTAACAGCATTCAAGTTTACCTTCCATTTCTTCATAAATTATTTTATTTTTACAAACTTTGCATTCTTATTTTGTCTTTTTCTGTTGTAAACCGCTCTGAGTGTGACCATTTGTGGCTTCGAGAACACTGTCCAACCATCTCGTCCGCTGTCGTCCCCTTCTCCTTGTGCCCTCCATCTTTCCCAACATCAGGGTCTTTTCCAGGGAGTCTTCTCTTCTCATGAGGTGGCCAAAGTATTGGAGCCTCAGCTTCATGATCTGTCCTCCCAGTGACCACTCAGGGCTGATTTCCTTAAGAATGGATGCGTTTGATCTTCTTGCAGTCCATGGGACTCTCAAGAGTCTCCTCCAGCACCATAATTCAAAAGCATCAATTCTTTGGCGATCAGCCTTCTTTATGGTCCAGCTCTCACTTCCATACATCACTACTGGAATAATAACACTGGGCAACAATTTTTTACTTTTTGAATGTTGTCTAGATTTCTACAACTGATTTAGGGTATTTTTGCACTGCTGAATCAGGAAATGGCATCCGTTTCTCTCCATCAGGTCAGGTTTACTGTAAACTGAATGGTGGGCATTGATAAAGGTAAGTACACGTAAATTCAAGTTCAGGGCTTGAACTTCCATTTCTTGGAACTCTAGGAATGCTCAGTGGCAGGGAGGTCTCTCTTCAGAGTCCAACAGTAGTCAGCCATCATGACTGCATCCCAGCGACCCTGATACCTGGTCTCCATCTCTTTCATGTCCTGAAAGATGCCATCAAAGATGCCAGCTTTCAATGTCTCCATGGTCAATCCTGGAAAAGCCTGGCACAAGTAAGTGAAGCAGTCACCATCCTTGTCCAGAGCCTTGGTGAACTGCTTGATTAAGCCGAGCTTGATGTGCAGCGGTGGGAAGAGTATTCTGTCTCTTTCCACCAGAGGGTCGTTGATGACGTTCCTTTCTTTGCAAGGCACCAATTCCTCCCACACAGGCCAGTCCTTCTTCGTGTAATGCTGAGCATGCTCCCTACTATCCCACATGCACAGAAAACATGGGTACTTGATGAAGCCAGACTGTTGTCCCAACAAAAAGTTCACCATCTTCAGGTCAACACAAATAAACCACTTATGCTGATCATAACCAATTTTCTCCAGCACATACTTCACCGCTTCATAGTTCTCCTTCAGTGTACTCAAGTGAGCCACGGGTATAGAGGCAAACTGGTTATAATAATAATAATAATAATTTATTATTTATACCCCGCCCATCTGGCTGGGTTTCCGTTGCCGTTGTGTAGCAGAACACATTTCAGTGATCACTTGCTGCTGGCAATGAACAGTCTCCAATCTTTGGGTTCGTACTGTGGCACTCCAAGCTTGAGCAGAAGCTGCGCAATATCTCCACATTACACCAACTCCTTCTCTTCCGAGAAAAAATGGAGGTTTTATGACTTCAAACTGATCCCTTTTCGACATAATCACCCAGAACTATCGGACCTGAATACTTCTTGTCATTAAAATAATCATTTCCAATCAAAACAATTATTTGACATGGCATTTTAACCCCACCAACTTCTTCTAAAATGCTCCACACAAGCGTACATGTGAACAAAAATGTAAAAAAAACGACATGTGGCCATAGCTCAAAAACTTGACCTGATTGAGCAAAACCAATGTGATTTTTGGATTCAGCGCATCAGATTCGTCCTAAATCAACTGAAAAAACGCAGACAACAAATTTGTTGTTGACCAGTGTCTAGTTGGCTGATATGAGAACAGGATGCTTAACTAGATGAACCACTGGCCTAATCCAGTAGGCTGTTCATATTTGCTTATGTTCTTATAAAATCTGGGTAAGGCCACATCTGATCAGCAGAACAGGGGTTCTCCACCCCTGGGTTAGAAGGTAGAGACTCTGATTCAAATATCCATTCAGCCATGAAGCTCGCTGAGTGACTATCTCTATGCTCAACCTATCTCACAGGGTTGTTGTGAAAACTAAGTTTACACAGCCTAAAGAAAGGAAAGTTTCTTGGAGGAAAAATGAGGTATACATGAATCTCTCCCTTGATAAAGGACTTCAAGAAGAGCAGCAAGCCTTCAGGCAAGCATCAACGATAATGTGACCCAACATCAGCCACCTAAGTGGTATTTGTGACCCCAGCAATTTGACACTCAAGTGAGAAACCCCTTCATTCATCCTGTGGCAGTATTGGAAAAATATATCCTTATAATAGGATACAGGTGAGAAAGTGGGTTGGGGTGAGAATGCATTATTTGTTCCAACAAAACAATCTGAAAGTTGTGTATAAAGCTGGTTGAGAGAAGTGGAAGAGTTTAATTTATGCCTTATGCTCTGACATACAGGAGATTAGATAGATAGATAGATAGATAGATAGATAGATAGATAGATAGATGATAGATGATAGAGAGAGAGAGAGAGATTACACACCTACCCAGCCTTTCTGCTCTCTTTCATTTACAGGACTGCCCAAAGACATGGATGAAATTATGGTGGGCCAAGAGTTAGTAGCCATCCCCCTTAATTGTTCTACACACTCTTTACTTGGGGAGGGGGCTTGTGTGTTATTTTAAACTCCTGTTTCCAAGATGGGCTATTCCAAAGGCTTCCTTAAGATTTAACCTGAGGATTGGCTCAAGCAACGTCAACCATTTAGAGAGGCAACCACAGAAGCCATGGATGGGCATCACTTTTGCTAATTTGAGCTCTCCCCCCCCCCCACAGAAACGAAAGGAAACTGTGATCCGAAGCTGACATTTCCTCAGAACATTGCTCGGCCTTCCAAACACCAAGGCCACAATTCACTGATAACGCAGCTTTGAAGTACCTGGATCGAGTCCAGGAAACGTTGGATATACTCTTCAGGGAAGATCTGCTTCAGATTACACCAGTTTATAGTATGCCACACATGCTAACTTTAGCTTTTCTTCTGCTTTTAATGCATTTTGTCTCCTGGCCAAGTGATCATCAGCTTTTTCCCTTTGGCTCAGTTTGGACAAGTATTTTTTGTCCAAACACTACATTATTTTTCCCTCCATATGCTGCTACATTTGGGTGTCCTCTGCGTCTTACGACCAATATTAATATTTGTGCCCTGCTTTTACTGGAGCCAGAGCAGAAAGCACAGCAAGTATGTTTTGCAGAATTAATTGAGGGAAATGCAGTTTGTGGCACTTTGAACCCTTCCTTCCTTCCTTCTTCAACATTTGTGTGTAAATTTATCCTGAAAAATCTAAGAACCTGTGGATGCAATCTATAATTCAATTATGTTGGGAGCCAACAACTCTTGAGTAAACCAGGTGTAGAGTATAAGTTACATTTGATGATGTGAACAACCTGTGGCTTTATGTTGCATTAAGGTGATCTCATGTCAGCCAAGGCTCCATAAAGCAAGAGGCTTCTACTCAGTACTCACGTTCAAGTGAATATGGGCAAAAAGTCCCCTACAGATGTTCTTTGCTGACTATGCAGAGACTGGAGTGTCATCAGAGGAACATGGAGGAAAAGCTGGCAAGCATAGCTCTGTGTCTCCTACTTATGTGGAGACCTATGTGAACAACACTGTTCTGTATCACCAAGCCGGGGCTATAAAACCATCCCCTATTCATGTTTTAATGAGTTCATGTTCTTTCTCCGCTGTCATAGAATCATGGAATTATAGAGTTGGAAGGGACGCCAAGGTTCATCCAATCTAATATAGGAATCCTGCCACAGCCATCCTTGGGTGGGCTTGAACCAACAACCTTCTGGTTAACAGCCAGACACACCAACCCATTGCACCACAGGGGAGGGAATGTGTCAGAGGCAGTGTACCTCTAAATATCAATTGCTAAGAATCAGAAATGCAAAGAATGCTGTTGTACTCAGGTCCTGCATTCAGGTGTCTCATGGGCATCAGATTGGCCACTGTGAGAAGCCGATGCTCAACTAGATAGGCCTTTGAACTGATCCAGCAGGGCTCTTCCTATTTTTCTTATGTTCTTAATCTTCCCATCACCATCATTCAGTTGTCATTGTGATATTTTAGGCACACACAATTGCTGAAATGGTGGCGTGAGCCACAGGACATCTACCGATGTGGAGTGTGAGTTAAATGTTTTCTTTTCGATATTAAAAAGTTCCCTCCCAAATTAAATCAACATTGCTTGAGCCGCAGTGTTGGTTATATTATTTAGGAATGCAATCTTGCATGTAAGCCAGAAGCTTCTCATATTGTCAGGGGGGGGGGGGCACGGGTTGAATGGAGACATTGGAGCCATCCCCAGAAAACAGATGAAAAATATATGGACACATGTTAAGTTGCCAACTGCAACAGTGCAAATAGATCACGTTAAGTCACTGGAAGTGAAGCAGAAGGTTTCGTGGAGCACAGAGGGCTAGTTTAGAATCTTTGTAGGGTGAAATGAACCCTCCTAAAAAAACCCCAACCCCAATGATTCAGCTCCATTTATAGTTAGCAGAGCTTGCTCTGCAAACCCCTTCATAATCCAGCAATCTGGAAGCCTACCTTCAAAGAGGCTCATCACCTGACATCAAGGTAAATGACAAGTGGGCAGCCCCAAATTTGTCCCAGAAGGGGTAATGAAGATAAAGATGTACCACCTAGGAGTTAAGTTTCCCCATCTCTTATCTACACTGACTGCCAGCAGTTCTCCAAGGTTTCAAGCCAGGATGGCATCTGCAAGATGGCATCTGTAAGATGTCCTTTCCTGCAGGGTACAGTGATTCATTGAGGAAATAAGGGCTGAAACAATATTTTCGGTCTTCTGGTCCCAACTTCCACGGGTCCTACTAGTGTGAGCGGAGGAGCTAGCATACTAAAAATTGAAAATATCCATGGCAGTTCTCATGCTTGCACAAGTTCCCGAGCCTGGGTGGGTTGGGAGCTTTAGTATTTAGTTTCACTTACGTCATGCAGCACTTTTGCGTAGTTGTAAGAACTCCCTTTCCTTAAGCAAGGACCCCTTCAGCATGAAGGGCCCCTTTGGATTCAAACCATTACTTTTGCAAAATTGTAATCTGTGTAAGTCAAAAGGCAAGCTATAGAATAGAATAAATTCCAGCCAACAGCATCACACATGCCCTCATCAATGGTGGAGTGTGGAGTTATATGTGTGAGGCTAAGCATGATGGACATAAAAGCATGTCTGAAAGGTAGACTTTGATGTGTGGCCCAGTCTTTGAGCAGCTCATGGTCCTTTGCTGTTTGGAGGGAAGTGAGGCTTTCACATGCAAAAAAAAAACCCTGCAGCTTAGAGGAAAGAGTGGATACAAATGTGCATCTGACCAAAAAGAATATTTAAAAATCCTTTCTATTAAGGAAGTGGCTGGTGAAAATGTGCATATTAGACTGTATGCAAAAACAATGTAGGTACTAAGATAAAAGCTTACAAAAATGCTGGTGAGAGGGTGCTTTTTTTAATATAAACAAATGCAAGCTGATGCAGAAAGAGGTGAACCGAACTTAAGCCTGAAAAAATGAGAAAATGAAATGGATAGATTCATCCATCTCTACCTAAGAGGTTCCAATTCTGATCTTTCGGGATTCACATTCTTCCTATCTGGGGGAAAATCCATAATACCGGTCAGCAATGCTGCTTTCTTGTTTTAAGCTTACCCTCAGAACATCTAAAAGCAGCTGATGTTTCACTTAACGTATCACGCTCATCTTCGGAGGAAATGAAAACCACATTGTCTCTTTAGCAACAATGGGAAACAAATGCTCTTAACGGTATAGTTATTGGATAAAATGCCTTCTCACCAACAACCAATATGAAAGAAAGTGGCTATAAAAACAAGTCCTTAGAATGACATATTTCTATTATGCTCTGCACAGTGCCTCTCTTCCCCTTCCATATTTAAGAACTTTTCCAGGGAAACAAGACTTACATTTACTGCACAGGGCCATTTCGAAAAGGAAATGACTGCATATAAGAAAGACATCAGCATTGTACCTCAAGTCATGGCACTTATCATTAATTAGATTTCTTACACCTCATTCCAATTCTCCTGATTATCTCTCCCAACAGTCTCAGTTGGGGAACAAAATGGAGCACCACAGGACAATTCCCATGGCGCCAAACAATGTCCTCCTCTCCTATTTATTAAAAATGGCCTTGATGACACCATAGCAGTGCTACAATTATCAGAGTGGTATAACAGTTAATCCCTCTTCCCAGGAAACTCTGGGAACTGTAGCTCTGGGTGGGGAATAGGGGTCTCTTAACAACTCTCCGCACCTTTGACAAATTATTGTTGTTGTTAATTATTCATCATTATGAATGATTAAATAAATATAGTTCCCTTCATCCGAGGATCACAGGAGGGTTTACAGCTCCCAAAATTCTTTGGGGGGCAGCCATGCCTGTTTAGAGTGGTATCACACTGCTTTAAATGTATAGTGTGAATATGGCCTCTGTTTGAAACAGAATTGCTTTGTCTCCAAAGTTTAGTGATACTGTAGTTGGTTTTGCTACTATTTATTTTCTTTTTTGCACATGAATGTATCTGAGAGAAGACTGTGACTTTGAGGTCAGTGTTGGGCAGGACCACAGACAAAAGAGGGTGGGGCATTTCTTTTCTGCCACTCTCCTTCCTTCCCTCCCAATAGGACACTGAGGGAGGCCTTGCCAGAGATCTGAACTGGTTGCTTACAGAAGGCTTTTAAAATCATGCTGAGGACCACAGAAAATTAGGTTGAGAGTCATAGGTTGCCCCTTCCTGAACTGAATCCCATGGGATCCAATATTTTATGGAATGGACCATAGTGTGGGTGACACCTCAAGTTCCTTGCAGCTGCTAACTCATCACTTTCCACCGACTTGCACCAGCCCCTCAATGTCATTTCCCTCCCTGGAATTCCTTGTGGGAAGCAAACATTGAGATTGCTCCATTATGCGCTGTTTTTGCTGGAACCAGAAGGCTCTTTATCAAAAGGGGAGGCTGAACTTTCATTCAGACCTGAAGGAAGAGTCAGAGAGGTTTCTCTTCCACATACCCTCACCCCCACATATTTTTTGAGAAGAGCTGGGTAGTGTTTATGATGATCTATTTCAGACATTCTTTAGCTGCTGACACCTTAGGTTCACGGCTTGACAACTGATGGATTCGCTCTCCTTTGTGGAATAAGAATGACTGACCTTTTCCCTCCCAGATTCCCATCATAGGCTAAGTCCAGTATCCTATTTCTTGGCTCCATGCCATGGGAAAGAGGGGATGCAGAGACAGTTTGAAACCTGATGCATGCATTTGCAGGGTGGCAGAGAAGGAGGATCGGGTGGGAGGCCGGGGAGAGCTTTGCAAATCATTTCGTATTGTTCTGTGCGCTTCAGTCTAGGAGAGGCATTTTTATCTCAGAGGCAAATTCTCCTCTATCTCTGCCCTGTTGTTTTTTTTACATAGTGATGAGCCCTGCTTTAGACTGCTCCAAGCACGTCTGGTCGCTAGGATCTCTTTCAAAAGCCTTAGCCACTGGGGTCAATTTCCAAGGGAAATCCATCACACTCGTGGCATAGATACTCCTTCGCACAAGTCATTAGTTAAGTTAAAGGATAAATTACAGCTCCTATTGTGGGTCTCCCTGACTCCTTAGAATCTTGTCAGAGAGAAGCGGACGCCAATTGCTACTGTGAATCAGATTGGGGAAACAGCTAGAACTGGAATAACAATGGTGTGGTTTTCTTCCAAGTACTGTTGCCGTATTATCCTAGCTGGAGACATTGGAATTGTGCAGAAGCAATGCTCAAGTGCAAGTCAATGCATACCTACTCAGAAGTAGACCTCATTGCATTAACTGGGACTACTTCTAAATAAGCACTAAGCCTCGAATTGAGAGTAGCTCTTCTTCTTCCATTTCCATTCCATGTCAATTTTGCATATGCTCAATCATAGGTCCATATCTGGTTTTCATGGATTAAAAAAAATAATCATGACATATTCATACCCTCCAACATTCGCCTGATGAAAATTGGAACACAAGAGCACAACACCAAAAGACACACATTTTTTGGTGCCTGACGCTCACCCAAGTCAGTTGACTAGTTCAAGAGCACAGAACCACTGCAAGCGCTGGCTCAACCCTAGGACATTCTGGGATTGTTCTGTAATTCTGGGAATGTCCTGTTAATAATAACAATAATTTTATTATTTGTACCCGGCCCATCTGACTGGGTTGCCCCAGCCACTCTGGGCAACTTCCAACAAACATAAATTAAATATCAAACTAAAGCATAGGCAGTTGGAGGGTATACATATTCCAATTTAAACTGTGCACACTTTCCCCTAAAGTATGCATTTTGCACTCCGTCTACTAAACTGGGACCTTAGGCTGAAGGGCAGGTGGTAATAATAATAATAATAATAATAATAATAATAATAATAATAATAATAGGGACATGGGTGGCGCTGTGATCTAAACCACTGAGCCTAGGGCTTGCCGATCGGAAGGTTGACAGGTCGAATCCCCGCGACAGGGTGAGCTCCCGTTGCTCGGTCCCTGCTCCTGGCAACCTAGCAGTTCAAAACCACTTCAAAGTGCAAGTAGATAAATAGGTACTGCTCCAGCGGGAAGGTAAATGCCATTTCCATGCTCTGCTCTGCTTTCGCCAGAAGCAGCTTAGTCATGCTGGCCATATGACCCGGAAAAACCGTCTGCGGACAAATGCTGGCTCCCTCGGCTAGTAAAGCGAGATGAGCGCCACAACCCCAGAGTCGTTCATGACTGGACTTAACTGTCAGGGATCCTTTACCTTTACCTATAATAATAAGTTTATTGGTATGCTTTTTTAATGTAGCTTTTCTATGAAACACACATTTTGTATTCAACTTTCAGTAACCATTGTGCACATTTCTTATCCAAAACTTTGGATGGTTTTGTACAAAGTTCAGAAAAAAACAAATGTGCTCTCTGCTGGGCCTTGCTTTGTGCTCAACACAAGATTTGGTGACTAAACAGGCTACTGAAATAGGGTTGGGGGCAGGTTCCTGTCTTTAAGACAGGCCTACAGTAGGCTTCCTCCTAGAGAAGAGAAGGAGGGCTGTACTTAAGGAGACAGAAGACTGCCATCCACTGTGACTGAATACAAGCAATAAAACCAGTTCTGGTTCTTTTTTAAAAATACAGAGCAGGTGGATACACACACACATACACAAAAAGCATATGTGTCCAGTGGGAAGGAAAAGAGGTAAAAAAATATGGCAGCTAATGATAAATGCATCACAGACCAAAATGCTTCCCCTGTGATTCCTGACTGGTCTTTATCTCCATGAGCACACACATGCATACTAGGGAATAGGGGGTGGGAATGGATGTAATTGCATTCTAACGAGAAACTATCTAATATTGCACTTTTTGAACCAATACAAGAACGAAACACAATTATTCCTTCCAGTTTGCACTTTTCCAAACTTTGTGACACAATTCTCCAACCAATGTGTATCAAAATGCATATTTTAGGGAAAGTGTTTTGTATTTTTAAAAAATGGCACACATTGGTGAAAATAATCCGCAGAATGCAATATATTGTAGGAAGCTGCTGGCAGAAATATGTATATTCAGGGAAATTTGCACTAAAATGCTGGTTAATTTTAATAAGCTTTTTTTCCCCTTAAAAAAATCACAAATTGCCGTGAAGAACTGAATTTAAGATTGGAAAAATGACAACTGAGATACATAAAAATGGACCGATTCATCTGTCCCTGGTGTGTGTGTGTGTGTGTGCATGCGTGCGCACACACAGTGCTAGTTGACACATTCAGAAAAACAATATGGACGCCATTTCACATGACTCCACTTGGCTGCTCTTGCCATATAAATCGAGTGATATTTCTGGGAGGGAGAGTCCCAAGTGTGTGTGTGTTAGTATGTGTTAGTATCTTTTCACTAGATGGTGTCACTTGCCATATGGAAGAGTTTTGAAATGCAGCCTGTACACAGTGCTCTAACATGTCTATCAATTCTCTCACACTGCCACACTGAGGCTCCCACCCTATCTGCATAGAAAAGGGCAAGTGAAAGACAATAAACGGTTACTTTTGCTGCTGAGCATATTGTAGTCCTGGATAGGCAATGTGTCTGCCATGCCACCTTTTGCAGCCTGTAAAAAAAGAAAATAAATAATCTGACTTTTATAGAGCACTATTACAAAGCACTGTTGTAAACCTCGAGTTGATACGGTGCCAGTGGGGGGTGGAATTTACCTCACACGAGAATTCTATACGGTATATAGTAAATTTGTTTAGATTAACAAATTTATTTTGAACTGGTTTTCTGTTCACAGTTGTCTTTTGGTTTTTTGTATTGGCTCCACCTTCTGAACCTTGAGGATAGTGGAGAATAATGACGCGTACAAGATGAAAGAATATTCCGGAAGTTTGAGGTACAAAACCTGAGGGGCAACATAGTCATCCATTTGAACAGAGTTTGTCCAAGACGTTTTACTGTTTGAGGCAAAGGACAACCCACTTTTGACTTACAGAAGTTGACTGGATTGGCAGCTGAGTGTTACTTCAGTACTTAATGACAGAAAAGGGTCCTCCAATTCACTTGAAGGCTACATGGCAGGCAGTGCTTTGCCCTCCATTGATCTGTCCTCCAAGGGCACATCAGGGGAATCAGAAGCAATAGTCAAGGGCTTGCTAAGATGTATAAGGCTAAATCACATAAGTGCTGGAGATGCAATGAGGTTGAGGGAATGTTCTTTCACATGTGGTGGACCTTTAAAAGGGTAAAAGAGTATTGGGAAATAATCCATAATGAATTGGAAAAAAATGTTTAAAAGTACTTTTCCAAAAAAAAAGTCCTTTTCATTGGGGATAATTCAGACGTAAATTCCCAGGTGCCAAAAAATGTTATTTATGTATGCCACTACTGCGACCTGTGTTTTGTTAGCCCAAAAAATGGAAAATGAGCAAGGTCCCAACTAAAGAAGAATGGCAACTTAAGCTGACAGAATATACGCAGCTTGCAGACTTAACATATAGAATAAGAGAACAAGAAGAACATACGTTTAGAGAAGATTGGAAAACGTTTATTGAATTCATGGGGGGTTGTGTACACTTGAAAAGGTTGGCAGGATTAAGATAAATTCAACAGTGTAAATAAGTTTTGATGGATCTAATAATGGAATACTGAGTGGTTTTGTTTTTGTAAAAATATGCAGGTATTCATTCTATGCAAGATGAACCATGGAAAGAGAAGAATGGAAGTCATTGATATTTTATGGATGTTTAAATGAATATTTTAAATTGTAAAACAGAAAATGAAATAAAAATATATATGAAGGAACAGCCAAGGGGCTACCCATGCTGCTCCCTGGCATTGCCACCTAAGATTCTGTACATCTGTGATCCCTAGACTAAGAATGCACATGAGTCAACTCTCACACTTCGAGCACAACATCCTGGAATTACAGAACCCAACTTATGATTGTGTCCCAGGATATTCCATTTTGGCTCCTGGGGGAGTGTGGCCCCCAAAGACATGCATTGGATCAAATCGTGGGTGGGAATTTTGAATACCAGTGACCAGCAGGAGAGGAGAATTTGTTTCCCATTGGTCGCCGGATGCGATACTCACAGAGACACAGCATATGGTGGTGGTGGAGAGAGGACGGTGAGCAGATAACAACAGCTGTTTGCTCTGGACAATGAGCTCCTGTGAGTTAACTCTCCTTTCTCGTGTACAGTGGTACCTCGGGTTACAGACGCTTCAGGTTACAGACTCCGCTAACCCAGAAATATTACCTCAGGTTAAGAACTTTGCTTCAGGATGAGAACAGAAATCATGCTGCGGCGGCGCAGCGGAAGCAGGAGGCTCCATTAGCTAAAGTGGTGCTTCAGGTTAAGAACAGTTTCAGGTTAAGAACGGACCTCTGGAACGAATTAAGTACTTAACCCGAGGTACCACTGTACTGTGCTGACTGCCCAGAAAACTGGGTGCCTCCCCGTGGCGGGTATTAGCGTTTTTTAGAATAAATAAATAAACAACAACAACTGTGGCACTTTAAACGATGTGTTTAGCATTGAGCCCAATTGGGTCCTCAGGGCTACAGAGGTATTAGCAGCAAAGGACGCCCCGCAGCCAGCTGCCAAATGCCTCCTGGGACAAATATCCATCAGTTCAGTAGCTGAGCCAGCATCATGCGGTGAGATCAGCTGCAGATACTTTCTCATGCATTGCAAATAAATTTCCCTGTCATCTACAAATCACATACAGTTTATAAAATATGAGCAAGGGAACCTTAGGGCAGTGGTTTGTCTTCAAATGAATATGTATATCACAGGCAGGTTGGGCTTTTCCTCCCTGGAAATAGAGCCTTGAACATAACTGAAATGCATTAGAAGTTAACCTTTGGCACACTTACAACAATAGCCGAAAGAGGCCGGAGCCAAATACATCTAGGCAGGGGTCTTTCTGAGGCATTTGTGCCACCTAGTGCATGGAAACAGAACAGAGTCATGCTTGGAACACGTACCATTTTACCCCCTGCATTTAAGACCCTGGGCAGGGGATGTTACATTTCTAGGGATATTTATGTGCACTGCTGTGTTTTTATTTTAGTATAGAAGAGCTATGAAGAAAAATCAAAAGGCTAGAATTAATCTGAAATGTTATCTTCCTGATTAAGGATATGAGATTAGAAGAGAGGAAGAACTTCTGGGTCTTAATCCCCTAACATCTCGTAAAGCAAATCTTGAATATAGCACAATTCCTTTCCAGATATCTCACATTGATTTTATTTCCCATTTTAAAATAAAAACGCACATGCCTTTTCCCACCTATGCCTCCACTCATTAGAATTATTCTTCCATGAGCATTCACTCTGGCTCCCAACATTTGAAATGCCATTTCAGATAGAGATAGATAGATAGATGATAGATAGATAGATGATAGATATAGATAGATAGATAGATAGATAGATAGATAGATAGATAGATAGATAGATAGATAGATAGATAGATAGATGATAGATAGATAGATAATGATAGATAGATGATAGATAGATAGATAGATAGATAGATAGATAGATAGATAGATAGATAGATGATAGATAGATAGATAGATAGATAGATAGATGATAGATGATAGATAGATGATAGATATAGAATTTATATCCCTCCCTCCCTTCCAAAGGAGCCCTGGGTAGCACCCTGCCCCCATCTGATGAAGTGGGCTCTAGCCTATAGGAGATTTTGCCACAATAAATATGTTAATTTTTAACTCACAATATGTGTTGCTTTTGCTGCTATAAACTTAGCACAGCTATCCTTTTAGACATTGGGTTGAATGAAGGGTAAGCTGAAACTGAAAACAATGGGACTTAATTCCCCCTGCAATCAATGGCTTAATGAAGTCCAACTATCTTAGCTTGGATCCAGCCCCTTGTAATTACAGCTAGAGTTGCAACTACTGTTCTAGCATTCAGACTGCAGCAGGGTAAGTGACTTTATGCTGATTTGCATTGAATATTATTTTAGCTATGCTATGAATTATATATATATATATATATATATATATATATATATATATATTTCCCTTTTGGATTTCAGTGGCATATATAATATGTCAGGAATTACCCATGTGCTTCGTAGCATCCTGTAAGATAAAAAATATATGCTCAATTGTGGTTTCACAGAAGCTCTGCTAAACAACTAGAGTAACAGGTTTATTGCACGTGAGGTTTTGGAGGCAACGGTCTTTTATCACTGATACAGATTGCTGCTAAAAAACACTAACAGCACCATAACTGACTAGGAGTTGCCACTGAGCTGATTTCCTTCTTGACACCTATTCACCAAACCACATTTTGTCCTGTGAGGTATAATCAAATACAAATTGCTATGAAATGCTGCCATCTTGTGGATAATGAATATTCCAGAATTATATGGAAAGGCAGCTTGTGGTGACTGCCTAAACCAGACTTATCTGCAAAGTGAACCCCTAGTTCTCTTGCCCTACTGTGACTCACTCTGTAACTTAGCCAAAACACATGCAACTGAAACCATTGCACATCGCTTCCTTGCTTGACTATCTGTCAGCACTCACCCTCCTGAGTGTGCTATTGGGAAGAGAAGGGATTCTTAAAAATAGAAAGGAGCTGCTTTCTTTGGACTGCAGGAATGAAAGGAGCTGAAACAGCACTCACAAATTTTAGGAGTGACTCCAACATTCACACCAAGCCTCCGGAGCTGATGTTCTCCATGCCAATCATGGAACTGTCTCAGCCTGACACCCTCAATCTCATTTTTGCATTGCAGCAGGCTGGGTTTTGTTCCATGGTTCAGGGTGCCAGATTTATGCCTTTATCATGCCTTGTTGCAGGAGATAATACTTCTGGCTTGTTAAATATAACTGGTTTAATTGACACAGAAATGGAAAGTCCATGTGTATTAATTAAGGTTTAAAATGGCAAATGACTAAATGTGGGGGGTTTTCATAGTAGATTTCTAAGTGGGCTCGGAGCACTTGCTGAGTTGATGATTAAGTAATTGTTGTTTTCTGCTAGTTAACATGTGAGTGTTGTAACCTTAGATCAGGTGACAAAGGTATAGGGTTGCAAATTCACCATCTTGAAAGGGTGGCAGCTGTTAGTCTTATTACAAAAGCATGTGATAATGGCTCTCCAAGCTGCATAGCCTTAAGAAGGCTAAGGCAGGCTGGAATGTGGGAGAGAGACACCGTTTTGATTTTTTTGAAGTTTTGGATGTATATTTGATGTCTTATATTCTGCTTTTTAAAGAGTTCTGCAAGTAAATGTTTGAATAATATTTTTATGGGTCTGGACAATGGTTTCTTCCAAAAAGAGTCCATTCTTATGCATCCAATCACTTCAAACTGCACAGTATTAATATCTGCAATACAGCTGCCTTGAAAGAGGTGCTTCCATCCTTCAGAGGCCCATCCTGGTCCATAGGTTTTTAATGCCAGCATTCCCTTCTTGGGCAAGGCCTTGAGAAGTTTGTGGACATAAAATGTCAGCTGATTATCTTGACGCATTTAAATCTAGCTTTGGGCTAGGGGCAGGAAACCTTTTTTTGGCCTGAGGGCCACATTTCCTTCCAGGGGCCACATACTATTGGCGGGCAGGTCCAGGGCCAAAAGTGGGTGGAGCAACAAATGTAAATTTTACCTTTGTGCAGAAGGCTGGCTTCTACACACACACACTTCTATCCTCCATCCATGCAATCAAGAGTCATGATCAGTGTTCAAGGACGTGTTCCAGCCTGACAGAAATGCTTGGAGGATAACATAGGGGGTGTGGCCTGAGGAGAAGTCTGAGGGCAAGATAGAGATGACTAGACTTAGGGTTTGATTCTTTCCCTCAGAAAAGGCTAAACCAGGATGGTCCAACATATGGACCGAAGCCTCAAGGGAAGGAGGTTGGAGAGCTCTAGGACCCTGCCAGAGGCCTTGTGCCTCCTTCCCAAAGCCCAGCACCTCACTTAGCTAGCTTTGGAAAGGCAGTGCAAGGGCTGAAGGGGGTGGCATATTTTGGCCTCGCTCCCACCACCCTGTGCATGCAACACAGTAGTATGTGGCCCTCGGGTTCCATGTCAAAGTACTCTTGTGGCCCACTTGGCTCAGAATTGGAAAAAAGGAGATATTACCGACGAATAAATATTGGCTGATTAAACTGATGGAGTGCGCTGAGATGGATAAGCTGAGAGGGCAGATAAAAGATCAAACAAAACAAAAATTCTGGTTTAGAATAACTCTTGTAAAGAAAAATATTAAAATATAGTGGAAAAATAAGTTACCAAAAATATAGGTGTGTTATGAGGGGCATTCAACTAAGTAAAATAGAGGACCCAAGTAAGAAGGGGAGGGAAGTCAAGTGTAAATGGAGTACAAATGAATCAAACAAATAAGCTTTGTTTTCTTTATTTTGTCTTAGAATCACATGTTTAGTTACAAGAGAATTGAGAAGTTGCAACGTGATTTCGTGAATATTTGTCAAAAGAAACAAATAAAGATGGGGGGGGGAGTTGGGCTGCCCTGGGCTGGACACCCACAAGCATCGTGTAATGGAAGGTTTGGGTGTCGTTTCCAACGCCCTGACTCCCTAATCTCATGCCGAGAAAGGGAGACTCCACACTTGTGGGGGAAAGCTAAGCACCCTTACTTAAGCATCCTTAATAAGCATCCATTAATAAGCATCCATTTTGATCTCCATTATGGTTCAGCATGAATGTAGTTGTCTCTTCCAGATTTGGGGTTAGGGTTAGGTCTGGTTTTCCACCCTACTCCGATAAAGCTAAAAATGAATATGTCAATCCATAACAGCATTTCCATTTTAATCAGAGCCCATTTTTTAAAGTCAGAACCATCCCTTCATATACATATTCATCCTTACAGTTTGGTCTTCTACAGAGTTGATGAGATCCCGTTCGAATGGCAGCCGCTTAGCTAGCAGCAATGTCAAGCGATGAGGCTGCCCAGGCGCATTAATTACTGTTGCTGTTGTTAATTATTTACCCAATGTCATAGGTGTGCATGGCAATACATCATTTCGACAGGCTCCTACCCCAAGGATTTTACATTCTAATCTGGATGGACACACTACAAGCAATTATGGGATGGGGGCAGGAGCGGAGAGCACTTGGTCGACCCCATGCGGTCACTGTGACCGTGGGATATGTTTGTTCCTTTGGACACCCAATGTTAATGTCTGACCCTCTTTTAGTAGACTTCTCTAATGGCCATAGCTGTCAACTTTTCCCTTTTCTTGTGAGGAATCCTATTCTGAATAAGGGAATTTCCCTTTTAAAAAGGGAACAGTCAACAGCTATGCTAATGGCCTCTGTGTGCATTACTTGAATCTGTGGGTTTCTTTGTGAAAATTCAGGATGTAAAGATGTCAAAGATTTTGAGTTTCTATTTTATTAGAAACAATGATACCATGTCTTTTTAAGGAGATACCCTCTCCTCCCAAAAAGCCAATTTTAAACTCCTCCCCCCCAAAAATCTTAAAATTAGCCAGTACATAAATACACCAGTCTGCCAAGCACTGCAAGTGCATAAATTGGTTCAAGTTAACTCTAGCTACCAGCCTGGAATGGTGTTTTTGGCCCAGATTAAGGAAAGGCAAAGTTTTACATAGGTCCAGAGCAGTTCAGCCAATTAGAAGCAAATGGAGGTAGCAGCTGACAGGAAACAGCAAAGGAGCTGACAATGATGCAGTTGGATGTCAGGGTACTGGGTACCATGGCCAACAGCATGATCTGCAGCACCTGGGAGAGCTCCATGGGTAATGGCTTTGAGGGAGAGCAGGTTTCAAAGGAGTCCTGCCACTGGTGCCCTCCAGACATCTTGGACTGCAACCCCCATCAGCCCCTGCCAGCATGGTGCGGCACCTGGAGCTCATGGGAGTTGTAGTCCTAATAATCATTATCTTATTATTTATAAGGTAAAGGTAAAGGTACCCCTGCCCGTACGGGCTAGTCTTGACAGACTCTAGGGTTGTGCGCCCATCTCACTCTAGAGGCCGGGGGCCAGCGCTGTCCGGAGACACTTCCGGGTCACGTGGCCAGCGTGACATCGCTGTTCTGGCGAGCCAGAGCAGCACACGGAAACGCCGTTTACCTTCCCGCTAGTAAGCGGTCCCTATTTATCTACTTGCACCCAGGGGTGCTTTCGAACTGCTAGGTTGGCAGGCGCTGGGACCGAGCAGCGGGAGCGCACCCCGCCGCGGGGATTCGAACCGCTGACCTTTCGATCGGCAAGCCCTAGGCGCTGAGGCTTTAACCCACAGCGCCACCCGGGTCCCACATTATTTATAAATATTAATAAATATATTATTTATTATCTGGTTGGGTTGCCCCAGCCACTCTGGGCGGCTAAACACCTGGAGGGCATCATGTTGGCAAACAGCTGGTTTAAGTGATTTAAAAGGGTGAAGGGCTGACTTGGAGCCATGTGTTTTGTGGTGCAAATGAATGATCTCAAATCTGTGCATCAGCTTCACACAGTCAATGGATCTGTGCAAGAGGGAGTTCAGACTCCTCACTGTGAACTACCAGTCCTGCCTTCGGAGGCTGGCAAATCATACCTGTTCTTTTCCTTGGAAAGGTCCACATAAAGTCCCATGTTGGACTCTTCCCTAGGCAAGTGTGTAAACCTATAGGGTAGATTCCTCCAGGTGGAATCACACATTGGAAGAGTTTTGACTCCTGGGTCACTTCCAGATGACCTGTTTCTTGAGCATTCATTCTGATTTGTTTGCACAAAAGCTGTCTGTGGGGAGGTTGGGCATCATCAGCTGTTTATTTAGCATCCCTCCTGGTTTGTTATATGATGTTGCGTCAAGCAAATATTATCTCACACTTTCCAGGGCATTGCCCCATAACTTTCCTTTTTGCAAAAAGGTCTGATTTTCGGCAGGATTGCTGAACAACAGCACCAAATCAACCTTAATTGTAGAAACTGAATTTGCCAGTATAGAAATGAATCCCACCTGAAGTTTATCTTCCTTTCTTTCTCAGTCCTTCCTTCCTTCCTGTCCCTTTAAATTGAAAGTTTGAAGGATCTAGAAGGTTGGTCTAGACTGAAACTCTCCTTGTCGGGTCGAATTGCTGTTATAAAGATGAATGTATTGCCAAAAATGTTGTTTTTGTTTCAGACCCTACAGATTATGGACAAAATGGAGTGTTTCAGGAGGTGGCAGAGAGACATTTCGAAGTTTGTCTGGCAGGGCAAAAAGCCCAGAATTAAGTTTAAAATATTAACTGATGCTAAAGAAAGAGGGGGGTTTGCCCTGCCAGACTTAAGGTTGTATTATGAAGCAGCAGCGTTCTGCTGGCTGAAAGACTGGCTACTTCTTGAAAACACTGATGTCCTAGATTTGGAAGGTTTTAACAATGCTTTTGGATGGCATGCATATTTGTGGTATGACAAGGTTAAAAGTCATAAGGCGTTCAAGAACCATATTGTTAGGAAAGCACTATTCAATGTTTGGATAAAATACAAAGATCTACTAGAGAATAAGACCCCAAGGTGGCTGTCACCAATGGAAGCCAAGGCCCAGAAAAGACTCAATATGGAGGCCAAGTGGCCGAAATATTGGGAAATACTAGAAAAAGATGGAGACCGTTGGAAGCTGCAGAGTTTGGAAAAACTAAAAGACAAAGTGAGAGATTGGCTACATTACGCTCAGATTAAAGAGGTTTTTAATCTGGATAAAAAGATAGGATTCCAGGTGGAAAAGTCAAAGTTAGAAACAGAACTGTTAGAACCTAAAACTAAGGTTCTTTCAAAAATGTACAACTTGCTGCTAAAATGGAATACACAAGATGAAACGGTCAAATCAGCTATGATAAAATGGGCACAGGACATTGGGTATAACATTATGTTTGCTGACTGGGAAAGGTTATGGACCACCGGTGTGAAGTTCACGGCATGCAATGCCTTAAAAGAAAATATTATGAAAATGATATACAGGTGGTACATGACCCCAGTCAAGCTTGCAAAAATATACCACTTGCCTGATAACAAATGTTGGAAATGTAAAGAAACTGAAGGAACGTTTTTTCACCTCTGGTGGACTTGCCCTAAGGTCAAGGCTTTCTGGGAAATGATATAGGATGAATTGAAAAAGGTATTTAAGTATACCTTCCCTAAGAAACCAGAGGCCTTGCTTTTGGGCATTGTCGGCCAGAGGGTGTTAAAGAAGGATTGTACTTTTTTTATGTACGCAACAACAGCAGCAAGAATACTCATAGCTAAACACTGGAAAACTCAAGACTTGCCCACGCTGGAAGAATGGCAAATGCAACTGATAGACTATATGGAATTAGCAGAAATGACTGGCAGAATCTGTGACCTGGGAGAAGAAGCAGTGGAAGAGGATTGGAAGAAATTTAAGGACTACCTACAAAAACATTGTAAACTGTATGAATGTTAAGATGATGCAAGAGTAAGAATAAATGTGGTATCAGTAAGTTAGTTGATAGAGTTTAAGAATAGATGAAATTTGAGAAAAAGTTAATCTTTTGGTTAATATTATGCCTATCTAAGTATTCAAGATTTTGGAAAATAAACTTAAATTGGGAGACATAATATGGGAAAAATATAAATAAGAAATTGAAACAAGGCCATAATTTGCTGTCTAGAACTTTATGAATTTGGAAAACAGGAGCGAAAGATGTGAGGAAGTCCAAAAGCGAGGAAAGTAAGAATCTGACTTTGATGTTATATTTTGTCTTTTTTCTTTTTTGTATGTTTTTCATTGTTTTTCTTTTTTGTCTGTTTATTGTATGTTTAAACTTTGAATAAAAAATTTTAAAAAATAAAAAATAAATTGAAAGTTTGAACCAGGAGGCTGCTTCATTTAATCTTGTGAAGTTTCGTCTGCATCTGTGGTCCTGTTCAAGTTGTTATTAGCAGCTCTCTGTACTGATTCTAGTGTGGTTTTGGATCAGGCCCTTCATAAGCATTCCTAGAAAATAGGCACAGCTCTTGATTTTATTTTTTAAGTCTAGCTATTTGGCTGACATTTCCTGCCAAAAAAGAAAAAGAAAGAAAGTTTGAAAAATTTGTTCTGGGACAGGATTTACGGAAGCAGGCTAATATAAAAGAGCTGGTAAGTCTGCTTTGCTTACACATGCAGTATCTATGGGAACTGGTGGTTTGACCAGAGCAAATATGTTCTCTAGGAGAGACAGGGCTGATCCCAGATCAAGTATGTGGTCGTCTCACCCTTTCCCAGTCCAGGTCCACCTTCCTGTTTTATGAGTGTCTGAAAAAGCTTCTCCAAGTCCAGGGAGAGGGGCCAGTCCAAGGCATTTTGTTGCCTGAAGCAGAGACCATGTGCATGTCCTTCCCCACCGGCTACGGATAATACGTTAAGAAGCCTTGCTGAACCATTCAGGCATGTGTATTCAACCTGCCAATGGTGCTGTGTGAAGCAGGCTGCTTCAACCTCAGCTGTATGGCAGGGCTGGCCCTGGAGGTGGAGAGGAAGGACTAGCTGTCCGTTATTATTATTTTATTTTACTTTTGGTTAAACTGCATACCTACAGCTAAAGCTCAGCAGCAGAGCATCTGCCTTGCATTCAGAAGTTCCCAGGTTCAATTCCTGGCACCTCCAGGAAGGGCTGGGAGTGACTCCCTGTCTTTAACCTTGCAGAGCTGCTGTCAGTCTGTGTGGACAATACTGACCTAGGTGGAACAGACTCAATCTGAGACAGCTCCCAAAGTTCCTAATCTTTTAGAACATCAATGACCTTGCATCAAAATGTGTGTCACAGATAAGGAGAGCCACGTTGGGTCGTCACCAGAACGTCTGTTGAGAGAACTGAGAGAGAAAAAGGGTTATCCAGAAGAAAAGAGTTAAGAAGAAAAGAGAAGGTTTCAAAAATAAAATGAGAGCAGCATATGTATTATTTATTATAAATTCAGAAGCAAAGTGAAGAGTTATGACCCAGCTTTTGGAATAGTGAACAGAGATGCAACCTTCCAATTGGCTGCCAGTGATGTCAGATCTGTCCTGAATGAGCTGCTTATGTTAAGCTATCTAAGCTATAACTTTGTTGTTGTTGGTTACATATTTCACAGCAGCGTAGAGCCCTTCTGGGTAAAACATTTCCAGGAGGTAATTGAGCTCCCCAGGCTGGTAAGGTCAAGCCCCTCCTTCACAACATGCTAGAGGTATTTCAGAGAGTTCACACCAAAGTTACTCCTGCCTGTCAGGACCAATTGTGGAAACCATTTACATGATTGCCTAAATTGCTTTCAGCTTCCATTCAGGGTACGTAAGAGAAATGTTGAAGGGATGTGGTGGCAGGGCATTGTCAGTGGATTTATTCAAGGATTGAGTCATGCAATTAAAGTAGCACACGTTTGTGTTTGTTGACTTTGTGTGGACTAGTTTAGTGACATTCATTGTCTGGGAAATGGTTTGTCGGTTTGTTCTCTATGCATTCAGACACCTCTCAAGAGATCATTGCCAAAGTCAGCATTCCTCGCAGAAATACAAAGAAGATGTTTTAACAACTGGCAACTGTTTGGAATGGAATGCAGATGTGAGAACATATGGCTGTAAGGTGTGCTTCATGGGGAAGTGATACCCAGGGCAAACATTTTAATATATATATATTTTAGCAAACCAACTCTCCCTGCACTTTGACGTAAGCTGACTGTTTGTGCTACATTCTGACATTTATGTAGGGAAGGGGCTTCTTTGTCTTACTTTGGAGATGGATGGTGAGAGCCTCACAAAAACAGAACACACATTTTCACAGGAAGTTTAAATCAACTTCCATTTTATTTTCTTTCTTTTATTTACACCAGTTGGGCTGTTGCTGCTATTATACTGCATTGGTTCAGTTTATGCCGAACCCTGTATGCACTTAAAAAATAGTGATTTTTTCTAGGCAAACAGAAAATTATCGTAAGGTGCACCACACCCATTAAAATCAAAACTAGGTTTGCTGTTGGGGCTGTAAAATGCCCTTGTGCTCAGTAATATTGTTATGAGGAGGGGTCGTGGATAAAAGAGGCTGGGTCCAGAAATATGTCTTAAAGTCAGTCAAACTTGCAGGCAAGGTCTGTCTATATCTTCCTTTGCAAGAGAAATTACCTGGAAGATAGAGCAGAAAACTTTTTTTTCCTGGAAAATCTCTGAAGTATTTCTTTTTCTCACCCACTTAGAAAAAGAAAACCACTTTGCATAATTTTCTCCAAATATTCTCCAACTGCTGTGGAATGATGCCACTTCTCAGGCACTGCGGAAAATGCAAAATGGTGGCTAGGCTGCCAACACAGTTGATGCTGCTACCACTCGCAGTACCCGCAAAACGAAACGAAACCTGAGGAGGAGGGAACACATTTGTTACTAGTGTGGACCCCACCACACACACATACACAAAATGCTGTTGTAGAACTTCTCTCCACCCTTGGAGAATCTGGTCCATTCCTCTGCCCATATGGTGAAGGCTTTTGAGAAGCTTTTCAGACACAGCTCTACTGAAAGGAGAAATATTATCTTTCCAACAGCCCATCATCTAATGATTATACACAGTACGTCTGTGTATAATATCTTTGTGAAAGGTGACAGGCTGTAGTTTTTGAGCTAGTCAAGGAGACACAGAGAGAGGGCTTCGCAGATTTTTGGGCTCTTTGAGGCATAGGAGCATTTTGGAGGTACTGGGCTGCCTCTCTGAGATTGTATGTGGGGCAGTGGAATTTGCTGCCGCTGCAGCATTTAAGCTGTTTGCCTCCACTTATGTTTGTAATTAAGCTCAAATATGGAAGACACGCCATAAGTCTTCAGTGACCTCCTTCCAAGTAAAACTAAGCCCAGGTAAACCCTTAGAACTTCTCACTCTGCAGAGAAAACCTAACAATATATGTTACAATTTAAAACTATAAAAGATGGTGAGGCTTTTTTGTTTGTTTGTCTACAGCAGTTGCTGACCACCTTTCCTCAAAGTACACAGGGCACTATTTGACAGAATAGGTCATGCCATCCAAATACAGTTTGAATAATATAAATCCAAATACCCCTTCCTCTTGGTTCATGTGGGAACCAATGACACTGCAAGCAATAGCCTCCAGAAGATCAAAAGAGATTACGAGGCTCTGGTCTTCTGGCAAGCGATGGGCTGCACCTCACAACGGTTGGGAGGAATGTTTTTGCAAAAAATCTCAGAAACCTCATCAGGAGGGCTTTAAACTGACTAATGTGGGGGAGGGAGACAGTGCTCCTGAAGGTAGGAGTCTATCAATTGATGAAGATGATCATCCAAATGTCATAGACCGAATGGAGCAAAGAGCATGCAGACCTAGTGGTGGGAGGAAAAAATCCTTAAATAAGAGACACGGGGGAATGATTAATGGACTTCAATGTCTATACACTAATGCGCAAAGCATGGGAAATAAACAAGATGAGCTTGAGCTCCTGGTACAGCAAACTAAATATGACATAATAGGAATCACTGAAACCTGGTGGGATAAATCCCACGATTGGAATGTAATAATGGAGGGATACAATCTATTTCAAAGAAACAGACCAGACAAGAAAGGAGGAGGAGTGGCGTTATATGTCAGGGATGTGTATACCTGTGAAGAGATCCAAGATTTAGAACCTCAAAGCCAAAGTGAGAGCATTTGGGTGAAAATTAAGGGAGAGAAGAATAACAGTGACCTCATTGTGGGAGTTTACTATAGATCCCCAAGCCAAACGGAGGACATAGATGATGCCTTCCTGGAACAGATGGCCAAGCATGCAAAAGGAAGGGAGATAGTAGTAATGGGGGACTTCAATTACCCTGATATTTGTTGGATGTCAAACTCAGCCAAGAGCATAAGGTCAAACAGATTCCTCACTGCCCTTGCAGACAACTTCATTGTCCAGAAAGTGGGAGAAGCAACAAGAGGAACAGCCATTTTAGATCTGGTCCTAACCAATGTTGATGACCTGGTTAGTGGGGTAGAAGTGGAAGGATCATTAGGCGCGAGTGATCATGCTCTTCTGAAGTTTACTATACAGCGGAAAGCAGCAGCCAAGCATACTAGGACTCAATTTCTCGACTTTACGAAAGCCGACTTCATAAAGCTTAGGGAAGTGCTGGGTGAGATCCCATGGACAGTAATACTAAAAGGAAAGGGAGTTCAAGATGGCTGGGAGTTTGTTAAGAGGGAGATAGTAAAAGCACAACTTCAGGCAATACCAATGAGACGGAAACATGGAAGGTGCCTAAAGAAGCCAGGGTGGCTATCTAAAGAACTTTTAACTGAGTTAAGATTAAAAAAGGATGTGTACAAAAAATGGAAAAGGGGGGAAACCACCAAAGAGGAATTCAAACAAATAGCCAGCACGTGTAGACACAAAGTCAGAAAAGCTAAAGCACAAAATGAACTCAGGCTTGCTAGAGAGGTTAAAAGCAACAAAAAAGGCTTTTATGGGTATGTTCGTAGCAAAAGGAAGAACAAAGAAACCGTGGGGTCACTCAGAGGAGAAGATGGTGAAATGCAAACAGGGGACACAGAAAGGGCTGAACTCCTCAATGCTTTCTTTGCCTCAGTCTTCTCCGATAAAGAAAACAATGCCCGACCTGAAGAATTTGGAGCAAATGATTCAGCAGAGGAAACACAACCCAGAATAACCAAGGAGATAGTACAAGAATACTTGGCTAGTCTAGATGTATTCAAGTCTCCAGGGCCAGATGAACTGCATCCAAGAGTATTAAAAGAACTGGCAGATGTGATTTCAGAACCACTGGCAGTCATCTTTGAGAATTCCTGGAGAACAGGCGAAGTCCCCGCAGACTGGAGGAGGGCAAATGTTGTCCCTATTTTCAAAAAGGGGAAAAGAGAGGACCCAAATAATTACCGCCCAGTCAGTCTGACATCAATACCAGGGAAGATTCTGGAGCAGATCATTAAGCAAACAGTCTGTGAGCACCTAGAAAGGAATGCTGTGATCACCAATAGTCAGCATGGATTTCTGAAAAATAAGTCATGTCAGACTAACCTGATCTCGTTTTTTGACAGAATTACAAGCCTGGTAGATGAAGGGAACGCAGTGGATGTAGTCTACCTTGATTTCAGCAAGGCATTTGACAAGGTGCCCCATGATATTCTTGTAAAGAAGCTGGTAAAATGCGGTCTTGACTATGCTACCACTCAGTGGATTTGTAACTGGCTGACTGACCGAACCCAAAGGGTGCTCATCAATGGTTCCTCTTCATCCTGGAGAAGAGTGACTAGTGGGGTGCCACAGGGTTCTGTCTTGGGCCCGGTCTTATTCAACATCTTTATCAACGACTTGGATGATGGACTCAAGGGCATCCTGATCAAATTTGCAGATGACACCAAACTGGGAGGGGTGACTAACACCCCAGAGGACAGAATCACACTTCAAAACGACCTTGACAGATTAGAGAACTGGGCCAAAACAAACAAGATGAATTTTAACAGGGAGAAATGTAAAGTATTGCACTTGGGCAAAAAAAATGAGAGGCACAAATACAAGATGGGGGACACCTGGCTTGAGAGCAGTACATGTGAAAAGGATCTAGGAGTCTTGGTTGACCACAAACTTGACATGAGCCAACAATGTGACGCGGCAGCTAAAAAAGCCAATGCAATTCTGGGCCTCATCAATAGGAGTATAGCATCTAGATCAAGGGAAGTAATAGTGCCACTGTATTCTGCTCTGGTCAGACCTCACCTGGAGTACTGTGTCCAGTTCTGGGCACCACAGTTCAAGAAGGACACTGACAAACTGGAACGTGTCCAGAGGAGGGCAACCAAAATGGTCAAAGGCCTGGAAACGATGCCTTATGAGGAACGGCTAAGGGAGCTGGGCATGTTTAGCCTGGAGAAGAGGAGGTTACGGGGTGATATGATAGCCATGTACAAATATATAAAAGGATGTCACATAGAGGAGGGAGAAAGGCTGTTTTCTGCTGCTCCAGAGAAGCGGACACGGAGCAATGGATCCAAACTACAAGAAAGAAGATTCCACCTAAACATTAGGAAGAACTTCCTGACAGTAAGAGCTGTTCGACAGTGGAATTTGCTGCCAAGGAGTGTGGTGGAGTCTCCTTCTTTGGAGGTCTTTAAGCAGAGGCTTGACAACCATATGTCAGGAGTGCTCTGATGGTGTTTCCTGCTTGGCAGGGGGTTGGACTCGATGGCCCTTGTGGTCTCTTCCAACTCTATGATTCTATGATTCTATGATTCTATGATTCTATTATTCAAATAAATAAAAAGCAGATTAGTTATTATTAATTTTAAAAAATTAAACTTTGTTTTCCATCAATGGTCTCCAAGGAAGCTTACATACAAAATTCAGTTAGAACAATGCATCAGTACAGATAAAAGAAAGGATTTCTTCATATAGCACATAATGAAACTTTGGAACTTGATTCCACAGGAGACAATTATTGCTATCCCACATTTTTATTTTTTTTATTTTTATTAGTTTTCAAATTATTTTAGAACCACAAAGACAAACAATTAAAAAATCCATAATATTAAGTACAAGGCATACAAAACCTAAACATTAAATAATCACATGGTATGTGATTCATGATACGTTCTCATGGAGTGAGATGCCTTTAAATCTGAAACTAAACTCTATGAAATAAAATCCTACCATACTGAGTAGAAATGACCAGAGCCTTCCTGTTGCTTTGGGACCTGTAACTTATGTGATATTTTTTGTAATAGCTAAAAATAACTAAATTCCAAAAATATTTATACCGTGATGATAAAGGCGGATTTTTTTCACCATTTCCACTCCTGTGCTGACAGCTACCAGCATCCATGCCAGAAGCTCTTTTTGGTGAAATGTCTTCATAATATCCGTATTAGTAAGGATAACGGGGGGGGGGGGGAGTATGTATTTTAATAATCTCTGATATCTCCTGATAAATTTCATTCCAGAATAGAGAAACATGTGGGCATTCCCACCAACACATCTAGTGCCTTCTCCCACACCACTTTCCTTATCACGAAAATTCCAGGGAAATTGGAGGGAAACAGATCTGTGAATGGATCTGCTTTCCCCAACCCCACCCCAATAAAAGAATAGAAACCATCTGGAATCACCCTAAAATTCAGAGAGAGAGAGAGAGAGAGAGAGAGAGAGAGAGAGAGAGAGACTGTGATAGTTGGCAAGAAGGCGACCATAAGGAAAACCTTGAAATGGAGCAGCTCCACCTAGGGAATGCCATGCATGCTGCAATTGCTTTCAAATTGCAGCTTTTCCCCTCTAGAGGGATCTGTTTCATCACATTTGAAGCCTTCCACAGCAAAAGGATTTGTTTGTGTTGTTTTGAGGCTCTCGTCATTCAATTCCTTATGTTCTGCAAATGGGATCTATCAGATCTTTGCATACCTGTTCCCTCCTTGTGTGTTCCAGCTGATGCTTGCTTGTTATTATTGCTTTTCCCCTGTTACTAGCAAACCGAAGCGTTCCTGAATGTACGTGAGTGAAAGTACGGTGGATGCAATCATGACAAGCCGCAGTGTACATGGTGCTTCCATTCTGTTTCCGAGTGCTTTCAGAATCATGCCCTCTTTGGCAAGGCTGCCCATGACTATCGGCAAGACCCAAAGGTGACTCCAGTAGGGGCATCTGGTCCCATCTCTGCTCGCTCTACCACAAATTTCCCACACCTGCACCTGACTGATGTCATGTGAGTTGTCCCTCTGGCTAGGTTGCAGTCACATGACCTGCTCCAGCTAATCGGATTTGGTGCAAATGGTGCTGGCATTCCTTCCTTTTTACATCTTATTGTCTGGCCAATTCTGTTTCAGATGTTAGCAGGTCCTGAGGGATTCTTTGTTTGCATGTGTGTCGGGGAACAGGTATGCCACTTTGATACAGAGTTGTCACAGGCCAGTCTGTTTCCTTGCTTGCTCCATTTATATTCAGCTTTACTCCAGGGAGCTCAAGGCAGCACACTGTTGTGGTGTGGCAGGGCTGGCAGGACAAAGACGACCTGGAGAAGGGAACCTGCAGCTACTGGGGGTCCTCAGGACTCGGGTCAGGAGACTGTAGCACCCTGTGGAAAATGAAGAGCCGTCAGAAGGGCTGAGGAAGAGGGGCCAGTGGGAGAGCAAGAAGACAGCATGGAATACCTGGAACCAGGGCTTTTTCTCCAGCTGCAACTCAGTTCCAGCACCCCTCAGGTTGGTGCCATTGCCATCATGATGATGATGATGATGATGATGATTTATTATTTATACCCCATCCATCTGGCTGGGTTTCCCCAGCCACTCTGGGCGGCTTCTGACAAAGACAAAAAATACACTAAAATGTCACACATTTAAAACTTCCCTAAACAGGGCTGCCTTCAGATGCTTTCTGAATGTCAGGTAGTTGTTTATCTCTTTGACATCTGATGGGAGGGCGTTCCACAGGGCGGGCCCCACTACCAAGAAGGCCCTCTGCCTGGTTCTCTGTAGCTTTGCTTCTTGCAATGAAGGAACCGCCAGAAGGCCCTCGGCGCTGGATCTCAGTGTCCGGGCAGAACGATGGGGGTGGAGACGTTCCTTCAGGTATACTGGACCGAGGCAGTTTAGAGCTTTAAAGGTCAGCACCAACACTTTGAATTGTGCTCAGAAACGTACTGGGAGCCAATTATAAGAGAGCAAGGGAGGTGTTCGTGGGACCTCTTTTTCTAGAGGTCCCTGTGTTGCCTGCCTAGAACACGGGGAAGAAGAGATCAGCCCTCTAGCACAGAGGGGGTTCAGAGCCTGGAGGAAGCCAATTTCCCATCCCTGCTGTCTCCAAGAGCCAGAGGATTAGGAGGGCAGAATAGCTGGGATGGCTGGTAGGAAGGAGCACCAGATGGAAAGTACATGACTCGCTGCCACCCGAAGACAGTTAAGAGTCAAGCCAGCAGTTGGAACTAATGACTCCAAGACCCAGGTGGTGAGTCTCAGCCCAGCAACTAAGGGCAGAAGTGGAGAGATAGCAAGCACTCGGAGTCACCACAACTGTCTAGGGTGCATGCATGCTCAACGCGAGAGATGCACAGGAAGGGGACATCTGAGACCAAGAGAGGCAATGACAATAGAGGAGAGCATCGCCTGAACAGTGGAGGGAGCTGCTGTGTCACCAGATGGCAAAGGCAGAAAGTACTTTGGAAGAACCATTGTTGCTGACACCTAGGAACCACCAGGGGCAGGACACTACATCATAGCTAGCCAGTGCACAAGAGCCACTGGCCCTGGTATTGAGGCTGAGAACATCTCTGGGGCCCACAGACCTCAGCATGGAACGCCTGCCAGGACACATGCATGGTTCTCCCATTTCACATCTTGGCCTTTCAACAAGGCTGCAAGGTTGGCTAGACTGAGAGATGGTGGTCACTCCATGTGCTTTGTGGACGAGTGGAGAGCTGAACCCTGGTATCCTGGGTTTCAGTCCAATACTCTGACCACTACACCCAATTAACTGCATGCCATGGCTAATTTCATTCAGGCCAGTGGCTGTGGTATGACACAGGAACAAACATCATTGGGCAAAATTCTTCACATGCTTCACATGATTCCCCTGAGAACACAGCAGGAGACAACTGTATGTTAGTATCCCACCCACATGAAGGGGGCTGAAAATGCATTCTTTTATGGAATCAAATAAGTGCAAAACATGTGCTATATTACATCTTGTGAAAGCTAAAAAAAAAAGCAGAAATTAACACTTAGGAAAACACAAGGGAAATGAAATAAAGGGCCCTGTGATTGTGGCCTGAAAACAATTATTGGCCAGATATGGATAGTGGTGAGGATGCCTGGATCTACAATCTCAGCAATCCCTTCCAGACTTGCATTCCATGCAAATATTCTCGTTATTCTGTCCAAAGGGCAGGCAAGACCTCAACTATTCCTCCGTAAGTTCTGAAGAATCCAGGGTGCTTATTCCATGGCCAGCCGATGATAGAAAAACATCTTACCTAACTTTTGGTTGAGAGTTTATCAAGTATCACCTCTAATTACTTGGTCTTTGATTTTTTTTTTCATATCTCAGCTCTGACGCACTTCTGACATGAAAATGTATGTAAATGCTTCTGTCACAGCAAACTCTGCTACCTTTGAGCTTATCCTAATTAATAGGTAATAATCATTAAAGCTGTGACAGACTAAGAACTTTTTTTCCAAAACATGGAATCAAGGACGCTACCACTGACATAGTTTATTCAGCAGACAGAACAGAATTGCTTTAGAATGTATAGGACTGTGAGATAAACTAAGAGGAATTTAAAGAACATTTTTTTCTCATAACGCTCTGTCCTATTAATTCCGCAAAGTGAAGGATTTATTAACTGTGGTCAGAGTTTTCTGTTAGGCCTTCTTGATACTGTCTACTTAAAGGACCATCCCCTTCCATATTATGATAATTCATACTGTAAAAATGGTGACTGGAATAACCTTAAGCGCGGGGGGGGAGGGAGCCTTTCTGTGACCATAGTCCTAATTACAAAAGCTGTCTCCACACCTAGGTGTTAATGCATTTGTGGGTCCCTTTTTCCATATATGCATTTTTGTGCCTTCATCCTCACACGAGTGCTTTCCATTTTTTTTTTTTAATAATATTTTTTATTGCTTTTTTCCAAGGTCAGATACATCATCAATAATTCAACAAAAGCGACTTTACAAAAAAGAAAAAACAAGATTATAAAAGAAAAAAATTCACATTTTACCAACAATTTTTCATGATCCACTGGACTTCCCCACATCCTCCACCCCCTGCATCCTTTACAATAAAGAAAAATAACAGCAAATTGATACCTTGTTTCATGCGTTTTTGTACTTTCATCTAATTATATTTTAGATTTAGGGTACTTGTCATTAACTCACTTTTCCATCGATCCTAAGAATAAAAACGTTACTCTAAACTTTAGTCATTTCACAGTCGTAACTTAGTTTCCACCATAATCAAATTTAATTGCTGAAGCTTGTTGTCCCCAAACTTAGCAAATTCTCAACATTCATATAACTTATAGTATTTTTGTAAATAGTCCTTAAATTTTTTCCAGTCCTCTTCCACTGCCTCTTCTCCCAGGTCTCGGATTCTGCCAGTCATTTCGGCCAATTCCATCAGTTGCGTATGCCACTCTTCCAGCGTGGGTAGCTCCTGTGCCTTCCAATATTTAGCTAAAAGAATTCTTGCTGCTGTAGTTGCATATAAAAAGAGGGTTCTGTCCTTCTTTAGCACTCTCTGGCCCACAATGCCCAGGAGGAAGGCCTCTGGTTTCTTGTGAAAGGTATACTTAAATACCTTTTTCAACTCATTATAAATCATTTCCCAGAAGGCCTTCACCCTCGGGCATGTCCACCAGAGGTGAAAGAATGTTCCTTCAGCCTCCTTACACTTCCAACACTTATTATCAGACAGATGATATATCTTTGCAAGTTTGACTGGGGTCATGTACCACCTGTATATCATTTTCATAATGTTTTCTTTCAAGGCATTACATGCCGTGAATTTCATACCGGTGTTCCATAACCTTTCCCAGTCTTCAAACATAATGTTGTACCCAATATCTTGAGCCCATTTTATCATGGCTGATTTAACTATCTCGTCTTGAGTGTTCCATTTAAGCAGCAAGTTATACATTCTTGAAAGCACTTTCGTCTTAGGTTCAAGTAGTTCTGTCTCTAATTTCGATTTTTCCACCTGGAAACCAATCTTTTTATCTTTTTTAAAAGTCTCTTGAATTTGGGCATAATGTAACCAGTCTCGCACCTTATCTTTTATTTTTTCTAAACTCTGCAACCTCCAGTTGTCTCCAACTTTTTCTATTATCTCACAGTATTTTGCCCAGCCACCCTCCATATTAAGTAGTTTTGAGGCCTTTGCCTCCATCGGTGATAGCCACCTCGGCGTCTTGTTTTCAAGTAAGTCCTTATATTTAGTCCAGACAATAAACAAAGCTTTCCTGACAATATGGTTCTTGAACAATTTATGAACCTTTACCTTGTCGTACCACAAGTATGCGTGCCATCCAAAAGCATTGTTAAACCCTTCCAGATCTAGGACATCAGTGTTTTCTAATAGAAACCAATCCTTCATCCAGCAGAAGGATGCAGCCTCATAGTATAACCTTAAGTCCGGCAGGGCAAATCCCCCTCTTTCTTTTGCATCTGTTAATATTTTGAGTTTTATCCGGGGCTTTTTGCCCTGCCAGACAAACTTCGTGATGTCATTCTGCCACTTTCCAAAACATTCCACTCTGTCCACGATCTGCAGGATTTGAAACAGAAATAACATCTTTGGCAATACATTCATCTTTACAGCTGCGATTCTTCCCAACAAGGAAAGTTTTAATCTTGACCAAATTTCTAAATCCTTTTTAATTTCTGACCAACATTTTTCCATTTTATACCTCCTAAATCTGTTTCGGTGTTACCTGTTTATACCAGTGGTGCATTCTGGGGAGTTTGTTTTTCTTAACAGAGAATGAGCTGGTTTGGAGGTCACAGTTAGTCAGAACATGGCTTACCATGAGTCCGTGCAAACGTGCTGGCTCCCAATGAATAAACAGCAGCTTGTAGTCCAGCAACATCTAGAGGGCCACACCTTACCTGTGCCTGGTCTAGAAGACCCAATTCATCCTCCCATAAATGCACAGCTTGCTCGTGCCTCAACCAAGGCTGACATCGCAAACCCGTCCAGGTGATGAACAGCCAGCTGAACTGAAAAATGGGAGCCTCCCATAACGGCTTGTGGATCATTGCCTTGCTACGTGTGTGTGTGCTCAGCCAAGGCTGAGGAAAAAGAAGGGCAGCGAAAGAGGCTCCATTCAACAGGATCCACCAGTGCTGTGGTCTAAACCACTGAGCCTCTTGGGCTTGCCGATCAGAAGGTCAGCAGTTTGAATCCGTGCGACAGGGTGAGCTCCCGTTGCTCTGTCCCAGCTCCTGCCAATCTAGCAGTGTGAAAGCATGTCAGTGCAAGTAGATAAATAGGTACCGCTGTGGCAGGAAGGTAAACGGCATTTCCATGTGCTCTGGTTTCTGTCATGGTGTCCTGTTGCACCAGAAGCAGTTTAGTCATGCTGGCCACATGAGCCAGAAAGCCATCTGTGGACAAACACCGGCTCCCTCGGCCTGAAAGCGAGATGAGCGCCACAACCCCATAGTCGCCTGTGACTGGACTTAACTGTCCAGGTTTACCTTTAACCTTTACCAGAGGGTGGATTGTGCCCTGGGCGCTCTTGGATCATTTTTAACACTTTGTCTGCTATTTAACCTTCCCAAAGTGCCAGTTAGGGCAGATCTAGGCCATAAGTTTGAAGTATGTAACTTCCCACAAAGAATCTTGGGGACTGCAGTTTGTTAAGGCTGCTATAGCTCTGTGAGGGTGGAACTACAGTTCCCATGATGCTTTGGGGGGGGGTAAGTCGTGTGTTTTATTATGTGCATTGAATGTTCCATTTTCCTGCTAGGTGTGTTCCTCCCTGCTTTTCCCGGTGACATCTTTCATCCTGCCTCAGGGTCATGAGGTTTGTTGATCGTTTCTTTGCTTGCTCTGCAGTCACATACCACCCTGCAATTACTGAGTTTTGTGCTGCAAAGGTGTTTTTTTTTTAAATGTATCTGGTGACTGGCCTGGTGACTATAATAAAGTGGGAGGGTGAGGAAAACCTCCCTCTTATGTCCCCTTTCTCACAACCTTTAAAACCTTTAAAGTTTCTAGTTGAGAAACACCTCTCTCTCTCTCTCTCTCTCTCTCTCTCTCTCTCTCTCTCTCTCTCTCTCTCTCTCTCTCTCTCTGCAGGCTGCTCTTCCCTTTTATCTCTGTGTCTTCTACCTAGACAGGTCAAGGACAGGTCAACATCATGCATTTAAAGCATAGCTAACACGCATTTAAAGCGCATAACTTCCCCTGAAAAATTCTGACAACCATAGTTTATTGTGAAAGGAATTGTAGCTCTGTGAGGAGGAAACTACAGCTTTTTTGTTAGGAATTGGACATGGAACACTAGGAATTAGGAATGGGTGGATCTGTCAATTTCAGTTTCTCTCAATATCTCATTTTTCCAGTCTTAAGCTCAGTTCTCTGAATTTCCACATCAGTTTACAATTTTTTCCCAAAAACAAATATTCTCATAAAAATCCATCAATTTTTTCTACAGATTTATCCGAGTATAGCCCTTTCTCCTAACACAATGCATTTTTAATGTTATTTTTTACTAATATGTGTATTTTTATTTGCACTTTACCCTAGCATATCCATTTTATTTTACACATTGCTTTTGACTAGAGAACTGCATTGCAAAATTTGGAGAGGTGCAAATTTCAGAGGATGCTTATCTTTCGGTTTGCCTGTTGTTTCAGAAATTGTGAATTGGGTAGGTTCGCCTTTAAATGAGTGTTGAATGGAATTCCTTCATCATTCCTAGTATGACAGTTTTTAAGATACTGAAATGCCCTTGTTCCACATGTTAGCGGGGGACTCAGGAATGTGTTTCTGTTTGTTGTTTAGCTTCAGATGCTTCTTGATAAGCAGGAGATGCTTAATAGCAAACAATTCAAACATTAACATAGACTTCAGTTTTTCAAATACTGCACTTTAATGCCTATATTCTGAATATCAAAAATTGTTAGTGTTAAGATTAATGCATTGCCACAAAGTTGTGACTATGTGAATGGGAATGGGGATCTCCATGCAGTTCTCCATGCAAATTCACTCCAGAGGGAACCTCTGTCCCTTATCTGTCACAAAAATAAGTCACTTAGAAGCAGTCAAACTCTGGCAGCTGTTGCTTCACTCTCCTATCTTAGTGGAATCAGGCTTTTTGGGGTCAGCCCTGCAGCTGACAGTGTCGATAATCAATTTCACTGAGTCATCATAACAGCTTCCCGCCACCTCCCTCCCCAAAATTAAAGGAACAATGTGCAAATTGCATATTAACCTGATTTATTTATTTTTTTTAAGAGCGGAAGAGGAATAACCTGGTGATTTGCTAAATTCAGGAGAATAGGACAAAATAATAATAATACACCACCTTTGCAGTGCAGCTCAAACTGTCCAGCTATTCAAAGATGGGCAGTGAGTCAGATGGTGCAACAATTAAAAATTGGTTCCATTTAGGGTGGCCAGATGCAAAGAAAATACAATTTCCACCATCTATCTGAGACACAAATTCCACATGACGATCAGCTGTATGACAATCTCCTTAACACTCCCTGTGCATGTTGTTTTTTGATGCTAAGCAACGTCAGGGGCTTCATTCAAGGGCAGGATGAACTCTCTCTGTGTGAGACAGACAAATCGAATTATTAAACCCTTGATCTTTCTGTTAGGAGAAGGACCATGATTCAGTGGGAGACCACAAGGTCCCTGCATCTCCAGGTGAAGTGTGGGATATTCCCTTTCTAAAAACCTGGAAATCTGCTACCAGTCAGTGTAGACAACAATACTCTGCTAGATGGACCAATGGCCTGACTCAGTAGAAGACAGCTTCCTTTATTCCTATGTTGTTTTTTTCAATCAAAATGCCCTTCAACTGCTTTTCCACATGTGGGCGGGGGGGATTTTTTACACACAGAGAGAGAAGACAGGATGAAACAGTTTCCTTGCCTCTTCCCATTCTTTCTTTAACTTCTTTATTTTTCAGTTTTTTAAAAAATACAGTGTCTGCAAGACTTTTGATGTTTAAAAAGCATGAAAAGGAATCACACAACAGCTCATCATGCATACTTGGAGCTTAGGCATTTGGGGTGAGTTTACACACTACTAGGAAGGAAACAAGAGGAGCAAACAGAGGAAGGCACTTGACATGGGTCTCGCTCTTCTTCAACCTGTTGCAAATATGTCTCAGGTTCATTTTTTAATTCTTTGAGTGGGGAAATGCTGGAGGAGGGGATGTTTGCTGGCTGAACAAGTAGCACAGTAACATAGGAAACTGCCTTCTACTGAGTCTGGAGACCAGCACAGCAGAGACGGATTTAGGGCAGCATGATTCGTTTCCCCACACTGGGCAATGAGCTGAGGGAGAGCGCCACAGGGTGTTACAACTATGATGTAGTGCATGAGCAGAACAGAAGATGAGAGGTGGAGGGGGGGTGCTGAATTTTGGCCTCACACAAGGCACCACTTACATTTGATAGGCTAAAATCCACCCCTGGTCTTGCCTCTGCACGTTGGAGCCAGTTTTGTTTAAATGGTGGTGGCTGCTGGGTGCTCTGTTTGACACTGCAGCCTGCCTGCCTGCCAGCTAGGAAGCAGGTGGTGATGGGGAGGAACCAAGTGCAGCTTGACTAGGACCACCCGTCCCGCCCCCCCCCCCAAAAAAATCTGGGCCTGAAGTGTGAAACCCTTCCCCCACCTGCACCAGCATGCCTTGGGGTTCCCCTGGCAAGGTGAGTAGGATAAAAGCCAACTCCTTTAGTAATGCAAACCTTGTCGTCTCACCATGGAAAAACCAACTAACACCACCCATTTTTTTCCATTTGACAGGCTGGTAAACAGAGTAACCGGGATATTAAAATCATTTTTCTTCAGCAATGCAGTAGTGATTGGAATTAGTCAATGTTTTGTAACCGTCCATAAGGGGGGGGGGGAGCCTAACTTGACACATGCCCTCATAATCACTTTGGCAAACAAACATGAGACAGTGATATTATATATTGTGGGATAATGAGTTCAAAGCTGTATAACCTAGAAATCTTTTACTACGTGAAGCGGTATTACCTGCATAATGTCAGTTGTTATCACTGCTGCCATGATTTTGAAGCGATCAGGAGAGGTGAATTGACTGGCTAAGAGTTTCTATCAAAGAACTACTGTATTAGAGCTCAAAAACCTCTGGCTCTCTTGGCCAGGGCAACAGAAGAAGCATAGTTGGCTGGGTATTAATTTGACATTTGTCACAGGCTCAACCCCTGCCCAATTCCTCACGCACACTAATCCAAATGGAAAGGTAATGCTATAATAATAATAATAATAATAATAATAATAATAATAATAATAATAATTTTTATTTATACCCCGCCCTCCCCAGCCAAGGCCAGGCTCAGGGCGGCTAACAAGCAATAATAAAAATAAGTTGAATGAATACAACTTAAAAACAAGATTAAAATACAACATTAAAATATTGAAACATTAAAATATTAAATGCAGCCTCATCACAGGAGGAGAAAGGAAAAAGGAAAAAGAAAGAGGGGGAGGGAATCAAATTGCTCCAAGCCAAAGGCCAGGCGGAACAACTCTGTCTTACAGGCCCTGCGGAAAGAAATCAGATCCTGCAGGGCCCTGGTCTCATGAGGCAGAGCGTTCCACCAGGCCGGAGCCAGTGTTGAAAAGGCCCTGGCTCTGGTTGAAGCTAATCTAATTTCCTTAGGGCCCGGGACTACCAGGGTGTTGCTATTTATGGACCTTGAGGCTCTCCGTGGGGCATACCGGGAGAGGCGGTCCCGTAGGTCTTTAGATCTTTAGATCTAAGAGCATAAGAAAAATCCAGCTGCTTCAGGCCAGTGGTCCATCTAGTCCAGCATCCTGTTCTCACAGTGGCCAGTCAGATGCCTATGGGATGCCTGCATACAGGAACTGATCACCTCCTGCAGCTTCCAGCAACAGTCTCAAGAGGCTTACTGACTCTGACAACTGCTAGTAGACATTGATTGCCCTCTCCTCCAATCTTCTTTTAAAGCCATCCAAACTGGTGGCCATCGCTGCATCATGTAGGGCTATATTTCATAGTTTAATTGTGGGATGAAGCACTTTATTTAGTCTGCCCCAAATCTTCCCACATTCAGCTTCATTGCATGTCCCCCAAGTTCCAGAGTTATGAAAGAAGGGGCAGAGACTCTTCCCTATCCCCTTTCTCTACACCATGCATGGTTTTATATACCTCTGTCCTGTTACCACCCTTCCTCTAACCCATGGTTTCCCAAACTTGGGTCTCCAGCTGTTTTTGGACTACAACTCCCATCATCCCTAGCTAGCATCCTTGGCAACAATCCCAGCAACAAGGCAGGCTATGAGAAATTGGTCTGTGGTCCATTGGTCTACCTTTCTGCCTATCCTTCGTTTCTACAAATTGCAAACATCAGCCTTTTCTTAAGAATTTGCCTACAAGTGTGTTTCTTTTCTCTTTTTAAACACAGAGGGTTGGATCCAGTGTAAACCCATTGAAATCAATGGCACTTGAGTTATCCCGTGACTAAATTGGTTTCAATGGGTCTACTCTAAGCGTGACCAAGTCTGGATCCCGCACAATACACAATCCAGGACAACTTGCTTTCTGTCACTCTTGCCATCACCAGCAGTGAGATATATCACAGCCTCAGGATGCTCAGCAAACTGGTTCTGAAACCAAGAGAGTACATTATGTGGCCCTACCAGATTTATGAACTGATCGCAGGTGTATTGATAGGCATGTACCATAATTTAAAAGTGGTGCTGCTATATGACTCTGTAATAAAAACAAAAAGAATGGGATAAAATGGTGAGAGGAATTGGGGGGGTGGGTTTTATTCAGATCTCATTTAAATAACTAATTCACATTTTCTGATAGAATACATGAAGCAACGCACAGCCTTTCTTCATAATTTGCATTTCTCTGAATTTTGCAGTGGCAGTGCAGTTCTTTAGCCAAGTAATGTGACCAAAAATTTATATACTTGGGAAACGTATGTGTTTAAATGCACATATCGGGGGGGGGGGGATGCATGATATTAAGGAAATGGTTTTGCGAAAAGGGGCAGAATTGCATACAAATGGGCATAAGAATACATTCACACTGAAATGAACTTTCACAAGGACTTTTTAAAAATGCAAATGTGTGAAAATGCGAGTTGAAAAAATATTGGAAAATGAGAAACTGAGAGAAAATGAAATTGACAGATTTGTCCATCATGTGTGTGAGAGGTAGCGGGGAGGAAAGAGAGAGGAGAGGGTGGGGGGAGAAGAAGAAGAAGAAGAAGAAGAAGAAGAAGAAGAAGAAGAAGAAGAAGAAGAAGAAGAGGAAGAAGAAGAAGAAGAAGAAGAGGAGGAGGAAGAAGAAGAGTAGTAGTAGTAGTAGTAGTAGTTTGGACTTGATATCCCACCTTTCACTCTCTTTAAGGAGTCTCAAAGCGGCTAACATTCTCCTTTCCCTTCCTCCCCCACAACAAACACTCTGTGAGGTGAGTGGGGCTGAGAGACTTCAAAGAAGTGTGACTGGCCCAAGGTCACCCAGCAGCTGCATGTGGAGGAGCGGAGACGTGAACCCAGTTCCCCAGATTATGAGACTACCGCTCTTAACCACTACACCACACTGGCTAGATTATGATTATATAACAGATACAAAGCAGGTCCACCTGAACAGTGAGTGGGGGAAAGGAGAGGTCAGGAAAGTTTGCATAATTTGAGGAAAAGAACAGGACTGGCCCTACCATTAGGCAGAGTGATGTGTCTGCCTCTGGTGGCAGATGCTGGTGGGCAAAACCAGTCTCACAACTACCCTCCTGTCCTCCCTAAGCTAGCCTATTCTGCACCTCCTGAGTCAACTACTTGTTGCCTAAAGGTGTAGGTGAAGGATGCTGTCCCCTTGCCATGTTTGAGATAAGAGTCCCAACTGTATGTAGACTGAGGGAGTGCAATCTGGTTGTTTGCCTCAGGCCACAAAAAGTCTTGAGTCGGCCCTGGTAAAGATGGTGACAGTTGCATTGCGTGCAAATGAGTTTCAAAACTAGTTCAGGAAAAACAGGAAACTGCACCTGGGAGTCCTTTAGGCTTCTGCTTGCCACAATAACTGGAAGAAAGGGGTCCAAGAATGGTGGTTCTGTGTGCAAATCAAGCCCTGTTTAGGCATTATACTTGAACAGGTTACAGTAATGCAAGTAGAGATTGTGGGGGCCTGCATGCTAGCTCTGCCCCACCCCAAGAGCCCGCTGGACCCACCTGTTCCTGCCCCAACCGGGCCATGCATAGAAAGTTCATCACAATCAGAATCCTGATAACTGTCAGGATGCTGTCAACGGCTCCCAGCTGGTTGCCCAGGAAAGTATTATTGGCATAACCTGTTGGTGTTTCGCAACTTTCTGACTAGTTGCAGGACCTTAGCCAGACCTAGCGGAATAAACGCAGAGTTCACGAAAACAATTGGCAACTTGGCTACAGACAGGATGGACAAAGCAGGAACCACGAACTTGTAGTTAGGTGTTTATTATATACAGTGGACTATTTACAGGAACAAAACAGAACACGGATCTTTAGCTAGCTCTCTCATACACATCTCACAACTCTCAACTCCTACACTCGTACTAACACACATTCCAGTTAGTAGGCCATTAATCATTATTCCCGTGAGAGAGCTTGACCAATCATGGAGCTGTCTCCATGCCTCTGTATCACCAGGCAGATTACTCCTTCACATTGCCTTGGCTGTCTGCCAAACCCTAATTGACTTTGTGTGAGTAGCTGCACGTATTCAGATTCCCAACAAGTATAAAGACAAGGAAAAGTTTATTACACTCCTTTTTTATTTCAAACCTTACAGAGAGAGGCTATAGAACCCAGACTCTTGGATAATGGTGTTGTCCCAAGTGAATCTCCACCCCACCCCCCATCTCTCCCACTTCCTCATTCATCATCATCATTAGCACCTCCTCTACAAGTGCTAAGTGCCCTCTGTCTTTGAGCTCTTTGCTCTCCTACTTTTAAGACCCACCGGGTTCTGGGAGATGGAGGGTCTGGAATGCTTTCTAATAACAATGTGTCATGCTCTCATGATTTCCCAACTTTTCCCCTCATCTGCTTCTGAGCTGCTACCTTCCTCAAACCCCTGTTGTAAATCTATACAGTCATACCTCAGGATGAATACGCTTCAGCTTATTTTCGGGTTGCGCTCCGTGGCAACCCAAAAGTAATGGAGCACGTTACTTCTGGGTTTCGCCACTCATGCAGACAATCAAAATGATGACCCGCGCACGCCCAGATGCACAGTCACGTCTTACGTTCGCTTCAGGGTGCGAACGGGGCTCCGGAATGGATCCCGTTTGCGTCCAGAGGTACCACTGTACTGTCTTCCTCTTCCTTCTCCCTGGAAGGGTCAGGATAGGGAGGCGGTCTCCACCATTCCTCCTCTGCCCAGTCCCTGACAATAACACAAGAGTTCCTGGTGCTCCCAGGGCCTTATCAGCTGAAGGCACCAATGAAGCCTTCTTCATATCTTCTCACTCAAAACTGGGGTTGACTGGTGTGCATTCCACCTGATTCTGACTATTGTGCTTTTGTGGTATTTGCACAAGGAAGAGCCCACACTAAAGCTTCAGTCTTAGCTGGATGATAACGAGACTGGCCCCAACTAGGAAAATAAAAGGGTTTGGACAAGCCTGCACAGTGCAGACTGGAAATGCAAGATAACGGATGAGGCATTGGGCTATGAGATGAGAGCAGGAACTAGCAGTGTTACACCCTCCATCTGGAAGAGTAAGAAACATTGAAAACAAGAATCTGGTATACAATTTTTGAAGAGCACATGGCTTGTGGTTTGGGAGTAGGGAGGTACTTTGTAAAAGAAACAGCTGTCTGTTGCATATGTTATCTCCCAAAGTCAATTTGAACTTTGTGGTTCTGTGATTCTGTAAAACCAATTAGAACTAGTAATGCTCCAAGCCCATTCCCACCCAGCTAAGCCCCCTCCCCATATCCTCCACACACCACATTCCCAATGCCATGGCAAGCGGTTTTTGCTTAAATTTTCAAATTGGTTAAAAATATGTTTGAGGGGAAATGCCTCAAACAGCAGCATTTCTCAGGAGATCACAGGGTGTGCATGAACTGTGGCTGTACTCAGCTTCAAACACCAGGCAATTGTTATCTCACCCTTCCAAACTTACGACAACACTGAGACACCATTTGCCAAATAGTCCAAAATATGCATGCCTCTTATAATGTTGATACATGTGAAAATCGGGGCATATTCCCTTAAAATACTAGGTAAGGGCAGAATCCCTTTGGCACAGACACTAAATTTTACCTGACATTGTATTTGTACTTCCATATACGTACCCAAGCACAAAATATCTAGCGAGAAAGATTTTATTTTTCGTAGACACAAGGTGTTTACTTAAAAAAAACACTTTATTTACAGCATCCAACTTTTTCTTCTTCAACATATAAAATTCACAAGGCATGTGGAGAAAGTTTGCACCAGTGTTTTGTTCACAAAAGCATATATACAAGCCAAGGTTTTTAATTAGATGCAGAATTAGATGTGTCAGGTAAAACATTATTATTCCAAACAAATTATATTCCAGAGAGTCCACTTATTATACAGGCAGGAGGTAACTTCACAAGAAGTTATAACATAAACCTTCATATAGTGAAGAGAGCACATTCAAAAGATGATACACAACCACTTTTTTTGGCAGTTCATTACCTGTGAATATGATTTTTTAAATGTCAGCAACCGTCCCCGAATGAAGTGCTTGGATTGAGGCCATATTTGGCACAAACTATAGAAATCTTTAGAATACTTTGGTTAAGATTCATGCAGCTTTCAATCCATCCATCTCAACATTAAGAATCAAGGACTCAGTCACCTCATCATAATCATAAGGTATCATGGCCATACCAAAGCCCGCAAAGAGAACTAAATCTTACTGAAATGTGCTACCCGATATGTGTGTGAAAATTTCAGGATGTGGCAAAATTTAGAGTTTAGAGGGCTTTATTGCGAATTTTTATCATACCAGGAAGCTGGCCAGTTCACTTAGAATCCCCCCTGGGCAATGTTCTATTATAATTTATACTACACATTTGTAAGTGTATAGCAATGACCCTGTGGCTTTCTTCATTGCGGGATGGCTTCCATCACGTCAGAATGAAATCCTTACATAGGCAGGAATGTGCTTAAAGCAAAAAATAAGAGGTCATGGATCAAAACAATCTAGAAATGAGGATGGACAATCCACCCACTTCTTTGAAAGCTGAAGAAAATTTTGAGATGATGAGTAGGAAGTGGACCATTGGTCTATCCACCTCAGTATTGACTGGTAAGGCTCTTAGAGACAAGAACCTTTCCCAAGTCCTACTTGGAGATGCCAGGAACTGAACCTGAGGACAGGCCCAGGGCTGACCAGTATATCGTGTTTTGAAAAATAAGACTTGGACAATGGTTTTGCAGAACAAAAACCCATGGGTGAAAACAACAACAGGTCAAGTGCTAGGAGCCGCTCTAGGAGCAAAGCAGCACATGCAATTGCATGTTTATAGAAACTATAGGAAGGTACAACAAATTAGATTTTTTTGGCAAGGGGGGAATCTCGACGACTCTTCCTGATCTGCAAAAGTTAGAGCAGTATAATAGTCAAAACCCTTGCTTCTCCTGAGAGTTGTCTTGGAAGGATTGTATCAAGCTGCCACAGACATTCTTTGGCAAACATGTATCCTGACGATTTCTATATTCCCTGGTGTTAACTCACTGACATGGATATTTGAAGCTGGTGAAACCTCTCACTTGCACACAGACACATTTGCAAGAGGTGCCCATTTCTTAAAGGGGGAAAAATGAGTAGGAACATGATCTATATTTCCAAGTAAGATATATTACATGTTTATTTGCGGCGGACATTTTGGAAATAGGAACGACACTGACCATCAGCCCTCAAACAAAATATGTTTGTTATTTTGGAAACATGCAGAGTACAGTTAAGAAGTTATGCTATTTAAGATATGATTGGGGGGAATATAAATATATAACCTGTATACAAAAAAATCAAATCAATATTACAGATGGACACATACTAAAACACAACAGTCTCAACTCATGCTACAAAAATCCATACATTCATTCACTGAAATGGCAGGAAAATACACAGGCAGGAGAGATAATCATTTGTTTCAACGGCGCTTTCAACTGATAATACAGAGCAGCAATACTTTGGTGAATTATAAAACCATAGTTCATTGCCAGCGTTCAGGTAAACCTGCCTAGCAACCCCTTAGGCCAGCCTTTCCCCCACTTGGTGCCCTCCACCCCACTTTTCCAGAAATCCCACTTCTAATTTCAAGTAAACAAGAGGCATTTGAAAACAAGACTAATGAAACTACCACCTACTCTCATTCCTTCATAATGGTGCTCTGGGGCAGCCCAATCAAAGGGAACTAAGAGACCTGCAACGAGCACCACATTTTGGTAAAGGCAAAGTTAAAAAACCAGTGTGCTCAGCCGTAAGGTATTTACCCCTGGAGGAAAAGGAATTAAGTATCAAAATGGCACTGGGCATATTTGGCAAATGCCAGAAACACTCCTTGAAGACAAGGGATGGCTAAAAGGCACTTCTGTTTCCTGGGATGTCCCTCATTTCAGCATTGCAGGGCTGAAGGTACCAGTGGCTGCATGGATAGAAGGGCCTTCTACCTGCACAGCTAGACCTTTAGATACAAGCCAAGAACACCTGCTCTAGATGCCCTCTTATGCTATGCATTGGACACCCAGCTGTCAAACGCCACTCCCCAGGCCTGTGGCAAGTGCTTGCCAGCAGCTTTTTAGCCAAGGGGGCATTGCCAAGGATAACTTTGCCCTAGATGAACAGCAGTCGCCAAGCGCGAGCCCAAGCTGCCTAGAATTGTGTGCTGTTTATATAGGGCTTGTCATCGCCTGCTTCTTTGTAACTGTCCTTTGAGCAGCTGTGCTTTTTGATGGGCTCCTCGGCCCACGTGGGTTCATTGGGAATCTCCACCACGTCTTTCCTGTGGAAGACTTTGTGCAGAGAAGGAGACAGGCTGCTCTTCTTCTCGTTGTAGCCGTTGACCTCAGCCAGGGCCGCTTCCTGCTGGCTGCAGCACAGCTGCGGGTCGCAAGCTCTGGAGATGCACGGAGTGCTGCATAGGACTTCAGGGTTCTTCTGGTCGGTGTACTCTGGCTGGATGGTGACTGAGTGGACCCCTGCTTCATGGAACAACTCCCTCATCTTCTGCGAAGCATCTTGGTAATCGGAACTGGTGTGGCATTTGACGTGGAGGGTGGCAATGTTCTTCCCACTGACCATCTCCCAGACGTGCACCTCGTGAATGCTAGTAATGCCGGGCACTTCAAGCAGCTTGTTTGCTGTTTGGTGGAGTGGGGAGACAATAAAAACAATAAAAATAAAATAAACTCAATAAAAACAATAAAAATAAAATAAACTCAATGAGATTTCATGAAGGGTCTACTGGCAGCAGTGATTTGATCAGAAACACTGTTCAGCAGCACACTGCAAAAGCAGAGAGAACCTTCCAGGACAAATACATTTTACGGGAGGGTTCATGGCCAGATCCAAAACATTCCTGGAAGAAGCAGAACAACTGGGCCATGCTAAACTATGCCTAGAGTCTTCCTGGGCTGCAGGGGCATCAGCACAGCACCACACACGATAGGAAAAAAGCACAAGTTCTGGAAACATTAGCTGATTGAATCAAATGTAGACCCTGCTAAATGGCAAGTATCTGTAGGGATTAGGTACCAGCATAATTTTAGGAAACCCAGCATTGGATTATTTATGCCTTGCATGAGGTTGGAAAGTTATCCCCATGGGACGAGAGAACTATACTGCCCCTCAAAGCCTACAAAATTCACATTAAAAACACAAACCCTAACTTTGTAACTCTAGGGGGGAAATGTCTTGGAAACTGGGAAAGTTTCTGCACAAGTTTAAGTTCTAAAGCAAAAAAGCCCCCCAACCTTCACATGGTCTGAGTGTGTGCATAAGGCAAAAGATTTATTTTTATCCTGCCCAACTAACAATGGTCTCGGGCACTTAACTGTTATCCTTCTACCTTCCTACATCTATAGATGTATGCAGTGATTTCAGGGAACAGCAGCTCAACGCCTGCTATTTTGCATGAGTACTGTGTTCTCGAAATGCATGCTTTCACTAATCCACCAAGATTTGAGTCATGTTGCTAAGACACCACCATGTGAGTCAGTTTCTCAAAGCTCCTGAGAATGTAGAGCTGGTGGTGGGGCGCATAATCCAGAAATGTAATTCCAGGAATAACACTGGCTTTTTAAGTGCTTCGGCAGTAAAATGCAACTTACTCAGCAACTGCATATTAACACTCTTGGGAACCATCTGCAGTAAGATTGTTGCCGTCTCCTTGATAAGCGGGAAGGCTGACGAGAGTATGATGATCACCATAATTATGGTCAGGCTTGGATCAATGTAGCACTCCCAGTTGCATGGAGTTTTCTCGTCCAGAGGAAGTGCATAGAATATGGAAGCAGCCACTACAACGATAACTGAGCCAAGAGCATCCCCCATCACATGCAAAAGAACACCTGAGATAAAGGACAGGAGAAACATTTGCTTTGATGATCAGATTTCGGGTTGTTCAAAGGCAGGAGATGTCAACCAGAGCTCGATCAAAACTTGCTTTTGAACCTAACTTTATATAAATAGGACAATATTAAAATCCAGGTTCCGCTTTCACATGTGACCTAGACCCATAATTCCTAATGTCATCACAGAATGACTACATTCATGTGAGTACTGGTATTAGATTCAAAGCATTAGCTTTAAGAATGGAAAAGCAAAATATAGAAGACATTATAAGTGAAATTTTACTCAGATGGGTGCTCAGCGATGCAAGTGACAAAGTGTGAAGACTGCAATGAGTCCATTTTGCCACATGTACACATAGTGAGAAACCACCATCTAGTGTGGCTTCCCAATGGCCTCCACAGTCACTTATGAACACACGGTTAAGACTATATTCATGCAGTAAAGCGCATGGGCACATGATCTTCATGCACTTATGTTCTCCTATGCCTGTGTAAGTAAAAAATAAAATGTGGCGGTCCCTAAGCTCTTTGACCACAAGCCGAAAGCTGGATCATTTGATATTGTTAATGCGTCAGATACATGGACATCATCATGTGTAAAGGATTCTAAACTTGGCCTTCCAGGAGTCAACCTGGCTGCATCTGAGCAGCTATAGTCTATCTGTATTTGGTCAGTAATTTAATAACCTGGTGGATTAAAAATGGTTTATTGATATCTTGTACAGTGGCGGAGGAACCCTCTCTGGCACCCGGGGAGGCGCAGTCCATATGGGCTGCCGCTCTCTCGCGCGGTGGCTGTACAGGCTGCCGCACGAGCAGCATCCCGTACGGACTGTGCATGTGCGGCAGCCCATACGGTCACTGTGCAAGATGCAACCCGTATGGCCACCACTTGCGAGAGCGGCAGCCCATATGGACGCCACGCGAGCGGCACCCATACAGACTGCAGGCGCCCTCGGCCGCTCTACAGCTGGGGGGAGGCAGGGGCCATCTTGTCACCCCTCCCAGAGTGGTACCTGGGGCGGATCGCCCCCTCCGCCGCCCCCTTCCTACGCCACTAATCTTGTACTATAAATGTATTTAGAAACGGTGGGAATAAACCGGAACAGGTCGCCAATAAAGAGGGTCCCCCAAAATTGGGTAAGTTGTCTATCCTGTATTACCTCTGATATTCAAAGCTTCGGATTTTTTCTCTTTTTTCTGTATCACCTCATCTTCGGGCTTATTCTGGGTATTTATGGTGTCACCTGCATTCAAAGAAGAAACGCTGTGTTGTGTATAAGTTCTACAAACAGAAAAAACACCAATCTTTTCAAAACCAACTTAAATCTTAAATGGTACCAGACGTTTTAGCAACGACCCTCCCGCGCCTGCATGCAGACAACACACGTGCAATCATAACTGGAAGCTGATGCATAATTTCATGGAAACGCGGAAAGTAAACAAACTCCAATACATATAAATCGCGGTTATTTATTTGTGCTTAAAAGCTCTGCAAACTCCCTCACAAATTTTTTTTTGTCGGTAAAAGAAAAAAAAAATATTTCATGAGCAAAAGGACAAAGTGCAAAAACAAAATCCCTCCCAAAAAAAGTATTTGAAGAAAAAGAAACTAACACAGAGAGAAAATATTGTTAGGGAAGGGCATCAAAAATGAAAGGAGGGCCAATAAACATGAAAGAAGGGAACAGGAAGGAATAGAAAAGAAGGGGGGAAGGTGTAAAAAAGAGAAAGAGAAAAGTGTGGAGAGAAAAATAACAAACCAGAAAGCTGATGATGGCATGGAAAATCTGCCTCATCTAATCTACCTAAAAGTCAGTATAACATTAGAAGTTATTTAACTATACCCACTTTTAACTGGCATTTTACAGTAAAATCTGCACATATTTTTTTTGTACTTGGCCTGTGTTCATATCACCGAGAGACTAGATGGAGACTAGATGGAGGTGGAGGAAAGAGAGGTTGGAAAGAGAAAAGTAAGAATAGGGAAAGCTGAGGGAGGATTTAAAAATAAAGAGCCAGTGTGGTGGTTGGAATGATGGGCTTTGAAACGCCCACTCAGCCAAAAAGCTCACTGGAGGATCTTGGTTCCCTATCTCTTAGCCTAACCTACCTCACAGGGTTGCTGTGAGGACAAAATGGAGATGAGGAGAAGTGCGTACCACTCCCCAGAGAAAAAGTGAGGTATCAAAGTAATATAAATAAAACAAAAAAGTACCAATACAAGAGTGGGGGGTGTGATGGGATGGCAGTGAAAAAGAAGAGGGAAGAAAGCATATAGGGCTGGATAAATATATTTATTCATCATAATATAAATAGAAGAATTCCAATTGTAAGAAGTGTGGGGAAATGTACAAGTTAAGGAAATGAGGTGGGTGGGAAACAAATTATACTGATGCAAAGAAAACTGATGGGAAAAATCTGCCCCCCAAAGAAGAGAATATGGGGAAAACATCAGAAATGGGCAAAGGAGGAGAACGAAAATGGTGAAGAGAGGAAAGGAGGCGAGGGATCAATGGAGGAGGAAACCGAGAGGCACCTGCTCCGTCCACGCTGCCAGTCTCCAGGTCGAGGGCCGCTGGCAGGGTGCCCTCGGGGGCGGCGGCGGCGGAGCCGGGCTCGGGGTCTCCGTCGAGGCTGGGCTCTGGCGTGGCCTTCGCCGGCGGGCCGCGTCTCAGGCAGGCGGGCCAGCAGGAGGCCCAGTCCTGGAAGACGAGGAGCCCCACGAGGTTGACGGCGAGGCCGAGCGCGCCCACGATGAGGATGAGCTCGGCGTCGCGGATGGCCTGGGGGCTGGCCAGGCGCTGCAGGGCCTCCACGAGGATGGTGAAGGAGAGCGCGGCCAGGAAGACGGCGTTGCAGAGGGCGCCCACCACCTCGGCGCGGCCGTAGCCGAAGGAGGCGTCGGGGCTGCGGCGCCGGCGGCGGCGGGAGATGCGCCCGGTGGAGAGGCCCACGCAGAGCGCGATCAGGTCGGAGAGCATGTTGAAGGAGTCGGACACCAGCGCGATGGAGTTGCCCACGTAGCCCGACACCATCTCGGCCACGAAGAAGCCCGCCGTCAGCACCAGCATGAAGATCAGGCGGCACGTCTGGCCCGTGTAGCGCCCCATGGCGAAGCGGGAGGCGGCGCGCTTGGAGAGGAGGGCGCTGCCGGGTGGGCGCCCCTACTCTTGAAGCCCTCGAGGGGCTTCCTGGGCTCCAGCCCCCGAGCGAGCCTCCGGGCTGGCTTGCTGCTTCGCCGTCGCCCCCTCCGTCGGGCTGGCTGCGCCTTTGGACCGGCGGGCAGAGAGGCGAAGGCGCGGCGCTAATCGCCCTCTCCGCCGCCTGGCAACAAGTGCTTTGCGCGACCTGCCGCTGCTGGTGACTCTGCACTTTGCTTTTATAGAGGCGCGGCAGGGGCGGCACCGACGCCCTTCTGCACCGACAGCGCCCGGCGAGATTTGCCGCCGTCCGCAATTTCTTATCCATCAGCGCTAAAGGATAAAGGGGGGAAAGCGCCGATTGCCAACTCACCGCCCCGCCCACGCGCTTGCCATGCACCCAGCCAAGGTACAAGAGCCATCTAAGCATCTCTGCCTCCTTTGCTTTTAGATAGGGAAGATGTTGGACAGGTGTAGGTTTCACCTGCCCCTCCTGGGGATCATTAGGGTGTATCGTTTTCCCCCGTTGCCGGACACATGCTCTCACGACCATGTTTTGCAGCTATGGGTGTGAACTCGCCTTTAACATAAAGAGTTGGCGATCCTATAATCTGCCTGTTATTTGCAAATGCTCGTCATATCTTAAATGATTTGACCAATATTTATGAATTCCCCTGCCCCGTTTGAGCCCAGAGCTAAAATGGCCATAAAATAATCTTGGAAAGAGTAATCGAGGATAAGAAGTTTAAGCGCAGGTTCGCCCAGCACAAAAGCTTGTTTTGAATATGTATATTCTCATTCAAACCCATATAAGCATCTCCAGAAAACATTTAAGCCCCAGGATTCTTTATGTTCTGCTTCCTTCCAGCTCAAGGATTCTTTTAAAAAGCAGATACTTACAATATTACCAATTATGCCCTTTTCAGTTTCACTGCCTCTTATACAAGCTGGAATCAAATCTGAAGACTAGTCCGTATTTTAGATAAGATTATCTTGCCATTCGTGGGCTGCCATTTAATTGCATCCTGATTTTAATATTAAGATGTATTTTAATTAATTGTTTGATTGCGTTTTTAATGTATCATATATTTGGTGTTAGCCGCCCTGAGCCCGGTCCTGGCCGTGGAGGACAGGGTATAAATAAAAATTATCATCATCATCATCATCATCATCATTACATGAATCCAATGCTACTACAATCAATGCACATATAAAGACCTGGCTTCCCCCAAAGGATCCTGGGAACTGTAGTTTGTTAAGAGCACTGGGAATTGTAGCTCTGTGAAGGAGAAGCTACAATTTTCAGGATTCTTTGGGGGGAAACTCAAGTACTTTAAATGCATGGTGAAAATCTGCAAATGAATCTTCATTAACAATTCCAAATTAATTTAAGCGGATGACATGTTTTGAAATGTTATCAGCTTAAATTAATTTGGAACTATTGGAATTAATGTTGCCATTGAATAACCTATTTTGAAATTCAGTGAATCACCAATTTTAAAGATTGCAGGATAGGAGGAAAAGTTACCCAGCATCAAGGAATATTATGGTCCAATGGGCATAGATTAGACAACATGAAAAAATTCTGGAACTAATTGAAATCACAAGCAATGGTATAGCTCTTTTCACTAAAAGCTTACAAATCATCAACAACAAAAAGAGGCAGCATTTTCTGTATTGTCCAAGTCATACACCTTAGGCACTTATTTGCCTGTTACAAAATTCATCCATCATATGATATTCTCATCTGTTCCCCACCACCATGCACAAAAAAAGTATCATTTTCTCCTGAGAGAAGAAAAATGGCTCTGCTCTTTGTTGGTGAAGAAGATATGATATATCTTCACTATACCCTACATGTGTCATAGAATTGTAGAGTTGGAAGAGACCGCAAGGGTCATCTAGTCCAACCCCCTGCAATGCAGGAATCTCAACCAAAGCATCCATGGCCGATGACCACCTCTGCTTAAAAACCTCCATTGAAGAAGAGCCCACCACGTTCTGAGAGAGTCTGTTCCACTGTGAAACAGCTCTTACCGTCAGAAGGTGGGATTCTTTCTTTCTGTTCCCCAACCAAATTGATTCACTCCAGTGCTGCCGGATTGGATAGTGGCAATAGTGTTTTACTGCCAAGTTGTAAGTGGATGCTGTAAATGACACTGCCTTATCAAATTGTAGCAGACAAGAATATGATTGCGGTTATGTTTAATATCCCAAATTGGCTTGCCAAGTTCTGTCGAGGAAATAATAGCATTTGTAGTTCCCATTTATTCAGATAACAGTTGAATTCAAATATCAAGCAGATCTAACTGAAATTGAGAGACTAACATTAAGGTAAGAAAAGGAGAGACTCATTCTGTGAGTAGCATAGTTTTAGCATCATTTATCCTCTTTACTGTTGCTTAAACCTCCAGTCACACTATTAAGTATGTGTGCAAGGATTAAACTGGGGCAACACGACTACTAGCCATGATGGCTATATCTTACCTCTGTGCATCCCAGTTGCTTAGGATCATATTGCACTCAGGTCCTGCTTGTGGGCTGCTGTGAGAACAGACTGCTAGACTAAATAGTCCTTTGGTTTGATCCAACAGGACTCTTCCTGTTTTCTTATGTTCTGCAGGCCAGTTTGTGGCAGACCATAGCTGTCTTTTTGTTCTCATGCTTAGCCATTCAGTGGGTTCGTAACTACTGAATTTTCTAGATCTCAACCCTCTTAATGATGTCAGGCCATAACTGCCTGCACCTGATTGCTTATGGGGAAGCCGATGTCAAGAACTACAAACCCAGCACAGGGACTTCTCCATCCTCAGTGAACCAGTTGAGTTTCAGAATCCTTGTGGAGAAAGCCACTGATGAAAATAAAGGTAGCACAAGACAGTGGCTGGAATTTGGTTGTGACATAAAGATTGTGTCACCTTGGACGAGTCTCTGTCTAATATAACTATCCTGCCTCCCAGGATTGTATTTAGGATTTATGGACATATCGGTCTATTTTGGTTTCTCCGTGTTTTTCCTGTCATTTGTTCAGATTGACCATATCCACATCAGTTTGTGAATTTTGTAAAGGTCCTGACAAAAATTCATATACATTTTCATAGGAACTTAAGAAGCTGCTATATAATGAATCCAGACCATTGGTCCAGCTAGCTCAGCATAATCTACACTGAATAGTGCTGGCTCACAAGGATTTCAGACAGATTTCAGTCCTGCGTGGAGACGCTGGGAATTGGACCAGGGAAACTTCTACATCCAAAACAGATACTTCATCACTGAGCTATAGCCTTTCATGTATGCTTCTCCTAATATAGACATTTTTGCATGCAGTTTTGCCTAACGTACATATTTTTTTCCCAGCAGTTTCTCCTCACAGAATGCCCTTTTTACATTATTTTCTTACACACACACTTTTGTGTGCACTTTTACCTAATGCACACTTTTTGGTGTGCATATTCTCGGTCGGAGAATTGCATTGCAAAATTCAGAGAAGTGCGAATTTCAAAGGATAACTGCGAAATTAGGTAGAATAAGAATAGAGAGGTCACATGCACATCCTACATTTAAGGCACTCCTACAGCACTTTAACAGTCATGGAGAATCCTGGAAACTATAGTTTGTTCGGGGTGCTGAAAATTGTAGGTCTTTGAAGTCAGCACACGTAACAAACCAGAGTTCCCAGGATATTTGGAAGGAGCCATGGTGGAATGAGAGTTTTAAATGCATGGTGTGGATGTGATCCAAATCCAAAGTAATAAGCTATAATAGTGCAGGGAGGGGAAGCATCTTTACTCAACACTGAAAGGATAATACTGTGAACACCAGGTAAACTTCCTTGTTGACGGAATTTGACAAGCGGTGTCACTACTAAGGAGATCTCCTTTCTAGTCCCACCTACCTTACCTCAGGTAGGGCATCTGGATGATATCCTCAAAAGACTGCCTCACTTTATAAGCAGGTTGATACGAGAGTAGGTGTTCCTGCAGGTATCTGGACTTAAGGGACTTTGAAGGTAAGCACCAGTACTTTTAATTGTGCTCCCTGTAGGATTTTGGGGAACAATAACTTTGCATATTCAAGAAGGAGCTATAGCCAATCCTGCGAAGCGTAGCTGTATGAGATATGCGTTTGAAAACCTGTTTGCCAGATTCCCACTTGGCAATTTGAGGGGTACATTTAAAAAAAAAAAAAGTACACCTAAAAGAATGTGTGATTTGGCTCCAAGTCTATTCAAAAGGAGTGACTCTGTAAGATGGCATGTTCTTTCTAGGTTAGCCTCCGAAGGATTCTTAATAATTGTGGCCAAAGTGCAAAGCTGGCTAATAGCCATTTATACAACAACCAGATTATTAATTGCTGGAAAGTGATAATTGGCTTGTCCATTGACGTCAACGGGCTGCACAGTTATCACTAAGGGCAGAGTGTGATGAGATGTGGATTGCATAGCTTGGAATGTGTCCTCTACATTCGGCTTCCATTTCTCCTGCACTGTGGGGAGGTAGTGTAGGCTCAAGAAACCACTCAAGCTAAGAGGGGAGGGAATTTAGTGGACCACTGCCTGCCACACCTCCCAATTCTACAAGTTTATTTGGCCAGAATAGTGGCTACAGCTGTTCGTGTTTAGACAAACAGTTATCTCTGATACCTAAATGTTAGCATAGTCCAGGGATAGCCATCCCGGGTGTTGTTGGTCTCCAACTCCCATCAGCTGCAGCCAGCATGACCAATGGTCAGCGGGGATAAGAGCTGTTGGCCAACAGGATCTGGAGAACATGAAGTCGGTCACCCATGTCCTGGTAGAGGATGACAACTGACTTTTCAAATGCTCTGCTTTAGTATTAGGGCATTGGTGACTCACACAATTGCCATCGAAAGAGAGAAAGAGAAAGAGATTTAGCAGGCCCAATCACTGTGCTCCTTTAGACACCTGCTGAAAACTTTTCTGTTTCAGCAAGCCTATCCAGACACAGAATTTGCTCTTAAATTTGCTTTATCTCATTTTTAATTGTATTTGTTATTACCGAAATGTTTGCCACACTGAGCTCCTTTGGGAGGAAGGGTGGGGCATACATTTAATACATAAATAATATCAAACTTGGTTGACCAAGAAAATAACAGTGGAGTGATTATGTGTTCTCCCCAAGATCCTAATGAGAAAAAAGAGTCAACACACAACTTTCAACCTTTTATTTTATTTTAATTGTGTAACACATTTGCAATGTGCCCAGCCGTCAGTAGAGGTGGCTCATAACAATAATTAAAATCAGAAATCATATACCTTTGACATAATATATTGGTACAAACGAGTTATATCCAATGAAATGTGTGTAGCTTTTTTCAAGCAAGAACAAATGTGACCCACATTGGCAGTGCAGTGGAGAGACATTGCCTATTATAGTGCAGCTTCTTAATTCTGGACCCAGAACTTACGTAATGTGCCATAAAGCTCCTGATGATTTAAGCAGATGCTGATTTATTTATTTTTAAAGTCGCTTAGGGGATTCAGATTTTCATTTCTACTGTTTGACCTTTTTGCAAAATTCTGCTATTCTCTTGACAAAATTCAGCCAGCAATGTAGATCACTTAATTTCAAGGAACAGTGAGATGACACTTCTCTTTCTCATAACGCAAATAGGCAGTAGCAGCAGCAAGAAATCAGCAATGTAGCCCTGATCGCACAGTCACTCTCCCACACATTCTTAGTGCCAATGCATACATATAGAATAGTATATGTTGTACCTACTTCTGTACATATGGAATAAGGCGTTTTCAAGACTCACCTAAATCAGGAAAGGGTGTTATCACTGGACCTTCTCTAATTGAGTAGCCTAAGAAAAATATTAATGGAAAGCATACTGATTAAATATTCTGGGAAAGGCTCAGACTAACCAAACAGCAATAGAATTCGTCTAGTTTTAAATTACCAGTCATTCCACCTCTGAATAGTATAGACTCAGCTGAATAGCCATGATTTCATCAACGCTAATGGAAAATATCCATAGCCTCAAAGTTATATTTCCAATAGAAGTAGTTAGGGTTGCTTCCAAATGTAACTGAGTTGTGTTTTGATAAGAGGAAATGCCACACTGGTAAGGACTGGTGGTTCTCGGTAACTTGCAAAAAGCTTGTGGCTTGTGATGCATTGTAATAATTTTTTGTTATTTAAAAAAAGACCAACACATGATTGCTTTTGATCATGCTACATATCGAACTATTTAAAAGTTTAGGGTCTGCATCAAGAAGCAACCCCCCCCAAAAAAATACCCTTTAATAAAGTGTCAACCTGTGTCTAGAAGTATTAATTATGGATAAGGTAGTGATTTTTTAAAATTCCTTACCTGTTTCCATGTCTTGGTCAAAAGAGTCGCGGCAGTAACAACAGTCCAGAAAGACGACATAATTGACCGCGTTGAAGAACAGCCCCACAAGTCCAGCGATTAGGACAAACAGCGCATTTTCGGTCTTCTGCGGGTTGAGGAACCTCTTCAGGGCTTCGATCAGGATGCTGAACATGAGGGCCGTGGCAAAGACAGAGTTGCCAAATGCACCCACCACATCGGCCCGGGGGAAGCCAAAGGTGCCGTTCTTGTGCCACCGAATGCGGCTGACTCTTACGCCCAGCAAGCCGACGATCATAGAGATCAGGTGAGACAGGACAGCAAAAGCGTCCGACGTGAGAGAGAGGGAGTTACCTATGTACCCCACCACCATTTCGCCCACAAAAAGCATAAAAGTCACGATGCACATGAAGAAAAGTCGGCTGCTCCGTCCCGTGTAGCGACCCATGGCGGAGAAGCGTTCTCTGTGCTTGCGAGAAGGGTCTTGGCAGGATTAGCAAGCAACGATTGGCAGGTCTCCCCTTTTTATTGTCTGCTGCTGCTTGTGTTTAGAAGCTAATTTTTATAAGATGCACTAAAGCAATAAAACCAGTTTAAAGGGCAATTAAGCCAGGGGGTTATCGCGTGGAGGCCGCCACTCAATAAGTGCGTAAAGGAAACTCCACGTTGGTTAGCTATCCTTTATTATAACTAAGATATCAAATGAAACAAGCTGTTTGTTTGTCTCATTGCCCGGGGTGCTAACGTTTGAGGCTGCAGCAACAATTCTTCACAGCCGGGGCGCCCGCCGTATTGTTCACAGAGGTTCATTGGGTGCTGGAGGGGAGGAGTGAGGCCTTGAGCAGGACCTTGGCCTAGGCCAGAGGTAGAAAACATGATGCCAGGTATTGATGGGTTCAAACTCCCATCTGCCCCAGGCAACATGATGGGAGATGTAGTTCAGCAATATCTTGAAGGCATATCCCCTGGCCTAGGTCAGCGTTTCCCAAACTTCTGGGAATTGCAATACCCTTTTTCTGAATCAAAATTACAAGTACAATTTAATTCATGGGTAGGCAAACTAAGGCCCGGGGACTGGATCCGGCCCAATCACCTTCTAAATCCGGCCTGCAGACAGTCCAGGAATCAGCGTGTTTTTACATGAGTAGAATGTGTCCTTTTATTTAAAATGCATCTCAGGGTTATTTGTTGGGCCTGCCTAGTGTTTTAACATGAGTAGAATGTGTGCTTTTCTTTAAAATGCATCTCTGGGTTATTTGTGGGGCATAGGAATTTGTTCTTTTTTTTTCAAAATATAGTCCAGCCCCCCACAAGGTCTGAGGGATAGTGGACTGGCCCCCTGCTGAAAAAGTTTGCTGACCCCTGATTTAATTTTTATACACCCTTTATATTGGGAGGATGAAGCAGTCGGAATTGGTCTTACATAAGTAAGATCCAGCATTGGATTAGGATGAAGAGACGCAAGTTCAAATTCCCACTCAGTTATGGGCCTGTTACTTTCTCTCTTTCTCTCTCTCTCTGCCTAATCAACACCACGGGGTTGTTGTGGGATAAAATGAGGCAAGGCCATGCACCCCCACCCCCACCCCCCATTGGAAGATTCAGGATAAAGAAAGTACCTCTTCACACACTGCATAGTTAAACTATGGAGCTCTCTTCCACAGGACCTACCCAGATGGCTTTAAAAGAGGATTGGACAGATTCATGGAGGAGAGGTCTATTGGTGGCTACTAGCCGTGGTGGTTGTGCTCTGCCTCCACAGTTGGAGGCAGCAATGTTTCTGAATACCAGCTGCTGGAAACCATCGGAGGGGAGAGGGCTCTCGTGCTCAAATCCTGCTTGTGGGTTCCCCACAGGCAACTGGTTGGCCCCTGTGAGAACAGGATGTTGAACTAGATGGGCCACTGTCTGGATCCAGGAGTTTCTCCTCACGTTATTTAAAGGACAGTGGACACCACAGACGTGTGGACAGAATGCAAGTATTAGTGGAAATAGAAAAATAAGCCTGAGCAGAGAATGGAGGAATGGTTTTCTGAATTAGAGTCCTTGGCCATGCAACCAGTTGCTGTGTGTGTGTGTGTGTGTGCGCGCGTGCGCGCGTGCGCGTGTGTTGTTTGACAAGGCTTTCTTCTTTGCAAGTCCACATTCAAATTTGCTTAAGACCAATTGGTCATTTAAGGGCACTGTCACGGACGCAGCCTGTCATTCTGCAAACTCACCTGCAAACAAGCCTAAAGTTGTAAAAACCAGACAGTCTTTTCATTGATTGCCCGGAATTCCATATTCCTGGTGCTTTTTTTAAACCAAGTGACTGCCTAAATGGGTCCAAAGTTAGAAACACAATAATTTCGCTAAGCCTTCTGGTAATTTAGGGTAATCATTAAGTTGAAACCATTACCTTTTTACTATAGAAAAGAATGTAATACCAATCTGTATATCTTAAACTGCATGCCCCTTCATTCCCAGAAGTATGTTTCTTGGCCCAGTTGACAGAAGAACTTGGTGATCTGCATGATCAGATCATGGGTGACAGCTATTCGCACAATCAGCTTCCTATTGGAACAATATAAAACCCCAAGGAACTGCTGATTCCTGGTATAGTTGCTAATTGTAGTGGAAGTCGGTAGCTTCTTATGGAACTAATCACCTAGGAAATGACAGTAGATCCCAAAAATTCAGAGCTAATTGGGATTTGCAGAGCTAATTGGGATTTGCAATGAATGTCCCCTGCCCACTTTCATAATTGTATTCATTTCCAGTGTTAAAATAGGTGGTGACCTTGCAGTTATCACTGCCTTACACATTTCTTTATGATGCTGAAATTGTTTCCCAGAAACAATTTCAGCATCATAAAGAATTTCAGCTGAAATTGATTCAACCACGAGTCGTGTGAATAAGACTTAATTTGATGTTACACCACAAAATAAGAATGATAATACCCCATAGCATACATCTCTATCACTGGAAGACTCTCCCCTCAAGGTGCAACATCATTCTCTGGGGCAAAAATGCATTAATGTACAGTAATGACTAAGGGAATGGGAGCTGTGCACTCCAAAATAAAGCACTGGGCCATCCCAAATGACACCACCAGGTGAACATCCCCTATGACGTGCCCTAGAGTTGAGTCCAGCCTGTTACTTTCCTGTTGCAACTACAGCAGCGTCACAGTTTCGCACATTAAATAGAAGGTCTAGCTTGTTCATTTTCTATTTCGTCATCATGATGATGATAGCCCATCTCCTCTTCAAACAGATGTTCACCATCCTCCATCCTGGTTATCAGTTTGGGAGTATGTACCTTTTAGTGCAAGTTATCCCATTTTTTCATGCACACATATTTGAATGGCTCACACTTCTTTGTGCAACTGTGGTTTCACATTTAGGCATACCATGTTTGATTACGCTTCTCAGATATTGCTCCTGAGGTCACAGGTGCAGCTGCAGGCAGACCAGTCCCATCCTACCCCACCATTACCACCCCTTTTCTGGCCATGGGTTTTTCTCCTGCCCCTGCAGCTGGGGCATGTGCGCCTTAATAGGCTAGTATAGTGTAAGCATAACTTTTATATGTATTGAGAAACGAAACAAAAATAAATGGTATGACTCACTTAATTGCAATATTCACTTTATTGTGATGATCTGGAACCAAACCCACAACTTCTCTGAGGTATGTCTGTACTTTGAGCAGACTTTAACTATGTTGGATGAACAGCATTTCTTTCACAATTAATTTCCAGGCAATATCAAGAGCTAAGGACAGCAGGGAAAGAAAGTTGTTATCAATACTAGCTATATATAATACACATTACTAAATAAAGCTTGCTTTCTCAACTGGCCAGCTAAACCATGGGTAGCCAATGGACCTCAAACCCTGAGAAGGAAAGCTCTGATCCTAAACCTCCACTGCCTTGTGGGTTATCTTTGGGAGAAGAAAAGGCTACGGATTGAACCCTACACACATCTGGAGGGGAGTCCCTACGGAGCACACCTCCTTCCAGCAACTCCTGCAGCCAAGCTGGTGCTAAATGTCTTGCTCCACTTTCCTTTGGATCACCTCAACAAGGCCAAGAGGCGGATCTTGTTGTATGGGCAGCCCAGGACCTCCATACACACTGCCCAGGTTTGCACCCCAGCAAGGTCATTTTGGTGCTAACGCAGCAGTTTGACTTCACCCCTGGAGACACACTCCATTGCCTCCCAAGACAGACTGGGGCACACAGACTCCTGAAGGCGTACTCCATTATTTCTCAAGATAGATGGATGCGAACAACAACCACCCATGAGGCAGTCAGGTGGCAATGAGTTTATTCATTATTTTCTCCCTTACCCTCCAGAGCTGATTTAAGGCATGCACATGGGGCTGTAAGAAGAAGTCCCATCCCATGAACAGACGTCCACTTGTGCAACATGGAATATCACCCGTGGTATCCATGATCCAACCCAAAGTTACATGTTGTAAAGTCTCATAGTGTCACTTGTATATAAATTGCAGGAGCCTCATGGTGCTTAGCTTTGGCTGGGTCATTCAGTGCTTTTTCCAATTATGTTTTGGTTTCAAGGCCAGGGCAAAAGAACTTCTGAGGGTGCAAACTACAGAGGGCCCATCTCCTGAGAGGGTCTGTAGGGAATGAGATGCTCTTTCAAATATTTGGAGTCATTTAGGGCTTTAAACACTAACACCAGCTCATTGAATTAATGTTCCTACTGAAACTTAAAAAAATAAATCAAAGTAATTGTGATCAAGAGACAGAAACTCAAGCAAATGACATAGTGTGGGCATTATTTAAATTGAGTTGTTCTGAATCTGCCCTTCGTTTCTTTGAAGCTGCAGTGACTCAGAAGCCAAGCCAGCCTTGTTCCATGTTTCCCCTACTACATCTGTTCATGCCAATCATTTTTCAAATTGATATTTTATTAAGAGAATTTCTTTTAAAAAAAAGTAGTGATGAAAAAAACGGTTATATTACCATATATTAATATACAGATGCTTATTCTTATTATCCTAATGTACACATAACTGTCAGTAATCTAATATATTCTGTGTAAACTAATTCTAAATATCACTGTATTTACCCAAAGAAAGTCTGCGTCTATAAGCTATCGGTTCATACATTGCCAATGTTGTCATGCTGTCGAGCCATTGATTAAAGGGGACTGATTCCCCTATTCCTGGCAATCATAGGAATGATCAGCAATTATCACAGTATAGGTAGCATTCTTGTAAATCTTGTGAAAAATGACTTGGTAAAGGCACAAGGTAGGAAACTGTCCTATCTGCAGGTGCTGGAAATATAACTGGTTTTAATGGTCATTGTGACGTAGATCTTTAAACTAAACAAGGTGGCATCCATTGAAGTTGCTTCCAATGAAGATTATGTGCACTAATGTGGTACTCTCCGGATGCTGGATTACAAATCATCCCTGACCACTGGTCATATAGGCAGGTGCTCATGGGAGTTGTAGTCTGGAGGGCACTATGCCGTACACTTTTAAGTTCAAGTTATTCTAACAATTGGTTTTCTAATCTTCTAATACACAATTTTAAAACTTTAAACTTAGCACTCTGTAGGCAGACAGTATCTTCCACTCATGGAATGAAGTGCTGCAGCTCATTCAAGAATGTTGAACACTACAGTATTAATGTGAATTCATCCAACCTTTGCATACGTCATTACCTACCCCACAAACCCATTTTATCCCATAAGCCAAAAAAGAAGCCAAGTGGTAGCTGACAATATGTATTTATTATTAGAGATGTTGTATACAGAAAAGTCTGTGCATCACTGCTAGTCTGACTGAAGGGGCTCTTTGACTCTGTATGGCTTTATTTGCAGCTGTTTTAAAAAGTAACAAAAACGTGATAGGATCTGGGAAGATTTCAGTCTTTATTTCAAAAAGTTGAGGGCTTGAAAGATAAAGAAAATGGTGTTTCAAACTAGCAGTTTAGTAACTACGGCCAAAGAGGGTGTAGAACTTGGCAAGGTTCTTGCCACAGACACATTTTGCTCCGTTCTCCAGCTTACACAGCGGCTTGAAGGGGATGCAGAGACTTTTTGCTCCCATGGATGGAGCACCAGGCTCAAGGTCTTGATCTCTGAAATGGAAAGCAGATTTCCTTTAATGCCCAAAACTGAGATAAATGGCAACGCCCCACAATTGTGCAATAACCAAAGGTATCACATATGACCCAAATGTGAGCCTGATTTGCAGAAATCAAAACACTCTTGAACCAAAGGAATTAATGCTGCGCAAAGAGTAAAGTCAAGGTAGCTATATAGATTTGCAAGAGAGCTGTACAAAGACAAAAGGCTGAGCGTTGACAAAAACGAGGGACAGTCTATTGTCCCATAATTAGTAGGGATGTCGCAGGGCTTCCGGTGAAACATGAACCAAAGGGTGTCTTGGCACCTTAATACAGATCATGGTCTTCCACTGTAAACTGTTCCTCCAACAGGTCTAGAATAAAAGTGCTTTCCCTTTTAGAAAAATTACACTTCTTGGTTAGCTGATTCTTTAGCATGGGGCCCCATAACATCTACTACAAGGACCAATTCCTATTTTTGTCAGAGCAAGTGTGCATCTCTATTGGTACTTATGCATTTGTATAGTTATGTCTATACACAAACATTTATTTACCTGGCAGTTGTCTTTTTGATCCAGTCCTCACAATCTATTTCACCACAGAAAGGAATCTGCACTATCTGAAGTCAGAAAGGAAAATAAACATTGTTGAGGTTATATAATTAGTCTTAATTAATGTCTTATATATTGAATAAAACTTGTCTGTTCCATTTTACAAGGGGAAATAGCTGAAATGAGTCTAACAGAAAGTAGTATAAAACAAAAAAAATTCCTTCCAGTAGCACCTTAAAGACCAACTAAGTTAGTTCTTGGTATGAGCTTTCGTGTGCATGCACACTTCTTCAGATACACTGCATGCACACGAAAGCTCATACCAAGAACTAACTTAGTTGGTCTTTAAGGTGCTACTGGAAGGAATTTTTTTTGTTTTGACTATGGCAGACCAACACGGCTACCCATCTGTAACAGAAAGTAGTATAATGTTCATGTTTTAGCTGCCCTGAGAGAAGTCAGTCTGATGATAGGATTGAAAAGCCTTATGATCTTTATATTTCACTACAAATAAAATTTCACTCCCCTGCCCCTCTGGCCTAAGATTTGTGTGTACATTCAACACACTGGCCCCGGTAGAGAGCTTCTTGAAGGTGAATGTTAGCAGAATCTGACTGGACTTTTAAAAATATCTTCAAATTAAGATAGAAAGTCGCCCCTTAGTGGTGCAACTGAGTAAAACACCACTTAAAGCCAGACGATGTAAGGAAGGACAATGTCATTAGAACTTATTCTGCAAACAATTCATAGAAAAAAGTCCCTAACGTATTTCCTTGAAGTGAAAATTTGAATGCCATGTTTTCTCTCCAGAAGTCATTGATTAATTGAATATTTTAGCTTTCATGTATTTTGCCAGAATTTCACTCTCCTAGATCCAGAAGCCAACATATTTTGCAAAAATGCACACAGAAGTGCTCCTCTCAAAGGGAGAGAGGTGCATGTGTAGGGAACTCACACCCCCAAGAGATTATTGGACTGGCATGTTAAACTGAATGACATGCCCTGGTCTGCAGAACCAGAGGAATAACCATTATGAGTTCTTGAACTTCAAGTGACGTGTTCGCTTTTCAATAAAGAATTGTTTGTTTTCCAAGCCATAAAGGCTTTACAGGCATTTGCTACATTTGAAATTTAACATAAACTAAGCCCAGCTTCAAGAGATAGCACATACAGCACGTAGGAAAGTTAATAATTTCTCATAATTCAGCATTGTTTGAGTGATTAAACTTCATTCTGACTCCAACTTTTAGAAAAGAAAGAAATTGATTCAAGCTTGAAGCACACATTAAGGGAGCCTGTTATTCTTCTAGGAAACATGAATATGAAATGTGTATAGTTTGCAGGATTTTGTTCCTCTCAAGAGTGCTACAATGCGAACAGCAGCAGCACCAGATCACATAAAGGCCTTCAACTTGGACTCAATGGCACTGGACTCAATGACACTCCTGACCCATGGAAGAAAAAAGAACAGGATGGAAAATGCTAGGCCCTAAAACCTAATTTAGTTTATGACAAACAGCAGCAGGATGCATAAGTTGTATCTGTTTAAATAAATTCCACAACGTAAGCCAGCTGCTTGTTTTGAAGGAGGCATGTTGGGAAATGACTTATCTTTAATAAATGTTATTAAAAATAGGTCAAAGCTATTCGAGAATAATTCACACGAATCAAACTCTCACGTAAAACCAGTAGCCAGAGCACAAAACACTCCTGTGGCAATCTAAAATACTTTGCTGCAATTAAAGGTGCTTCATTGCACCTTCATATCAATTCCAATAACCTCTTGTCATCCAGCTTTTCTGCATGTACTTGTTGACCTCTATTTAAATCAGATAGAAAGAGTTCTTTGACGCAAGCAATGTGTTCTTTGAACTGACAAGACTAGTTATATTGTTTGCTAATTATTTTACGGTTACTTGTAATGAATTGATTACAGTATCTGATCTAGAATTCAACTTGATACTATTTCTTAGAGATGGCATGGCTATTTTCTGCTGAAAAAGCAGCACAGCTGAATAAGTGTCACAGGGAAGGCAGCCTTCCACCTTTACTACTGTTTTTAAAGACATGGAGAGGCATCTTTTTCACATACTGCAATGGACATACATAGATGTCCCATAGCCTTGATGGAGGGTGAATGGGTTATGAGAGCTGACCACAAAGGAAAACGTTCTGCAATGGCAGCTGCAATTAAATAAGCCAAGAGGTTAAAGCTTTTAAAGAACTACAGGCTCCACTACATGTCTTAAAATTGCAAGCATTATTCCCAAGGAATGTGATATCGATTTAACATTGGCATTTTTTGAGGTTGCAATTATTCTTTGAGACTCCTAAGAAACTCTCATGGTTTAGGCCAGTACAAGCTGCTAATCCTGCAATCCCTGAATAAATTTGTGTTGCTCAATTGTGCCTTCACTTGCAAAAACAAAACTTGCAGCCTATTCTTATGAATGCTTCCTTGAAAGATAGCCACACTGTGTTCATTAAGGCTGTAAATATACACTGGATTCCAGTCTTGATCATGCTGCAGATTTCTTACCTTTCCCGAATCAAGTGCAGTCTGAAACTCTTCCATTGTATTGGCCACCACCATATGATTCTTTAGGTCTTTAGAAGCTCTGAGAAAGAGCAGAAATTCAGTCAATATAAGCTTTTACTTATTGTTTAAAAAAACTCTTAAACCACAGAGCCAGATCTTTAGAATGCATCTGAATTACATCCCACTAATTACATTCCAGTTTTTGTCCACACAGCAGTCCAAACGATGGTTAGAAACATGCTTAGCTGCAGTCAAAGGTGGGATATAAAAGTGCAATAGGCCAAAGTACTGTGCAACTCATTCTGTGTGCCCAAGGTGACTTTGGGCTTCTGTGCATCAAACCTTCAACGCACACCACACCTCTTATGAAAATGAGGGGAATTTGTGACTGTGTTATATTCACAAGGCACACCGAAGTCCTTATGCAGACCTAAAGTAGCTCTTGGGATACAAATTTAAGTCCTGTGATATCTCAGTGCAGTACAAGCATTTGGGACTAGAATCCACTTCCAAGAGAAGCTTGATTCCATTAATATAGAGTATGCCTTCTCTGGGTGTCAGGCCATGAAAACTGGTGGAAGAGCAAGCTGAAAGTACAAGGGCTAGTATTCAGTTTAGATGGCATGAGGTTTTTTTGTGAGAAAAGTCAGCATTACTATACTGATGACCTTTTTTGCCCAGCTGGTCAGGCAAAGCAATCCAAAAGATTTTTTTTCGGGGGGTGGGGTGGGGAGTGAATTGAAGATGGACAAATAATCAGTTCTAGAGTCACAGAAGGGAGGAGCTGCATTTTACCCCCTCCTGCTTTCTACTCTGTTTTTTTTTTTATATTATTATTATTATTCTCTTCATTGCTCCCATTTGGGGGATTCACTCAACCATTCCCCACCCCACCAGCTCAACCTATTGGGAAACTTTGAGATCATTGGGGAGGGTGATTCAGATAGTTTGCCATGCATCCATTGCAATCCAGGCTGGGTGGGTAAGTGAAGGTTAATTCTAGTTGTGCCCTGATCCTCAGTTCATTTCCTCATTCCTTTGGAAACCCATGAAACGACAGACAGATGAATGAAACACATAGCATAAGAAGCAAATGTGTCAGTTTGAAAACAGCCTCCCCCAAACTTAACCTGTCAAAAAGGTTCGTCTGGATTTTGTCCAGAACACGTCTCAGCTGGTCCACTGCTTCATTTTCAGCAAAAGTCAGCTTCTCTCCTGTGTCTCGTCTAACAGCTACAAACTGATGATTTTTCATATCTCGTGGACCCACTTCAAGCCTGATTGGAACACCCTAAAAAAAAAAAAGTGGAGTCCATGAACAGAGCATTTTATACACTTCTTTACATCTGTCTACCTTGCTTAAGTGGAACACAAAACTATTTCAGGGAAGGAGCTACCCCTGGTTATAGTCAAGAAACCCAGACTTATACCTGGCAAAAATGCAAATTATTCCACACTCCAGAATAATATAAAACAAATGTGTCACTTTAAACCAAATCTTTAAACTATGGTTTAAAGGTGAAGGCACCCACTGCAGCTATGACAGGTGTTTTATTCCTCTTCTGCTCCTATTGGAGGTTGGATAATTTATTACACAGGCACTCTTGAAGTAGATGAGCTCATCAGAATTGGAAAATAAGGGACAGATGACATGTAGTTAAGGGAAAGTTCATAAGAAGGAGGATCGATTGTCGCTAATATATTGATAACTCCCATTTTCCTCCTGCATATACTACTGAATGATGCATCCAAGGAAAGGCTGACAATGAGGAATCCATCACAGGAGAACAGAACTGAACAACATTTACCTTAAGCTCCCAGTGATTGAATTTCCATCCAGGTGAATAGTTCTCTCTCAAGTCAACACGCGCACGGATATTGGCACTGAATAGCTGCTTACGGTATTCAGCACACTTTGCCATCAGGGCCTCCTTGTCTTCTTCCGAAAGCGAATTGGTGATTCCACAGGGAATAATCACAACCTGAGTGGTGATGCAATGATTATTGAGTTAGGAGCATTAACAAAAATTCTGTTTGCAAGAATTACAATATGTAGGCCCTAAACTTGCAGACTGCTCTTAAAACCATCAGTTTTGAAGCAAAAGGACTATTGAAGCAGTGCCACAACAAAATCAACTACATTAAAATTTTATAAATATACAAGCACTCACTGAGCAGAATTATTCATACACATATTTATGTATTTATTGATTGATTTGATTGTTTCCCAGAACTAGGACTCAAGGCGCTCACAAAAATTAAAATAAACACAGATAAAACACACACAGCTTAAAACATGTAAAAGGTTGCTGTTAAAAAGTAATTAAACTACCTATGGAATTAAAACACATCTATTAAAACGCAGATGGGGAAAACAGTACAGCATACAATTAGGGTACGTTTCCTTAAAAGCAGTCAGTTCCCAAAGAAAGTTTTCAGATGCTGCTAGAAGGACAAGGAGAGAGCAAACACAGCCTCTAGAAAGAGAGTTCCAAAGCTAGGGAGCAGCCACTCAGAAGGTCGTCTCCAAAATGCCCACCAAATGTCCCTGTGAGGGAGGCTGGACTCAGAGAAGTGCCTCCCCTGAAGATTTCAGAACCCAGGCAGCTGCATATGGCTCAGTCCTTCAGAATTAAGGGCCAGTAAATGTGTGTTGGAGCAAAAAAGTGTTGTCGGTTGAGAGTGTAAATACCTAAGTGAAGGTGTCTGCAAGATCTGTTGGGGAGGCTTTTTCATAATGCAGTAAGAATGCCCTCTTTCTGGTTGCCACCCAGTGGACAGAAGCAGGCTGCTGCAACATTTCCCCATCCTCTTTCTATTCCCCTCCACATCTTAAAGATACAGCCAGAGGACATCAGCAGCTGCACAAGCATTAAGATTGTTTGCCAGTCAACTCAGTGACTTGGTGCCAGACTAAGTTAGTTGTGCTTAGGTCTTACGGCAATCTATGGAGCAAGTTAGTCATGACTTACAGTTAAGTTTCCATTAAAGTAATTTAATGGAATCTAAGTGTAACTATCTTAGTCTGGATTCAAAACCCCCACCACCACCACCATTCTAGAAAATAGGAGGGGAAAGAGAGGTGAATTGGCACTAGCAAAAGGTTTGTATCAATGTGATTTTGTTCACCTGAACAGAAGCGACCCTGGGAGGTAGTACTAGACCCATGTTGTCTCCATGAATCATGGTCATTACGCCAATGGTCCGCGTTGTGATACCCCAAGAGTTCTGATAAGCAAATTGCTTCTCTCCTGGTATCTTGGGATCTTCAAAGACAATCTCAAACATCTTTGAAAAATTCTGTCCCAAGTGATGAGAAGTTGCTCCCTAAAAAAAGGCAACAATAAACAAAATTCAGGTAACGTCTTCCTACATATTAATGAAGTATATAAAATGTTTTTATCAGAACATACCTGGATGCCTCGCCCACTGGCGGATATAAATGCCTCAATGGTAGTTGTATAATCTCCGCCTGCAAACTTCTCCTTTTCTGTCTTTCTTCCTTTCACAACAGGAATTGCCAGAAGCTCTTCATACACACGAGCATACAGATCAAGGATCTGTAATACCTGAGACAATAAAAAATAGTTTGTAGAAGTTTAGACTAAGCTATGTGCCAAAAGTATTACTTAACCATTTGGTAGAATCATAGGAAAGCCAAGGATAAATATCAATGGCCTTCTAAAACCCTAATAATTTATGGTGGTTAGCAAATAAAAAATTAGCGTTTACAGTTTAAAGCTCTAGCAATAACCACTGAATCCTATCTAACAACAGATACAGTGGTGCCCTGCAAGACGAATGCCTCGCAAGACGAAAAACTCGCTAGACGAAAGGGTTTTCCGTTTTTTGAGTTGTTCCGCAAGACGAATTTCCCTATGGGCTTGCTTCGCAAGACGAAACGTCTTGCAAGTTCTTGCAAGTTTGTTTCCTTTTTCTTAAAGCCGCTAAGCCGTTAATAGCCGCTAAGCCGTTAATAGCCGCTAAGCCGCTAATAGCCGTGCTTCGCAAGACGAAAAAACCACAAGACGAAGAGACTTGCAGAACGGATTAATTTCGTCTTGCGAGGCACCACTGTAGTGATTCTCGGACATGAAATTAACTGTTGTTTGTAACTATGGTATTTCACTAATTGTGCTATTTCTTTTCTTGTCTGGGGGTTCACATAGTTAATGACACCCAATTTTGAAACACGTAGATTGTTTGAGTGACAACAACAAGCCAATGAAATTCAAATTAATTCTTGTATATCACACCATGAGAAAACAACGTCCAACACGATTTAACACTGAATCTACTTTTCATATAATCTCTCTGTGTTATTAGCCTTTTTGAACATACTGAAGAAAAGAAGCTTCACTGTTTTCCCTCAATTACGCTGAAATACGAAGTGGACTCCCTCCCCCCACTTATGCAACAATTTCCAAATTTCCCTTGAAGTTGTTGGATGGTGAAGAATGAAGTTCGTTTAACTTAATCTGTGCACTGTACCTCTTCTGCTGCCTCTTCGTAGGTTGCAAACGCTGTGTGTCCCTCCTGCCACAGGAATTCACGAGTACGCAAGAAAGGCTGTGGATGTTTGAACTCCCAGCGCTGCAATACAAAACAAACAAAAAAACAAAAAAGAGTGTCATGAAAAGTTAAAGTTATCGTCATTAATGAGCTTGTTTTTAATGTATTATTTAGCATTGCTCAAAGTTCTATTTTTCAATGATGCATTATACTAAATGAATTCAAAGTCATAATGAGTTGCAATTAACGAAACACAAAGGCTAAGGCTCCATCGGTACAATAAACTTTCAACCCCTCTGCTCCCCCTTAATTTGTTCTGTGGTTTCCCAAACCCTCCAGATTAGATTTGGGGATGGCATGGAGCTTGTGCAGGATGGGGTCCCAATGAACCTAGAGAGAATTCCTGTGCTGGCTTCTGCTAGTGCTACCTAGATTTTACATATTGTTAAGAAACCCACTATTCACACAAAAGGAACCAGAGATTATTTAATTGCCATTTGTTTTCAATATAAAAATGCTATATTCTCATATGCTGATTTCTATTATTTCTATGAAGATTGTAAATACCAGTAGGCAAGGATAATTTGCATGATCACAAATCCAGATACAGTGGTACCTCGGGTTAAGAACTTAATTTGTTCTGGAGGTCCATTCTTAACCTGAAACTGTTCTTAACCTGAGGTACCACTTTAGCTAATGGGGCCTCCCTGCTGCTGCATGATTTCTGTTCTCATCCTGAAGCCAAGTTCTTAACCTGAAATACTATTTCTAGGTTAGCGGAGTCTGTAACCTGAAGCGTCTGTAACCTGAAGCATATTTAACCCGAGGTACCACTGTATATCACAATGGCTGTCACAGATCAGGCCTGTAGAGATTCTCAAAATGTGTGCACTACATACCCCATTTTTTTCATTCAACATGGTGTTTGTTAGGATGTGGAAAGCAGCAATGAAGAAATATTCAGAGCATAAGATATGAATCAAATCCCTCAACACAAGAAGTGCCAGGTGAAAAAATATGGCAATTTCTCCCCACAAAGACTATACATTCTAACAACCCACAACTTAATTTAAAAAGCGGGTAGTGGAGATTGCTGATTGATTGATTGATTGAGAATGAGCATATTGGGTAAAGCACAGCAAATATCCAGTATACCTTGCACTTACCACAACATTGCACCACTGATTAAGTTTGATGGGGAGATCCCTGTGTGACTGAACCCACTTTGCATAGGCAGGATACATTACTGCAAAAAAAGGAGAATATTTTCAGAAAGCACGTAGCTACTATGTTAACTATTGGTTTTGGAAACCTGATTTGTAAGAGTTTTTATTCCCATGCATAATAATACCTGTGTGGAGTAAGGGTGACATCCAGTGATGTCAGCCTATTTGCACTTCCACTGGTGCAATGTGACTTGTCCTTCCTACCCTCCCCCTAGAGCCCCACAGTTTGCAGATTGGGGAGAAAGGAGAGGAAAGGGAAATCCCATCCTATCTGCTGGCATGTTGCTGGATATTACCCTACGTGTTGGGCTAATCCTTTATATTTAAAATTTAAATACATGGGAACATGTTGTTCATCTTGTTTCTCTCTTATTTTATTTATTGCATTTTATTCATTGCATTTATATCCCAGCTTTCCTTGAAGGAGCTCAAGGGGATGTGCACAGAAATCCTCACTACAACCCTGTGAGGTAGGTTAGGCTAAGAGTAACTTGGCCCAAGGTTGCTCAGTCTAACCACTACACCACACTTCTTGATAACAAAATACTTGATTTCTCCCCCACTCTACTTGCTTTCATTCATGAGTAGATGAACTTCAGTTATTACAAAAGCCAACATCACTAATTTATAGGAAAGAGGGACTATTTAGCTGTAGTATTTTAAATCTGTAAGGCTGTACCTGTTTCACTAGTAGGACGTACAGCTATTGGTTCAGCCAGCTCTGTTTTGCCAGATCTTGTAACCCAGGCAACCTGAAATCAAGGAATGTAAAAGTTTAGAAAATACTACTTTTTATAAATATATTTCATGTCATTCTTAATAATACGGTGGGTACAACTTTGTTTAAAAAAAGTTTTTGTGACACATGTGAATTCTGTTTATCAATTGAAGCTCATAATTGTAAACTTAAATTCCATACATTATTATTAATAATGTGATCTAAGATTACCTCCGGGGCAAAGTCAGCAATGTGTGTCTTCTCCTTTTCCAACGCAGCCTGGGATACGAACATTGGAAAGTAGCAGTTTTCCACACCAAGTTTCTTGATTTCACCATCAAAAAACTCTTTGATGCTTTCCCAGATGGAAAAAGCCCAGGGACGGAGAATGTAACAGCCACTCACATCGTAGTATTCAATCATCTCTGATTTTGTGATCACCTTTTAAAGGAAATAGCAATGTTTCAGTGTCATGAAAATTGCATTGTGGGCAGCAAGTTTAAAAAGTATCAAACAGAAATAAAATTGAACACATGACATTCAGTGGAAATGAGCACGGAACATTCATGTACGAAAGGTGTTTATCCTTTGTTAGAACCATAAATATCCAAATGCACCTATGCAGAGACCGGTTTGGATGTAACACTAAGGCAAGACATTGCTTAGGGCAAGTAAGCAAACATATGGATCTCAACCACTGTACCCTTTTCCTGTGGCTGCTGCACAGGCTGGGGCTGAGCCATGGTTTGGTTTAGCATTAAATCTGATGCCAAGCAACCGCTTTAGACAAACCAGGAGCTGCAACCAAGGTTCGCCCATGATTGCGGCTTAGCTCCAAAAACTGTTCTTAAGCGTACATTATTTTGAAGACTGTGAAAGAGGACTCCCAGGTAGAACTTGAAATATACTTGCCTGAGAATACCAGTCAGACAGATTCTCTTCCTTCTTAGCCTCTAGCCCCAACCTGTAGTATATTAGAAAGACAGAAACATAATCTTAGCCTCAAAAGCAACTGCCATAATAAAGCAACAGCCCACTTTAAATATTTTGCTGTATTTCAAAAAACTGTTAAAACTATCCAGACATGAATTTAAATGTTTAAACATTTCAATGAATTTAAACAGGCAAATTTATTATATAACGGCAAGAGTCTTCAAGCTGACATGCTCCCTCAAATAACAATACAATTAGTGGGGAAAGAGCATATTAAATGTGAAGGGGGGAAACCCCAGTGAGTGTTCTGGTGGCTCCAGTCATGGTGAGGAGGACTGGAGCACCACTGTGCCACCCTCTGAGTTGTGACGGTGCTGCTCAGTGGGACCTGGATGGGGCACAGGAGCACTGAGCTGATGGTGCCAATCTAGTGCTACGCTGCCCTCACTTGATCCCAGCAAGCAGCCAGGAGGACAGGGCAGGAGTGGTGCCCTACCTTATGCTCCGCAACTGGATAGTTCTCTTTTTGCTCTCATGGTGTCAGGAAAAATACATACTTATGAAAAGAAAAATCCCTTTCCCCTTTCACATTTGCTATTTCTTTCACCTGAAACATCTCCGTGCTTTTGCCAGGCCAGCTTCCTATATACGATTCCTATAAGCCACAATTTTACTCAAAGACTCTCTCCCATGGACTACCACAACCCCAAAGATACTTCTGCTACAAACTTTATTACGTCCCTATTAGCTCCTCTTCCTTGGCTTTTGTTGTAGGCGGTCTGGACAAGGACTGTCTATTTTGTGTATTCTACCCAAAACCTAGCAAACAAGTTGGTAGTGATGTTGCAATAGTTAGAAGGGACCCAAGCCCAACAAAAGAACAGAAAACGGTCTATAACATTTTAACGTAAAAACAACCCAGCAGTACTATAAAGGGTTGTGGGGTTGTTGTTTTTTGCCTTCGTTATCTCCCTTATAGCACAATACCAATTTTAACACTGCATTCTTTCCTTTACCCTGCTGCCCAGACTATATTTTAAGTAGAAATTTCACCTGGTTTGTTTCTTAGGTCCCTGACCATCTCCTGGTCCATTTGAGGATAAGTTGCTGCCACCACTTTGGTCTTTCTGTGATTCTTTCTTTTGGCCTTCATTCTGCTTCTGTTGCTTATTTTGCTTCTCGGATTTGTTCTCTTTCTCTTTCTTCCTCTTGTCTTTGTCTTCTGCTCCAGTTGCAGAGACTGGTTTATAGTCTATTCCCGCCAGTGTCTTGTACTGCGCCTTCAATTGAAGCAGCTCTTGCACTGCAGCATCAATCTTATCCTTGGGGAGGCCACCATTCCCATGGAAACACAGATAACCAAAAAGAAATGAAATAATAGTTAGCTGCATAGAATAGGCAAGGTACATTAATTATACGTACGGGGGAAACCACAGAATGCACACTGAAAGGGAGAAATCCAATGAAACTTCTGCAAGCCGTGATTAGCTGCAAGCCAGCAAAGTAAGATTGGAAAGCAAGTTTTCAATCCTGGTTTGCAAAGCTTGAACCAACTATGCTTTTCTTCTTTCGGCGTCACAGCAAAGTGCAGTTTGGGGGAAAACCACAGTCAATTACTAATCAAGGCAATTTCATGAGAGGTAGAAGCACCATTGTTTGGTGTTAGAACTAAAACTACCCAAATGCTTTGAGACATCTGGCGAGAGGCTATAATCAACATAAAAGCAACCCCTGAAGAGTCCCGAAAGTGGAATCCTCACATTCTGTAGCCAAAATATCTGTACTATTCCTTGTTAGGACATGTAACTCGGTAGTATGGAATATAATTCACAGAAAGTTTCACACTCGGTGCACAACATCATCAGGAAACAGGATCACTGAAACTAAAACCTAAGAAAGGCCTATGTAGTCTAGCATTCTGTTCTCACAGTGGCTAATCAGACACGCCTGTGAAGCCCACAAGCAGGCTGCTTCCTCAATTAGGAATCCAGCAACTGATATTAAGAGGCATAAGGTCTCCAGCATTGTGCAAAACAGAACAATTACGTCAACATACACACCCTCATCTTACAACAATCATATGTGTGTGTGTGTGTGTGTGTGTAGGATATTTATGGATTGCATCGAAAGATCACCAGGGGGCTGACACTAGAAAAATAAGAGGACAAATGTTGAGTCAGGAGCTGAAGTAAAGGTGAGAACTTCAATGAAAGGCAGGAAAAGAAAACTGGAGCGGCTACTTCCCTCAAACTCCTTTTTCTGCCTTTGGCCACAACGTGGCGATAAATGCTCATGATACCCTTCAGAGTGAAAGGAGAACAGGCTGAATTAAGAGAGGAAATATGCTTTTACTTTTTACAAATGCTGCGAAATTCCAGCAATTTCTCCAGATGCATACCTGCAGAATACTTGACACTGAAAAGAGACCATCTTGCAATTGCAGTTCAGGATATTAGCATAAATTTTAAGTTAAAGGAAATGTGATGAGTATCCCAGGTGTGTGACATCATACTGGGTTCATAAGGAAAGGGTTAACTAATTGTAAAATGACTAACCAATGGGAACCCAAGGGGAAGAGTTAGAGTTAGGGTGGTTGAGAAGACAGTCTGGAGTTAGAGAAGAGACAGAGAGGATAAGTCTGTGGGTTGGGCTACTCTGATGTGAGAGAGTGAGAGAATTTGTTAAGAGGAGCCAATCAAACAGTTGAGATAATCAGTCAGAAGGTATTAGGAAGGTTGTTGTTGTTTAGTCGTTTAGTTGTTTAGTCGTTTAGTTGTGTCCGACTCTTCGTGACCTCATGGACGCCAGGCAGTGGCGTAGCGTGGGTTGTCAGCACCCGGGGCAAGGCAAGTAATTTGCGCCCCCTAACCCGTGGATTTGCGCCCCCTAACCCGTGGATTTGCCCTAACCCCAGATGTTGCGCCCGGCCCCCCCCTGCACCCCCACGCTACGCCACTGACGCCAGGCACTCCTGTCTTCCACTGCCTCCCACAGTTTAGTCAGGTTTGGTCAGGTATTAGGAAGGTATAGGCCGGTAAAGAAACTAAAGTTAAGAAACTGACAGGAATATTATCTGAGAAACCATAAACTTGTTAATGCTTATAAAACAAACTTGTTTATTTGGTTCAATTTTAACAACTGTCTGGACTCAGTGTTTTACCCAAGAGTAACAGGTTGGTGACAGCGGGGAAGCGAGCACAGTGGTGGCACAGGGATCAATAGACCGTTAAATGTCCAGAGACCCTGTGTGATTGCCACAACGTTAAACTGTTAATAAGCAGTATTACCTTTTCTGCCTTCTCCGCTTTCAATTTCCGGACCTCTTCTCCTTGGAGAGCAACCTTGTTAAAGAGAGCTTTTGCTTCTGCAGAGTCAGGGCCACTGGTTTCTGTGCTTGCCGGCTGGTTTAAGGCATGTGCCTGAGGTGCTGGTAACTGTCCTGGCTTATAATCCTGACCAGTCTTTTCTTTATATTCCGCTTTTAGGGAAAGGAGGAGTTTTACAGCTTCATCCACTTTATCCTATGGGAAGTATTATTGGGAGAGCATTCATGTCACAATTCCAAGAGTTATGTATGTATATACCTGTAGTTTCCTGCCTGAATATCCAAGGGTATGTTAACAACACTACATTATAGATTTGCAATAGATTTTATATTGGCAGATTCCTTTCTGCTCCATGGCTCCCTCAAGACGGCCTTGTTTCCCCCCCAATGGGATCCAGATATATGGAGAAAAAGTATTAGCAGTTACTGAGGGTTGCATCCAATTCTGGCCAACAAAGTTTTCACCTTCCTCTCCTACTCCCATTTGCCCCAAAAATCTGCTGCAGAGGATCTTCCAACCGTCTGGAACTGATTTTGAGGGTGTGCAGGGGCTGCACTGTTGCACAAGCAGAAGTGTGTTGCATGCACAATATATAACCTTGACTTCCTGGTCCCAAATGAAGTCCCTTGAAAAAACTTCTGCCAAAATCAGTATTATGCACAGCTGATGAACAGAGAAAAAACACAGTTTTGAAACCACATGCATAATAAAACCACTATTCTACCTTGGACACCTTCTCGGCTTTGAGTCTCCGTACCAACTCGCCTTGTTCAACTACTTTATTGTACAGAACGTTTCTGTCTACTGGGCTAGAAGATGTCAAACCATTGCAGGACAGAGGAGCAGGACCAGAAGCACAAGAGGACAGGGAGGAGGAAGAAGAGGAGGAGCAGGAGGAGGAAAGAGGAACTGCAGGTGGATGTCCAGGTTTATAATCTTGGCCTGTCTTTTGCTTATATTCTGCTTTTAGAGCAAGAAGCACTTTCACAGCAGCATCTATCTGATCCTGAAGCAGAGAGATAATACAAGAAACGTATCAGTAAGAATGGAAAAGTTTAATGCAAAAATTTCCAGTTTGAAACTGAAGATTAAGTGGGCAAGTGCAAATGATAAAATGATCAATCTACAAATAAATTTAACTGTTAGCATTTATATCAAAGTTTTGTTCTGCTTGGACAAAATAATAATCTGTCTTGCATGCAATAAGAGAAAATGGAGAGGAACCAAATATTGCTTAATACTTTGCAAAAGTAAAAATAAAAATACTGAAAAAATAGAATACAATTTTTTTAATTTTGTGAATTGCTCAAGGACCTAATAGTGCATCTTAAAAACATAATGTTCAGCACTCTTTCTGCCTTCATGGCCATTATACCTTTGCTGCTTTCTCTGACTTAAGTCTACGAACCACTTCGCCTTGTTCTGCCACTTTGCTGTAAAGAGCTTTGCAGACTACTGGACAGAGGGGCATGGAAGGAGGAAGAGCAGAAGGAGCTGAACTAGGAAGCAAACTCTTTGCCGGGTTTCCAGGTTTGTATTCCTGGCCTGTCTTTTGCTTGTATTCCGCTTTCAGAGCTAAAAGCACTTTCACAGCAGCATCTATCTGATCCTACAACAGGAAGCGAAAGAACAGTTAAAAAGAGAGGAAAAGACAGAAAAGCATGTAGCAAAGTAGATACAATAGTTAGGATGCACATGATCAAGTTGACAAAAAGAAAAAACTAGTAAGAGGCTTATTAGAACCTATCATCACATGCTCTTCACTTAATGAAGCTATTTGAATGTAACCAACAACTAAGGTTTTGCTTTGCATAGAGTGCTCCTTAACCGAAGTTTTATTTGTATTCTATGGGATGGATTCAGGTATGTAATAAGATGGGGTTCGTCAACCTGGGAAGGTAGCCCAGCTAGGAGAAGGGAAACTCTGACCCTAAACCTCTGCTGCCTTGCAGGATATTTCTGGGAGAAGAAAAGGCTAAGGACTAAACCATAGCTGTCAATGTTTCCCTTTTTTTAAGTGAAATTCCCTTATTCCGAATAGGATTCCTTGCAAGAAAAGGGAAAAGTTGACAGCTATGGACTAAACCCTATACAAATCCAGAATGGAGTCCCTAAGATAGATGGATGGTGCCTTGTATGCCTCCTTTCAGCAACTCCTGCGACCAATCTGGTGCCAAATGTATTGCTCTGCTTTCCTTTGGACCACATCAGTGCGACAGAGAGGGAAGTCTTCTTGTTTGGGCGGCCCAGGATCTACATAGAAGCGCAAGGTGCAACACACCAGAGGAGGGGAGGGGGGATAGTTCTTGTCTGGCAAGCTTCAATGCTTGTGCAGACGGAATGTTTGTCATAGTGCAACACTGATCTCCACCCCATCCAGAAAACTGGTGCAATACCCACTTTCACATAGTTCAGCAAAGATAACAGAGGGCCATTATTTTGGGGACGTTAATTGGGGGGGGGCAGAATTAATCACCACCACTTTTAATTAATATTTTATCTTTTGACACTTCTACCATAATGTTTTTTTTAAAAAAAATCCCTTTTCTCTCCTGCCAGACCTATGTTTATCATCCCCAACTTCTCCTGTTCTTTTAAGGTTAGTGGTAGTCCTGCCCAAGGAGTTCTTCTTTGTCTATCTACTTTTATAAATAACAGAAAAGCCAGATCTATCATCCACCTGATAAAAGGTAGCAATGATCACTTCTCAATTCCTTCTTATCCAGGCTTATTCTTCAAACACTAACCTTGGGCACTTTTTCTGCTTTTAGCTTTCGAACCACTTCCCCTTGCTCAGCTACTTTATCGTAAAGAGACTTGCTGTCTAGATGGGTGGCACTGGCAGCCTCACACTTGGAAGGCTGGGCCTGAACTGCAGCGACCGGAGGATTCCCAGGCTTGTAGTCCTGACCCGTCTTCTCCTTGTATTCTGCTTTCAAGGCTAGCAGCTGTTTCACGGCAGCATCAACTTCTTCCTTTGCTGCTTTCTTTGATTTCAATTCACGAACTGCATCTCCTTGGGCAGACACCTTGCTGTAAAGAGCCAAGTGGTCTTCGACTGAAGTAGGGGCTGCAGCAGGAGAAGCGTCAGCCACAAGTGGAGCAGATCGTCCTTTCGGTGCAGTACTAGCCTTGGAAAAGAAGAACAAATGCACGTTTTTACAATGAATCAAACTGGATGAAAGAGAATTAAAACAGTACTGGTGAAGCAAAGTTGGTCAGGGCACTTCAATATGCAAAGACCTACTACAAATGTCTCTTTTATCCTCCACCCAGAACAGGATAGCACCCAATGTTTGCAAAGGAGGAGAAAAACTGAAAATAAACTAAAATAGTGTGTTTTAGTGAATCAACTTTGGTTAGCATAGGTGTTTCCCAAGTCTGATTACTAGTTCTGTGCTGTTTAAAGCCTGGAACATTTTTATAGCAGTGTAGTTTGCCAAACACCTGACCATCTTCACTGCCCTCATCTGAACCCATCCCAATTTGTCTATACAGTATCCTTCTTCAAAGGCAGGGGTCAGCACTGGACACAGTACTCCAGATGAGGTGAGACCAGCACAGAATAAAGTGGAAGTGTTACTTCTCATGACTTGGAAACCATGGTTCTATTAAAGCAGTATAAAACTGAATCAGTCTTTTTGCAGTCAGGTAAGATTGCTGACTCATGTTCAGTTTCTGATGATGATGACTTACATGACAAGACTATAATCCTGGATTTCTTTTTATATGTGCTGCTGTCAAGCCAGGTTTCCTCCATTCTACACCTGTTCTACAGTTATGCCAGGCATCCCAAACATCCTTCTGACAAACAATCAAAATACATTAGGTTTCCTTACCTCTTTCTTTGCTGTTTCTGCCTTGGTTTTCTCCTTAGATCCAGATGTTGGCATTTCTTTTGTATGCCCATCAGGGATATAAATCAAAATGCATGGGGCTTCTTTACAGCTGTATGGGCTACAAAGATTACATCAATTGGTTTTTTCATGATTATCTCCCATTGATTGGCATAATATAGAAAATGTGAATACGACACTTCTAAAATACAAGCATTTAAATTCCAATGTGAGAAAGGGTTAAGCGTGAGCTCAATTTCCCTGCTACATTGATGGGATATGTAACCTAGTCCTATGCATACTTACCAGGCAAATCTCCCATGGTTCAGTGGGACTTACTCCCAGGTAAAGGTGTGCTACAGTGCATTGCTTAGATCTATGTAGTTCTTTTCACACTGATTGTAATTTTATACATATCAAAAGAACATGTATTTGTATAAAAATAAATGCACATATAAAAACTGTAAAAATAGTAATACCCCTAGCTGGACAAACTCGTAGTTTAGTTCAGCATCAGTATCTGCTGTTTGTAGTCTTGCTGCTCTCCTAATGGTATCTGTCTAGCAAAACAGTAACTAATCTGAGGTGTTCCCAAAGATTTTGAACCTCTGATAAAACAGGTTTCTTATTTACAGCATTTTTTCAGTTATCTGCCATTTCACAAAGGGCCAAGTACCGTGGGAAGCCAGTATGAGAAGAGAAAATGTGTGTCCATTTGCCAAGGAAACCAGAATGATGCTCCTGTGCCCCAACCCAATTATGCTTAGTTGAGCGGCTGGGGCACAATGTGGATGAGATGTGAATCCTATTGAAACGAATGCAGTGCAGATGGCCAACCTCTGCATTCCAATGCACTGCCGTATTTTCAGTGGGATGCACGCCCAGATGCATATCCAAAGCATGCATCTCCATCTAGTCAGGCATAGCGATGAGTGCAGAGCGCTGGATTAGGCTGAAGAGTGGTGACTTTCAGCACAATATGATATGCCAGAGAGTAATGGCCTAGTTGCCTGAGGATAGCAGGATGCATTTCCTCGTTTTTTTCCATGAAGTGCCGACATATCAGGGGTTCGATGGCTGTCAACTGGTATGCGTGTTGGTGAAATGTACAGAAGAATAGAAGGCAAACACCAAAAAGTCCAACTATTGTGGTGAAATGTCAAGCCTCATGAAAATTCAGTGCAACAATAGTAGTATGCTAAAATGGAGTTAGGAGTATAATAATAATGGATAGATAAAACCTTTACATTTTGTTATCTGCATGGTTCAACAAATGAGACGGGGAAATATACAGCCTGATATTACAGAGAACAGGCTGCCTGCTGTTCAGTTTGTTCAAGAGTACACACAAGAGCTACACACACACTTTCCTAATCATTCTGCTCCATTTACTTTTGCAAAATGCATTCCACAAGCCTCTAATTTTGTATCTGGCAAAACAGGAACGTTTGGAATATGAGTATAAAAATGGGAATTTGGGCTGTGAAACTCTGCAATGGCTATAACACACTTATCTAATTCTATGGCAGAGCATACCAAATGGATAAACAAAAGGAATGAGTTTCCAGATGCTCACCTAATAGGCTCATATGGCTGATCACAAATATAAAAGCCTCTTCTCTGAATCTGTATTATATCTCCTTTTTTCAGATCTTTAAGGCAAGGATCACCTAACATCAGTTCTTCTTGCTGTAAACAGGTTAAAAATCAAGTCAGCATTACGTCCCATGAACAACATAGTACATATGCTAAGAATTAGCCTAGTGGCATTGCAAGAGTGAGGCCAGCCCAGGTGAATGTTGAAAGCCCCCGATCTACAATATGGCAACTCATTTGGAAAGCCAATATCTAAAAGGAAGAAAAGCAGGCATACAACCAATATGGTATAGTGGCTATAGTGTCGGATTTTGACTAGGAAGACATCAGCTCAAATATTGTCCCTACCACAAAGCTTACTGTTTGATTTTGAGGGCTAGTCACAATCACCCACCCTAAGCTAAACTGCAGGTTTACTATGGTAGAAAAAAGTCCAGGGGGAGGGAGTGGGGAGACCATATTTGAGCTCCTTGAAGTACGAGAGAAATTTCAAAAATGTAATAATAATATAAATAGGTGACATGTTGCAAGCTACCTTGCTATTTCTGTTGACATACTGCTTGAAATCTTCCTCTTTGCCCAGGACTGGTTTGGTGATCAAGTGCTCATAGTTGACACAGACAGTAGGGATGGGAGGAGCACGAGGAGTTTCTGCCAACCAGGTGATCTTAGCAGTTTTTTTGTAGTCCTTATTCTCCAAATTTAGTTTAGCATCAATAGATGTGATTTTCCCAGCAGAGTTCCTACACGGAAGCAGAACACACTGTGATTAAATAGTGCAAATAAATGACTGGCTATAGTAACTGGGTTATATCAGTGGCATGAAATTAACTTGCTTTGCATAGAGAAGTTTAAATAAATAAATAATTTATTGTTTGTACCCCACCCATCTTGCTGGGCTTCCCCAGCCACTCTGGGCGGCTTCCAACAAAGATTAAAAATACATTAAAATGTCACACATTAAAAACTTCCCTGAACTGTCTTCAGGTGTCTTCTAAATGTCAGGTAGTTGTTTATCTCTTTGACATCTGATGGGAGGGCGTTCCACAGGGCGGGCACCACTACCAAAAAGGCCCTCTGCCTGTTTCCCTGTAGCTTTGCTTCTCACAGTGAGAGAACCACCAGAAGGCCCTCGGCGCTGGACCTCTACCATCACAGTCAACAGTCAAGCTACACTCTGCTGGATCTATTGTGAGATGTCACTTCAACTTATGCAATTTCTGCTTGCTGCCCCGCAGTTGCAGCTCCCTTGCAGCATGTCCTAACAATCCCCTGAACCCCCAAGAACAGCTTCTGGAGGTGCAGAAGGTTGCAATCAGGTGGCGGAGACAGATAACAGAACTGTGCTTGCAGTGTTAACAGTCCCATCCATTACATACTTTACTTCAATGTTTAAAAAGCCAATAAAATTCCCAATAAAATTCTCGACAATGGAATTCAACATCCCAGCTTGTTCCAAGATCCAGAAGCTTACTTGTGTATTTTGGTGATGATTATGTTGCCCCAGTTAATAAATGTAACCATCTCTCCTTCTGTCAACGTCTCTGCATCTGCGCCTTCAACCAGCACTTTGGGACTGTACCATACAGGCTTCAAGCCAACCTCAGCATTCTGCATGTTAACAAGAAAGAAAAGAACTTACTCAGATGCTTGGTTAAGGCTGCAATCCTTACACGTGCCTGACAATAAGCTCCACTTACTCATAGAACTTACTTCTGAGTAGACATAGGGTTGCACTGCAGGTTTTTGCTTTAGATTGTAACACACCAATCCATCCTAGAATACACAAATGCTGAGCTTTGCAGGAGAGTTTGCTATTAATGTGAATTCTTCTTTGGATCGCAATGAGATGGTTTAAACTATGAGCTGGTCCATCCTACTTGCCTGGGGAGGGAGAACTGCTATGCTCAAGCCAGAAAGGCAAAAGATGTGAAGGGGGGGGTAAAGGTAAAGGGACCCCTGACCATTAGGACCAGTCGTGGCCGACTCTGGGGTTGCGGCGCTCATCTCGCTTTACTGGCCGAGGGAGCTTCTGGGTCATGTGGCCAGCATGACTAAGCTGCTTCTGGCGAACCAGACCAGCGCACGGAAATGTGAAGGGGGTGCCCCTTCCTATTTCCCGCCTCTGCTGATAGGTCCCCCAGCTTCAGGGCTGGCACAGTGTTCTCCCTGGTTTGGGGATGTGCCAGGGTGTATTAGACAGTTAAAAGTCCAGGGGCTCCCTCAACCTGCCTCAGCACATACATCCCAACTCTAAAATACTGTTTTCTCTCAAGATCTTTCCCAGAGAGCTAAAGAGCATATCATGTCACCTTGCACTCCCATTTTACTCTTTCATTAGCTCTGCTATCCATGAGCTAACTAATCTTACTTTTCCTTTGTGACATTTTGGGAGTGTGGAAGAGTGGTTTCAGGCAAACTTGGGAATACTACACAAGTTCTCTGTTTTAACTATCTGCATTACAGTGTCAAAACAACTAACTAGCAAACCTTTGGGTGCTTGGCGACTTCTTTCATCTCTTCTTGAGCTTCAGGAACGTTTACTGTGACTACTTCATTCTTCAGCAAAGCGGTGTAGCGAGGTGCCACAGGATCTATAACCTACATACCAAGAATAACCAAAAATAATCACATCTATTCAGTACTCCCAGAACAGATTTTTATATAAAAAAAAATCAGAGTTATGTGAACTAAAAAGTGTATGCATCATTTAGGAATATTAACTGGTATTCTTTGTGTTACTGCATCTTTGGTCAATAAGAAAAGAGTAACTCAAAATCCACAAGAGTGACACACTCTCCTGGCCTTCCACACAAAAAACGGATACCTCTGGTTTAGAAATCATCTAAAACTTTACATATATAGTAAGGGCAATAAATGTTATAGTTCTGAGCATAAAGCAAGTAAAAATCCTAGTAATACCTGTGTAGATTACAGGTAACTCTGAATGTTGGCTTAAGTCTTACAGGATAAGCCAATGTATGCATGCTAAAAAGCAAACCCTACTTGAGTTTCAATGCAGCTTATTTCTAAGTAAATGTGTGTAAGAGTGAAGCCTTAGTGTGCAATTATGCTGAACTCATGGGATCAGTTTTTAAAAGAACAATAGATTTCACCCTTAGTTATTATCAACACAGGACACAATTCCATAATTTCACTTTTTTCCCTGTGAATTTCTTCCGTGAAGTATGTTTTCCGGCATCACCATTATTCAACAAAAGCCCGGAGCAGCCACATGGCAGGGCAGGGGGCATGGAGTCGCTCTCCCAAGAGCAGTATCACTACTGCTTACTAGGATGGTGCGGGAGAAAGTGGGTGGGATGACTGTGGTAAGGTAGGGACAGTGTGGGTGTGCCGACAGAGTCAATCTGGTACTCCCACCGGTGCTCCTGAGAAACCCTGGCCTCATTGTCACACTTCCGCATCAAGCTGCGGCAACACCTGTTGGGAAGGTGGCTCCATGCTCCCACACCCCACCGACTGCTCCTAACAGCAGTGTTAGATCACTATAATAAGGCAACATCACAGCAATGAACTCAATAATAGCTTCTCCTCTCTCGCATTACTGACAAAATAGTCTTCTACTCTATTCACAACTCATACAGAACAGCTTCCAGGGATTTTTGCTTCTGCTTTTACTGCACTCGCTTCTTTATCGGTTTAGGCTTTTCAGTCTCGCTTACAAGGCCTTGCTACTTTGTACTAGCTGGAGGTATTAAGGCTAGTAAAGGAACGGAGAAATGATGTACACACATACAAAACTAGCTCATCTGGGAGAGAAATCTGAGGGCAGTATTTATTTATTTATTTTTAGGTTACATGTGAAAACAGCGACTTCTAAGGAAATATCCTACATTCTGCTTTCGCAAATGCTAGGGCCATGAGTACAATAGTGTTGCAGGAGAAAATTAACTAAAACAGGTTTCGTACCAGAAGTGAAACAACGTACACACTACTACTGATATGGATGCTAACTAGTTGGAAGTACTTGAAACACACATCACTCATATTTCCACCTATCAATAAGAAACACAAGGAAATTGTTGACACCATGGATCTGGGCACCCCAGGAGTCCAAATTCAATAATCTGACTTTGGATTAGATCCAGGTATCAGCAACACTTATGTTACATTTTAATAGGTGTGCAGAGGTATAATTTTCTTATCAGTATTCACAAAAAAGCAAAACTTTAACTGCCCCACAGCTAACCAGCGCAGTTTGTTGACTGCACTAACACACAGAGGTTATTTGGGTATTCTTGAATTAATCTAACTGTTAAGAGTTTGCTTTTCTCTAGTGCTACTGACTCATTATTTTTGCTTTCTCAGTAGCTGAATACTTGGTCCTACAAACCAATTCAATGCCTTCGCTTTCACTCTTGCCCCAGGGTGAATGCATAAGGCAGCATACAGTGCCAAGAAGTGAACAACAACATAAATGTAAGGCCAATGGTGTTTATAAATTTGTTTGACGCACTAGTGTCCATCTATGCAGCAACAAAAAGAACCAATTGATAATCCCTCATATAAAATAAACAGAACAAATGAGAAGGGCTTTAGGAGAATACAAGACACATGCCAGGCAAGCAAATACTTAGTACTGGGGCAAGCCTCCTTGAAAACAAGCAAAAATCCAGACTCAAGTTAAAAGAATAAGAACAGCCACAGAGTTGTGCAGACAGACACAAACAGTTCGCCTTATTATAGTGTCCAAGCATCTGCTGCCAAAGAAGCAACTAACCATGTCAAGATGCAGTATTCCTTATTTGATGCTAAATTAAGACACATCAGAAGAGCTTTACTTGCTGTCTGAGAGAGAAAATGTTAACGCCTTCAGTACACTGCAGAAAGGCGAAATTAAAAGTGAGACTTTCTTCTCCGTTGAGAAATTCAGACTCAGATCATTATTTCCCCTTTAGAACAGGAATAATGCATTTTAAGATGGAAATACACAGCTCTTGTTATGTAAGCAAACGTGGTTGTGCTATGAGAAGTTGCACAGTGATGGCTTATGCTATATATGCTTACAATACTGTAAGCTATATGCTAAGGCAGAAAAAGCGTTAAGTAATACCTTCTTACAGATAGCTCGCAGCTTGAAAGCAGAAAAATGAAATGCAGAATTTTCATCAGAGTTTACATTAGCAAAATATCATTATCTCCCACACAATTCAAGAACAACAATTCAGTATCAGACTGGCAGAAGTCAGCAAGATTAGTGTTAGCCCTGGTTAGCAAGAGGGGACATTCCATTTTCCTGAAGATGAGGAGCAAGGTGATGCAACATACTGCATTAGCTAGTCTTTGAAGAGCATTCCAAAGAACACTGGGTTCACAACCAGCAACAAGAGACCAGGTGTCAATCAGAAATGTCATCAGATCAAAATGGAGGAGCATGTACCTTTTTGTTAAATGACCAAATTTTATCCCACTCCATGTTTACAACTGATCGAGAAGAGCCCTGTAAAATATAATGGGAAGAGGGGGATAGGAGAAAGAAAGGCCATAAATCTTGATGGTGTTATTTGTTGTTGCATTTTGAATTACATCTTATTTACTTTAACCATTCTCTTCCACAACCTTACTTCTTTACAAAAAAAAAACCATCCTTCCTCAGGACTAAAAATAAGTGTCTTGCTGGGGGTGAGGGTCGGAGGAATCCATCAATAAGTAATCATTCTTTGTTGCAAAATAGAGACGGTCTTCTTTAACACACTATGCTTTCTTAAAAGTTTCAGGTATAAGTCTGAGGGTAAATTAAAGATGGATCAATTGTCCAGTTAGATATTGAACATGCTATAGTTGTTTGATGTATTATTTTCCAAATGTTAATATGATGTATCAACTTCTTTAAATCATAATCCTATGGTCCCTGGTAGAGTATCTCAGAGAATGAGTGGTCCATGTTTCACAGTAAGGTTGGTAGTACTATGGGAGATATAGCCCCAAAACATGTAAAAGGCTACCCAAGGATTGGACAACTGAACAATCAAAGTCACAAGAGGAAGACTTTCCTGATGTTCTTCAAAAAAAGGACTCATCTATAAAACGACTAGATCTACAAAATAAAAAAAATTCCTTCCAGTAGCACCTTAGAGACCAACTAAGTTTGTTATTGGTATGAGCTTTCGTGTGCATGCACACTTCAGAATTTTTTTTATTTTGTTTCAACTACAGCAGACCAACACGGCTACCTACCTGTAACTAGATCTACAAAGACACTCCAGCTGAAGGGAGAGTGGACATGCAACCACCTACCTGTGCAGCAATAAACTGTTTCAGTCCTTCAACTGTCATGCCTCTTCTTAGGACACCACGCACAGTTGGGAATCTTGGGTCATCCCTAATAGAAAGGAATTTCTGCTTAATTTAACAATGCAAAATTGTGACAATATCAAGAAGCCTATGTTGAATAAACTTGGAAGAGAGGATTCTTAAAATTCTCTTTTTATTTTGGCTTTACAACAGCATGCACATCTTTCTTTTATCCTGCAAAAGCTGTGATAGCAACTTTGATGAATTCATAGCAACCTGCTTAATTCTTGGGTCTTTTTTCCAAGAACAGAAGGCATCCCATAAGCACAGAACAATCTAAGGACCAGAAGAGTGTTTGCTGGAAATGGTTTTACTGAAAATGATACAATGTATATCTAAAACACTATATCAGAAAGTAACAGTAATTTTTCAACAAACATAAGCAATGCATGCATTGTGCCATTGATTTCTTAAATAATTACATAGTTACCCAAGGGATGTTATTAATATTCATACCAAAATTTCTGAGACTTTAACTCTCTTCTTTTTGGAGATTTCTACTCATTTTGCTTAATTTATATGTAGCAAAAAGTTGTCAATAATGACACTTGAGAGGAACGAGCATCCTTCCAATCATATATTTTGGGTATACAAGTGATGTGAAGAAAAACTCAATCTGGTTAACCTGATTAATATAGTACTAATAATTGTGCAGATGGCCATGGAAAAGTAAATTAATCCACCATTCCTTTTGCATGTTTTTTGTTACTATTAGGTAGATTTCTGCCACATTCTGTTCCCCAGGTTTGAAACCTCAGTTGAAAAGGAAAGATTACACGAAAAGAAGAGTGTGGGGAGACCCACACACATTCCCTACTTTGAACCTACATATTCAAACATTGCTCATCACAAAACTGAGCACAAAACTCCACCCCATCATTCTGCCCAGACACTGAGGTCCACTGCTGAGGGCCATCTGGTGGTTCCCTCGCTGCAAGAAGTCAAGTTACAGGGAACCAGGCAGAGGGCCTTCTCGATAGTGGCACCCGCCATGTGGAACGTCCTCCCACCAGATGTCAAAGAGAACAACAACTACCAGACTTTTAGAAGACATCTGAAGGCAGCCCTGTTTAGGGAAGCTTTTAATGTTTGATGGACTATTGTATTTTAATATTTTGTTGGAAGCTGCCCAGAGTGGCTGGGGAAACCCAGCCAGATGGGCAGTGTATAAATAATAGTAATAATAATAATAATAATAATAATAATAATAGCCAATAATTCTGAACAATTATTATCTGAGTTTGAAAGTCTAACACCGACAGTTAAGAAAAGTTGTTGGATAAAAAGACTGAGCAAGGGTGTTTAAAATATATTGACTAACACAATATCTAGCGAGTTGTAAACCTGTTAATTTCTTCATTCTTTGGAGTAATCTTTGTAAATTAAAAAAATAAAGCCACAACAACTTATTTTTAGTGTAAGATACTGCTTATGAAAAATTATCTATACACTGATTAGATTGCAAAACAAATGTGCACATCTATAAACACCTGCATAATTCCTACCAAGTTTAACTCCTTTAACATACCAGCCATCCACTAGCCCTTCATTGACAAACCAAGTGAGCTTCCTTTTAGACAATACAGTGTTGTTGAGGTTTAAGCGGCTGTACTCCCAGATATATGGTTTTCTTATTTCCAAGGCTTCAATAATCCAGTAGAACTGTTCATCTCTGTCATGATATTCTGTTGTTCTTAATGCATGAGTGACACCTTCAATACTGTCAACTATGGGACAGGCAAAATCATACGTGGGATAAATGCTGAAATGTAAGAAAAAATGCAAGTAAGCTTCATGTGCACATTGAAAGTGTTCAGCACTGCACACACTATTAATAAATTTAATAAACAATCTCTAAAGCAACGGAAAGATTTAGCCTGTTGTGATGACTACTGTTAATGAAAGAGAAAAAAAGAACTTTCCACTATCTTAAAACCAAGCTCAAACACTATACTGTACAGTTGTACCTTTGTTCTCAAAGTGCTTGTGCTGTACTGTTCAGGTTTTGCTTCTGTTAAATATATAACAGAAGCAAAACTTTAACATTACAGCACAAACCCAGTAGTTATAGTGAGTGAGCTAGTTCCACAGTAATTATAGGAAATGAGCTAGTTCTAGGAACTGCTTTTCCAGAATGAAAAAGTGAAAGAGAAAATAGGAAGGTTTTTCTTTTGAGGTCACTGATAGTAGAGGATTGAGCCCAGCTGGAACTGTTAAATGTCAGTTCATAAAGCAAACTTCTTTGGAGCAAAAAATTAATAGGGTGAAACCCCATTATTACCCCAAATCCCTTTTTACTGAGATAGTAAGAATGGGGGGGGGGACGACAGGGGGCCACCTGCAAGGAAGAATACTTAACATCTTCCATGGCTTCCAATCCCAGCAAACCACACACACACACAGTGTGCTTTTTCCCAGTTCACTTCCCATTTCAGATTTGGGAGGGAGTAGAAAGAGATTAAAAGGAGGAAGGAAGGGTTAAGAAGCCGCTCTCTAATTCTCCCTGGAAAGTACATCCCCAGTCCACAGCAGTATTAGGATGGAATCCCCGCAAAATGTTATCTCTGCCCAGTTTTTAATCAGACAAAGCTATGCTGGCAAGGCCAGAAGCTGCTGTGAAAAGAGGAGGTTTTCCATAACACTGTTGGGATTTCATCAGGCAAAGCAAAACTCAACTTAATTTGATAAAGGGCCAAAGATAAAGACACCAATTCAATGGCCCCATCCACACTTAATGAGAAACCATCGCTAAATTTTAAGAATGGTTTAGCAAGAATATGAATGTGCTGGGCAACACTTCAAAAATTCAGGAGTCAATCCTCCCCGGTCTTTCCTTCAGCATGCTGAGGAGGAAACAAACCAGAAGTTGGCTTGGCACGACATGTGAAACAGCTCTTGTGGTTTGTTAATGGAGAAACAAACCATGAGTGCTGGTTTGCAGGTAATGACAAACCAGCATCTGGTTTGCTTCCCTCCCTGTGCACTGAAAGAAGGACTGGGAGAGTCTCTCATTCTGCAACTGAGAGCACAGTAGCCCAAGGCCCACTACTAATCTCACTGTAAGTGGCCCTATCACTAAGTGAATTGCAAGTCCCATTTCTTAACACATACTTGTATTTATTTCCTGTTCGTGGATGTGGCTGGTTTTTGCAACGATAAAGAGTTGGGTCCCTCATGCATCCATTGTTACTACTCATGTCAATTTTTGCTCGTAGACAGCAGGTCTGCCCATATTCCGTTCCCTTTTTCATTTCCTCCCACATTTTGAAGTTCTTCTCAACGGCTATAAAACGGCAAAGATTCAGTTCAGATTTAATAACCCAGCTCTGGTACTATGAAATATTATTTACCAAAAGTGAGACATCTCCAACAAGAATGGAGCTAAAACTGACAGCAACTCTAGCCTAGCAGGTATTTTGGCAATGACCTTAACTAAAGGGTTTAACGTTTTTTCATCTGAAATTCCAGAGATTTATTTAGCTACTATTGTCTCTTCTGACTGGCAGCATCTCTCCAGGATCTCAGACAGAGGTCTTTCCCAGATCTACAACATGATGATCTTTTAACTAGATATGCAAAAAATTAGTGAGATCATCATCTGAGGCCCATTTTTGTGTGCCTCCTCCATGAGAGGTCCAGAGGGTGGCAATACAATAATGGGCCTTTTCTGCAGTGGCTCCCCATTTGTGGATGCTCTCCTGAGGGAGACTCACCTGGTGCATTCATTACATATCTTTACGCACTAGACAAAAATATTCCTCTTCAAACAGGCCTTTGGCTGATTAGCATTCTATGTCCTTCTAAATGTGTTGGTGGGAAGGGGGTTATTGATTTGTTTTTGTTATTGTTATGTATTTTGGGTTCTCATTTTGTATTTTTATGTGGTATTCAAATTTAATAAATGATGATGATGATAACAACAACAATAACAATAGTAACAACAACTAAGCAACTAATTAGCAAAGCAAATACGAGATAGAAGCCAGAAAAAGCATCTTACAGTTATTTCTGTGCTTGGACTCTGTTCTTTGCTCTCGTTCCATTTTCATTTGTTCTGCGGGCGTATCATCTACATAAGCCTTCCCTTCATTAATGAGCTTCTCAGCATATTTCATTATTGTTTCAAAATGATCCGAAGTGTATGTGAACTGGTCTGGTTTGATGTGCAGCATTGCAACATCTTCCAAGATAACCTGAAGATATAAATGTTGAAAAGATTAACTTGATATACAAAAATCCTAGTATTAAGTCCTCTCGCTGACAGATTATGCCTTTTTCACATGATCCGTATTTTCACCTGATCCAGTAGGTCTTTGGGGGTTGCGGTTGCTTAAAGAGCTCTACAAAAGAACTTTGAAATCTTACTATGTCAATTTAGTTTCTTCTAAATGCTTAATTTATCCAGAGAAAACAATTTTTGCATTTCTGTATTGTGCATGAGGATATCCTAGATCTCACCGGCAATTTCAACCTCTCGGTACCTTCTGATACCATTAGCCACTGTTTCCTTCTGAATAGGTCATCTTAGGTGGGAACCAGAGCCATCAAAGTGAAGAACAAGATCCTCAGTGCAATTATAGCAAGCCCACTTGGCTTCTTAGCACTATTAATGCATATGCATTGGGGTGAGAGAGGTTCATTTGCTATCAATGTGGTCTTTTAAAAAACACTTTTTAGAAGCCCAGCTTCACAATGAATCATGCTCTATACTGTTTATTTCATAGTTTGCATTGTAAATCAAATAAATCCATAAGAGAGAGATCTTCTCTAGCTCTGTTCATATTTTATTCCAGTGCAATGAGCTTTTCTTCTCTGTTGTTTCATCCCACATCACCCAAGGTAACTTTTGAAAGCCTAGAAGCACATGGGTGAGGCCAAACAGCCAACTGTCTGCTGAAAAGCAAGGACAACATTTGGGTGGAAAGGACTTAGGCTCAGCCCCAGGCTATTCCTAAAGCACCTGTGTGAATGATACCCTTTGTGTTATGTGAGGTGTCCCCACCCACTCCATAGTTAACAAACAGAACTGTATAGAAATCAAAACAATCGGAGACCCAGAATGAGATATCGTTATGAAAAGATACCTTTTCAAAATCTTCTTTTTCTTTTTCTGGATTTGTATCATCAAACCTCATGATCAGTTTACCCTTGAAGTTGACCTGGTAGTGCTGATTCAACAGAGCAGCTTTTGCATGTCCAATATGCAAGTATCTAGGCAGAAAAGAATGTCAAGAAGAAAAGAATGTTGGATACAAGGGGAAAGTAAAGTTAAAAAAATAGAGCAAGCCAAAGGAAGAGGCAAAATATTAGTATTTCCCTTCTTTAATTGTGACTGTAAAGTATGTTTTGTTTAACATAAAAAAAAAACTTTAAAATTTTTCTTTCAGTCATAACTTCATAGCCTCTTGAGAACAGAATCCAATCGTTTTTGAACTCAGTCCAAGTTAATGTTTGAAGTCAGTGGCTTAGGAACTGCACATGCACACATCACCATTCTTTTGTTTAAGGTACACTTTATATCACTTTCAAGACAAATGCCTACCACAATACTCAATAACTGATATGGCAAAAACCATTCTATAGCCTGATTATCATCAAAAAAAGCTCAAAAAAATGCAAGAGGTTCCAGAAGGAAGGGAGCAGGGAAAGGAAAGCCCTATCCCCTAAGTGAAGCTCCACTCACAGTTCTTTGGATACAGGCCTATGTAAGCTAAAAAATTTCACTGATAAAACACAAATATTGTGAATCTTTACATTTTCTAATTAAAAGAAATGTGAGCTAACAGCAATTTTGCAGAACACTGAGATTTCCCAGGACAGAATGAGACGGAAATCAAACTCTCAAAATATACTCTATTCTCCTAATGTTTGGCACATACGTTTTTCAGTTACACGGGAAGGGCATCTAAAGATAAGCAGTTTCATACAAAATAACACGCTTTAAAAGGTAATTTAAAAGTAACATGGTTTTTAAATTCTCCTTTCCTTATGAAAATTACAAGAGAAAATCCATTTTCTATCTTTCACACTGCGAAAGGAGTATGGGTTTAAAAGTCCTTACACACACCAATTTACAAATGTCAACTTACCCGCTTGCCTCAGGAGGAAATCTAACAATGACTTTTCCCATCTCTGCTCCAGGGAGTTCAACGAATTTCCCAACATCTTGCTTCTTCTCTGCTGCCTTAAAATTAAAACAATGAATGAAATTATTAAATCACAAACTGAGAACAGAAACACACAGACTTTTATTATGAAAGCTAAGTTAGTAGTAACAACTGAGTGAGTAAATAATTATCTGAGATGGGCTCTACGAACAGCAGCACAAGTTCAATGGGCTGGATCCAGAGAAAAGCCGGCTGGTGGAAGAGGATTTTTCTGCCACCTCATTCCCCTGGCAGCTCTACCCCCCCCCCCTTGTGCCCCCAGCATTTAGAATGGGGACCTTCCAGTATTATCTTTCTGTTACTGAACAGACAGCAGTGGTCAGCAGGGAGAAGTGGTGGTGCTTATCTGATCTCCCGTTACAACACTGCGCTTACCAGGAGGGAGAGGGGTGAAGCAGCAGAAAGGTTGGTGCAGTGCAAATGCAGCAAAGGAGTCAATCCAGAGCTCCTGCTGGTAAGTTTGCACCATGCTGACCTCCCTACCCATCCCAGCAAACACAGTGAAGTCAGTGACAGGAGGTCAGATAAGTGTCCCTGTCCTTTCCCACTGATTGCTACTGTGAGCAAATCCCTAAGCTGAAACATGACAAGGTTGTTAGAGTGGCACAACAATATCAGTTAAAGCTTGCATCTTAACAGTTCAATTCTAAACTGAATATGCTTGTTTCTTTAACTTGTTTTTTATTGTACTTTGAGCACTACATCCAATACAGTGGTACCTCGGGTTAAGAACTTAATTCGTTCTTGAGGTCCGTTCTTAACCTGAAACTATTCTTAATCTGAGGTATCACTTTAGCTAATGAGCCTTCCCGCTGCCACCATGCCGCCAGAGCACAATTTCTGTTCTCATCCTGAAGCAAAGTTCTTAACCCAAGGTACTATTTCTGGGTTAGCGGAGTTTGTAACCTGAAGCGTATGTAACCCGAGGTACCACTGTATAGGCTACATTGCACAGAAAGACAAAAACTGCTGCTGGCTGTGCTGGTCTATTAGAAAAAAATCTAAAAGCAACAGTGGTGCGATACCTTTTATAAGAACCAACCGAAAAGTCACAAAGTAATGAGCAAGCTTTTAATTTCCTCCCATTCTTCTTTTGAAAACTATGCTAACAACACTGCTGATTCAGATCTTTTGCGTCTTAGATGTGCAGCAGCCCATTGTGACCTTTTCTGCTCAGCACTTTGCAGATAAAATCATTTACATCCACCCTTAGAAGACAGAACTCTGGTAGAATATGAGCCAAAAATGCCTAATCAGCAAAAAGCTTACCATTTTAGTCTTTGGGATAGCAGCTCCCACAGTCCACCTGGAACCTACTGACTGGAAAACATGCTGTGTTTCAAGAAAGTTGTACCAGCGTTTTACATGAACTGGAGCTTTACCATGAAGTAACAGCTCTTGCCCTGCACTGTTGCCTATTGGGAGGGAAAGCTATGTTTTATTAAACATTAGGAAGCAGACAGTTTGGCAAGATTTCTTACTGACATGAATCACACCAAACATGAGCACAGATCAATATTAGAAGCTCAGCTATGAGAACACACCACTAGATAAAAATCAAATTCTACGCTATAATTTTAGGAAGGGCACAGAATAGAGGCATTCACTGAGCTGTTCAGGTGTACAGGTCTCCTCAAACATATGCAATTTTGGGGGGGAAAGTGGTATCACATTACAAAATAATTCACCGGCGAAAAAGGTAAAAACACAGTTGGAAAAGCTGTTTAAACAATAATGTAACAGATCTGTAGATTTCATGGGTTGTAGCCTTCAATGAATAGAGCTACTTTCATTCATATAACAAAAATGAGGTATGCAACCTATTATGCTGCAGAATTTAATTCATGCAAAACATTATATGTTATTTAATCTGACATCAATATCTAACTCTTCAAACCTAAAAGTGCTTCCAGAGGAGCTATTAATTAAAACAATCTATTTAAAACAGCCATTACATTAAAACAATGAAATAACATAACACCTTGCACAGCAAAAAGAAGAAAAATGGCTGGTCTCACTAAATTTACTAGTATGTAAAAATAAGAAGAGAATTCTTTGGATTTTAATTTCAAAGGATAGCAACACTTTGGTGAATGTAATACATAAATGAGTAGTTATCAAGGTACTGCAATTTTAAGACATTTTCTATATTATTTACCTTTTAGTGTTGCCCAAACACTGAAATCTGCAAGACTCAAAGAGTTCCCAACCAAATAAGTTCTCAGAGAAAGGCAGTTATTGAGCTCTTGAACTGCTGAAGCAAAACTGGTGGAAGAAGACAACTTTGTGGTGCTGAACTCCATCCAATGGTCAACCTTTGGAAAAGAAGGGAGTTGTTTTTGCTTAAATATTTTGTAACAAGTTATATAAAAGTGTTGTTTATAGCCAACACCAAAAATCACACACTGGGTGCTATTAACCTAAGTATTACTCAGTATAGATCTACTGAAAACCAACAATTGGTCTCAGCCACTCAGTCTGCTGGAGCCTATCTTCGCATGCAGGGGAGGTCCCTAATGCACTGAGGGTTTGAGACCCATTGGCTATTCTCATGTAGCCAGCCAGTTGAAGCCACTCCTGGGGTGTGGCTGCTGTCACACCCTGACAGCTTCTAGGAGCCACAGGGGAGAACTGGGTGCACGGTAGGGACCAAGGGTTGAGAAACTACCCCAGAAGAAGCACGATGAGTCCCCTGCCAGAGGTACTATGCCTCCCACACTAAAACCAGCACAATGAGCTTTTCTTAGTAGGTAATTAACGTGGGTGGTGCTGTGGTCTAAACCACAGAGCCTAGGACTTGCCGATCAGAAGGTCAGCGGTTCGAATCCCCGCAACGGGATGAGCTCCCGTTGCTCAGTCCCTGCTCCTGCCCACCTAGCAGTTCGAAAGCACGTCAAAGTGCAAGTAGATAAATAGGAACCGCTCCGGCGGGAAGGTAAACGGCGTTTCCGTGCGCTGCTCTGGTTTCGCTAGAAGCGGCTTAGTCATGCTGGCCACATGACCCGGAAAAACTGTCTGCATACAAACATCGGCTCCCTCAGCCAGTAAAGCGAGATGAGCGCCGCAACCCCAGAGTCATTCGCAACGGGACTTAACTGTCAGAGGTCCTTTACCTTAATTAACAGCCAGTGAAATTCTTTCAACGGTGGAGTAACATGTTGGCGATATCCTGTTCCAGGAAGGAGTCAAGACACCACGTTTTGCACCATTTTCAAGGACAGCCACACACACCGTGCATTGCAGTTCGCTAATTTAAGTGGAACTACTTTGAACTAAAACTTAGTTGATTACCACCCATTGCCATTGGAAAATATTAAAAGAAGTTCACATCATTCTGCAACATTTAAGGTGTTAATCAAATAGCGGGGGCATAATCAAATAGGCAATCTCAAATATAAGCAATTGATTCATACCTCAGTGTGTTCCAGCAAATTAGATCCATATAATCCAGCAGATGTGGCAATTCTAGCCAGATAGCGAGCTATGGAATTCACATCTGTAAATGTAACTTGACTATTTAAAGGGGGGGCGGGGAGAGAGAGAGAGAGAGAAAGAAAAATACATGAGCTTCTCCAGACTGAAATACAATTGCATTAGGATGGATCATAAAAGCAGCATAGCAAGTTATTTTTAAATGAACTAATGGGCATTCTACCAAATAAAAATAAAAAATCAGTTAAGTGCCTGTCCCTTTTTAGACCTTTATAATTTGCTGCACTACTCTAATTCTCGTTATTTGAGGAGAAAAACCATTGGAAGTTTGATGATGTTCAATTAACTAACAAGCAAGAAAGGTGGCAACATGAAAATGTGTTTTTAAAAAATAATCAGGATATATATACACACACACACACACACACACACACACACACACACACAATGCTCAGGGCAATCTTCCTTTTTATTATTCTGAACTTAAAAACTAGCATTTTTCTACTTGAAATGAAGAGAGGCAGATGCTGCTCATCTCTGGTCCATGCTTCTTGATGGGGAAGGTGCCCCTGTATTCACAACTAGCTCATAGAAATGAGTGAACCAGTGTCAGCCCCTTTACTTTGAATATGAAGAAGGGACAAAGAGTGGTGAAACAGCCAGCATGTTTACTAAACTAAATTGAGGTAACCATTTACAATGAAATATTGTTTGGGGGAGGAGGGAAGAAGACTGGAAGTGAAATACAAATTGCACAACTGATTTAAATCAATTAGTTTACAGTAAGAATACTACTATTTTAGTTGCCAGGCGCTAAAACAGGTAAAAATGGATTCTAAGCCTAATAAAGATAGCAAAAACAAAATAATTACAAACAGGAGAATTCCTAAATTAATTTTATTAATAATACCACTCCAAACTCAGTTCAACGAAGAACTGAAGAAGGGTTTTTTACATAAAAAGTAGCAATAAAAAAGAGCAGTATGTGAATATATACAAACACATATAATAGCTTTATAATACAGAAGATAGAGGTTAAACAGGAGCAAAGAAGTGAGATGGCTAAATATTCATCCCACAAGCAACCATTAAATCATATTACTCTTTCTTCTGCCCTCCACTCAACAGCATAAATATATAAATTGACTTTTAAAAGCACTAATGGCAAAGATACAAGGCACTTACTCAGATACCCGTAGAATGTTCTCTTGGCCTTCTTCAACTGAAATTTTAACATGATCCTTCACATGTTCTGCAGTAAGCAAGGCTCCTAAAATACAGTATTTGTTGATTAAAAGAGGAAATATTTCATAAGTCATAATTTTTGAAGGGATTGAGATGAAACTCAACACTTCTCTCATCACTTGAAGACCGATACTCTCAGGAAAGAAATCAGTTTATTCCTGTTGGCTATTTTTCCGGGCAGCAATTAGGGTTGAAGAGAAGGGGGAAAGCCTTGACTAGTTTACAGTAATGACCTCAGTAGGGAATGGCTGTAAATTCACTTACCAGCACTATCTCAAAATTCAAAGTGCTGAACCACAACACTATACTAAATGCATGATCCAAACAAATCTTTATCTTTAAGCCCTGCAGATTTCAATGGGAGCAGGTTAAACCTAAACCTAAAGCAGCTATTCTGTTTGTCTGCAATACACACTAACAGTTCTAAACTTCCAAGGACTGCTGTTAAGGTCACATCTGTCTAAAATTTTGGATACTTGGATTTTAAGCACTCCCCTGGTAGCTATAGGTGACAAGAACTGCTTGCAGGTGAGTAGACTGGTGCAAGAGGGATGAAGTTTCCTATTGCTCCTCCCAAGCAAGCAGCCAGAGGGAAGCCCCTCCTTCACAATCAGCTAGAAATGCAGAGGGTTGCTGCAGGAGGCAATGAACTCTGTTACTCCTCTACTAGCCCACAGCAAGATAGTAAAACAAGTATTTCAGGCTAGTAACTGTTTGTGGCTTATTTACAAGATTTGTCTTAATTTTAAAAAACATAAAAATGCAATGCATGTCTATTTGGCAGTAAGTCCTGGTTACAGTCTTAGTTAACTAAACAAAAGATCCTCAAGTTCACTTAAGTTACGTTTATCATTTTGTTATTGTGCAGCTTTGACACTTCTTTAAGTACCACTAGCTTCAATATACCAAATAAGTGTGCATTAAACTAAAGTTCAAATTCTAAATAGTCTTAGGCAAAATTATTTGGTGCAAGTCCTGTAAAATTAAGAGGAATGTCTGAAGAAACTTGCAAAGGACCACACTGTTAAAATACTGAGTGTTTTTCTACATTAGACTCAAAGACTTGCAGCCTAACTCAGTCCAACTCAGCATTCATGCATTCATATTATTTCAGGTCAAGGTTTCGATTTTGGTTTTTTCAAAAAGAGGGACAAAGAGAGAGGAACACACAAGCTTTCGTTCTGGGTGAACATCTTCCTGCATTGTGTCCATAGCATAAGCACACTTGCTTTAGTGGAGCTTACTTCTCAGTAAGCATTCTTAGGATCAAGTTGCACAGCAAAATATGAATGTTTTAACTTTACTTATATTAAGTAGAACAATATTTATGGTACAATATTTAATATGCTGAATTTGCAGTATTATTAAGGAGTGTTATTGCAGGCAAGTGCACATTATTCAAGGCTACACTGGAGTTATTTCAGGAGGCAGGATGAGAAGCTATAATTACAATTCAGAAATCCCATGACTGAGCATAAAATCCTCCTGAGCTACGCCCCACTATGTCTAAAAGCAGCGCCAATTCACTAACGAAATGGCATTTATAGAATTTCATATAGAGAGAGATGCTCAGAATTTACTTTTTCTCTCTCTCTTGCACTACGTGGACCAAAACTCCCTGGGTTTGGTTCTGTTTGATGGCATCTACACATCGTATAGACTGTAAGGATCTACAGTGAAGGAGTGAGGTGCCTTTTCTGATCGTTAAGTCCGGTGCCACTCAAAGTGGCCCTGCATTATTCTCCATGACCCCGATTGTTATTGAACAGGGTGGCTGTGAAGGGCGTGAAGGAATCACTAATCCAGAGTCCCAGGCATGCCAGGTTCCGATGCTTGTGGCCTATATATACTCCAGAATAGAAGATCCTCCAGCTGTCCAGCTCGGCGCCACGTGTCAGCCCCTTTCAGTCGAGCTCGGCCCACCCACCAGCGCACCCCCTTTCTCCCTTTGCCTGCTTATGCATACATTGAAGGGAAGGGAGGCTCCCACTTAAAATAATGCAGCTGGCAACTACAAATTCACTTTTGGCAGGTGGATTATGGGTATGTTCTGCCTCCACATGCATGGTTGTTACTCCAGATTGGGTATTTGGCTCTCGAGCTCCCAGTTTCACATCTGCCTGCCCTTGCCGGCCTCTTCCCACCATCTCAAGCCCTTTCTCTCTCCCCCCTCGCCCACCACCCCTGCTCCGTCCCCTTTCGCCCACCTCGACCCTCGGCCCAGAGATGGGGTGGAAATGCGGCGAGGCGCGTCTCGCTCTGCCCTTGGCATTGGAAACGTCCCCGCTGCCAGGCGGGCGAGCGGGAGGATGAATGGACGGGCGAGACGCCGCCACCACCGCCGCCTGACGCAACATGGCAGCCACACGCCCCGCTCCACCAGCCCCACCGGAGGGGCTGCCCGCTGGCCTCCTCCCGTGTCCCGTGTAGGAAAAGAGGGGCAGCCCTTACCGAGAGGGACGTCCGAGGGGTTCACCGTCAAGCTCAGCGCCATTCCGGCGGCGGCAGCAGCAGGCAGAAAGGACCGGGCAGGAGCGCGGCGACTCGCAGCGAGGCTGAAGACGCGGCCCTCCCCTTTCCCGGCTCTGCTCCCGCCTCTCGAGTAGAGGCAGCAGCGCCGCCTCCTGCTTCGGCTCCCGGCTGCTCACAAGGCCTGACGCCTGCGCGTCTTCCTCCCCGGAGGAGGCCGAGAGGCTCTTCCCCGCCCACAACCCCGTAACTCTCGAAGCGCGTTTCTCCTAAACCGTAAATCCCTTCTCGCCTTGTCAGCCGCGGCTCCTCCCCTCAGAAAAGAACGAGGGGCGATTCCTTCACGCGATTGCTTTTCATACGTTACGTGGCAGGCGCGGGTTTGGCAGCGCGTGTGGCTACCCGTCACGCAGCCGTGTACAGTATCCTTGTCGAGGGCACACGTGGCGGGTTTGGGGGCTGTCAAGTAGCCCCGGGGCAGCTGGGATATTGGCAGCCTTTTCAAAAGGGGGTGCCTGAAAGGGCAAAATCTGCGACCTTCATTTCAAACCTTGGTCTTCTGTAAAGAAGATGGGGCATGGGCAATGCTGCGTCATTGTCACTGATGGGCTATGACTATTATTATATTTTAGGTTGCAATTCTAACCAATAGTAAGGGTTCATAGCAGATACTCCTCACTTTCCCATTAACCTCCTAGGCTAGGCCTAGGTGGACATTCCTCATCATCACTCTTTTAGATTATTGAACGTTTCCCTAATGAACAAGAACATGTCATAATACTGCTAAATAAAATACAATTAGAACACTAAAAATACTAGGATTTAAGTGGCTTCTTCCTCTATGCCTACTTAACTGGGGCTTATCTTACTTATGAACCTTCCATATGATTTAAGCAATGACACTGAAACTAGAAAGTGGGAAATCTGGGGTAATTTGTACAAAAGGTGTGATTTCCAGCTTTTGAGGTGTTGCAGTGAGAATTCTGCCTGGAGCTGTAACACAAGCTAAACACATCAGTTGTGATCCAGACTCCTTTGTACAGAGGGGATAATTATTTTACATGAGAAGGGAAATTTTGGTGGATTAAACTCCCTCTCTTCCTGTACTGCAGTCTTGATCCAATTTTTTTTCCCAATCTCCCCTAGGCTGCTTCTAATGAAATAAAAATACTTCCTGGTTTGTTAAACCTATATTCCATGATATGCAAACCAGAAAACGATGAATAAGGGCTTCCTGCAAAAGAAGAAGACAAACCAGTTTCCAGATTCAGACATAATGAAAAACTGATTTCCCAAATCAGAGTCAAGCTGTGTGTGCAATGAGGAATGGGGAGAGAAGAAGAGGGAGCATCAAAGGGGCATCATGTCCCATTTATGAGTCCAGTGTTAATCCCAAACAGACCATAAGACACATTTAAGAAATGGTAAATATCATTTAATTTTCACAGTCATTTTAATCCACTCAAGACACATTGTGCTTTCAGTGTATAAAAGCTGAAATACATTTGTCTATAGCCTCTTCATACGTGAATTGAACAAAGGGGGCATCATACTGCTGGTCAAGCATTGTATGGATGTTTGAACTCAAGAAGCCTAGCATAAACAGTAGGCAAGCAGTCTGCTCCCTGCTCCCCAGTCATCACGAGACACGCCCCCACTTGAGTGATTCACGTGTGAACAGGGTTTATAAACAGGTGATTTATTTTGCACCATTAAATATAATGGTACTTGCAGTTTTTACTCTCAAGTTATCAAGGAAATGTGATTGGGTAAAGATTTGATTATTCAACAGGAATGTGTATAGATTAATAACAATAAACATAGGGCAATATAACATTTTAGAACTATTCTAACTGAAGTAACCTACTGTTCCAAATGAAAACCAAATTTAATGCCTGTTGTAACCTGTGAGTGGCAGGGAGAGGAAATTACTAAACATTGTGGCAGAATGAAACTTTGATCCAATTCCATAAGCCATTACCAATTCCAGCTAAGAATAATAAGAAGCTCCTTCCCAATCAAGTGGAATGCACCATGCTTTGTATTTTAAGGCACAAGAGCTTGTTTAACCGTCTCAGGAACTCGACTGGCATAATAGTCATGGTTTTTCAAAGCAGCAAGGACACCTCCCGAATTCATATGCTTGATGTCTTTGTTATAACAAAAGAAATTCCCATGAATATCAGTGAGCTTGCCTGAAAGAAAAAGAAGAGGTTAGCCTTTAAACACAGCAGCTCTATTTCTACAAAGGAAGGGGATTGTAGAAACAGTAAGTTGCCTTATACCAGTTCAGACCATTAGTCAATCTAACTCAGTATTGTCTACTTGACTGGAAGCAGCTCTCCATGGTTTTAGACAGAAGTCTCTCCCAGCCATACCTGGAAGTGCCAGGGATTTAACTTTGGATGTTCTGCATACAAAGCAGATCTGCTACCACTGAGGTATGGTTCTTCCAAGGTTATTTGGTAAAGGAACTGAACTCTCATTTTCCATACCTTGGTTATCTAAATTTATTTCCCTCCATTACATAATCCCATTTTAGCATAATGAATAATTCATTTAATTGATTTATAATCAACTCTTTAAGAGAAATCTCGACAAAGTAGCTCACAAGCATACACTCCAAATATTATGGATACTGAAAAACATTGAAATATTCATATGCATGATTATGCCAGTAACAAAAACCAGAAAAAACCTAACAACAAAATATAACTGGCCTATAACTCAGCAATATAGTTGCTATGTCAAGGAAATTCAGTAGCCACAGAAAATAATTTAGCACATAGGTCTTCCTGTGCATGCAACTAGTTTCATCAAATGTTTCAACTAACCATTGAAAGAATTGGAATGACTGCAATAGTGAGTTCAAGTGGTTGCTTATTTATTTGCACTTGAGAAGATATGCCAACAAATGTGAGTGTAAATTAAATCATAACTTTAATACTACCTCATATAAAAATTGCATGGTAAAACAACCCAAAATAGAAAGGCCGTTTTAGGTTATTGTCTAATATATATGTGTGTACACAGACACACATACTGTGTTATCAGACATAGACAATATTACAAAACGTAGAGCAGCATCTGAAAACCTTTTTGTTTCATTTATTCCAGTGTATCTATTTACTCACCTCCTACTGCATGCAAAATAGCTTCTGGTGCACATGTGTCCCACTTCTTGCAACCAGGGCTGGCAAATACATAAGCAGATGCCTTGCCTTCTACAAGTTGAATGATCTGTCATGAACAAAGAGTTACAATCACCATGTAGGCAATTGCATTTACAGGCAAACTCTCCCTGTATGAGTTTGGATGATCAAATTTCAACTTAATAAGGCAAGAAAGACCAAGGCTTTGACCCATTAACACAATCCCTTCACTCCTCCCTTGGTGTCAACCAACCAACCAACCAAGTCATCTTCCATTAAATGTAGCTTCTTATTTCATTCCAAGTGAGTATCTATTTATAGTTACTACTAACACTTTTGAAATAAGGCAACACGTTAAACCAAAGTTTGAAATCATTTCAAAATCACGACTTCTTCCAAAGCTGTTAAACATCATTCCTGGTTAGCATAGAACAGTCACTATAGTTAAGGGAAGACGTTCTGCATGTGGAAAAATGCTTCCTCACAACACCCTGAACATCTTTACAGTGAGTAGGGCAGCACAGTTTTCAGTTGGTGGTGATTAACTATGTACACTATGCATCTGTAGCAACCAGCTTATGTGGAGGCAGAGTTCTATACATTTTTTATTCAGTGAAACTATCCCAATATTTCAATGGTCATTTTTACATAGCAAACAATTTATCTGAAATTCAGGAGAAATGATCCTCCTCCACAGGGAATTGTTGACGGGTCAGTTGAAGTTGCTTCATTTGCCCAAGAAAGCCCAAACTCCATTGCCTGAAAACAACAACAAACCTATAACTTATTCATAAGATGTTTTCGTTTTTTTAATGTGCAAACCCCCTAAAAGCACTAGAAGGAGGCAGATCATTTTGAAGGCCGCTTCCTAAATTATCTCCATCCTATCAATGATTACTATGTCTCAAAGTCCCATCAAAAGTTAAAACAATTCACATTTCTTCCTAACACTTGCATATCCCACCCTACAATGCGAAAAGAGGTTCAGTTTAGCAGTGAAAGGGAAGCAACAGTAGCACCCTACTGACAGTGGTGGCACTGCGCTTGCCAGGAGAGAGATGTCAACAAAGTGGCAAAGTGGCAACAAAGTCAGGTGAGCTCTAGGTTGGTGGCAGACCTGCAGGTGTATACACACCTGCAAGCCTGCCAGTGGCAACTGGAGATCCCTCAACCTCACTGCAACCTCACCCTGCCCATCCCTTGTTGCGGGAAGCAGCAGCACTGCCAGCAGCATGTAGAAATTGCTACCACTACAGCTGACGGCTTAATCCATGTACTCATTCTCATGGAAAGGATGTTCTGCAGTACAGCTCACGAAGAGCAATTGTATTTTTTGGTCCTAATCTTTTTTAAAATATATATATATATTTCTAAAAATTGAAACAAAATTATATCCACACCTTATTTCCTGCACCGCCAACTCTCACCACATGATCAGGGTTCATGGCACTAATGCAATCATTGACCAGCTTGCTGCTGTGTGACCGTGTGGTGGTGATAATATGTTTCCCAGCTGGAGCCTCCTTCAGCTGAAATCCAAAGGCACCCAAACCTAGGACTCCCCAGATTGTCCTGCCCAGGACTGCATCTGCACCCGCCTGCGAAAAAGGTACAAAAAGTTCAGACACTGCAATGATGCCTTTTGCCATAAACTACAGTTTTAAAAAGGAAGTAACGCAGATGATCGCTGGAAGTACTGCACTTATGCTGTGGAAAGAAAACAAAACTTATTTAATAGCATTACTCTTCTTTTGCCTCTTTTTTCCATTAACATGCAAGTTCCATCCCTGGTAGGGATTGTATTTTTATGATTAGTGAAGAAAGAGAGTCAGGACTCTGTGATTCTTTTCCCAAGTTACAGCAGTATGAGGTCAAACTTTTGCCCCATAATAACATACAACGTCTCAGAACACTTCGTAAGATAATATTACTTCCTCCAAAACTCCCTAAAGGGGAAATAGAATCCCACTAATGGTACTAAGTCAACTGTTTCTCTTTCTGATATACAATCTTTATTTGCTTTCCCAAACATTTTATCTTTGACTCCAGTCATTGCACCATCAAGCTCACTTACTCAATTACCTTTATAATTTAGTGCTTTTTCCGCCATGTAAATGAGACAAAGCTCCAGGTTTTACTCTGACTGTTAAGTACAGCAGCTCTATCCCCATCATCCATACGAGGTCATCTCTGCACAGCATCCAGAAATATTTCCAACCTTCAAACCTAATCTCAGCAGACCGCAGCATATGGTGTGTTACTTTATAACAAAACAACTCAAGAATTCCTGATGTTATATATGAAAAGTTTCCCCTGACTCTACAACAGGGTTGCATATAAGCCCTGATTGTGGGTATAGCATTTGCCTAGTGGGATTTAGTAAGAAAGAGTTGATCCTTTCCTTAGAAATAATTATTTGCCTGATTTTGTGCACTTTCTGTTATCTATACATACACCACTGCTATATACACACCATTATCCAGCAGCAGCTAGGGGAATCAGGCAATTTGTTTGATACTTTTCAGCAAATCAAGGCATCTCCTACCTCGTAGTTATAATAGGGTTGGTTAATGACTCCTGCTATTGCTTTTCCTCCATAAGCAATTCCGATAAGAACTGTCACATGATCAAGAAGTCCTGAAAGAGGGAATAAAGAGTTGTAGCTTGAAACGTCATCTGTGTCATCTCAGGTCATATCAAGCGTTTTTCTCAGTATAGGGTTAGACCAGGGATAACCAGGGTGGTGGTCCCCAGGTGTTGAGGGGGAAAACTCCCATCACCCATTTCCATCACCCCAGTTATAGGGGGCCCTTGGGAGTTGGAGTCAAGCAACACCCCAAGGACACAATCTGGGCTACCCCCTGAGTTAGATTTACAGTTTCAGAATATTTAGACCATGATAATATAATAGAAACTTGTTGCATGTATATTTATTATATTACATTTATATCCCACCTTTCATCCATGATGAAATTCAAGATGGTGAATGTATTGTTCTCAGGCACTCTCTCTCCTATCCAGACACTGCTGCACCTGCTTATCTTGAGCAAGTTTCCTGCATCTTGTCTCTTTATTTCTTATATACTGGTATTTTATTGTATTACACTCAAAGGCCGCCAACTCTAGACAAGCAAGAGGTGTTGGCTATCACTCATTAAAATTCACTAAAATCAAGATTCATTTTAAAAAGGAAGAGCTAAGACAGGCCCAAATTCTCACAACATAGCTTGGCAGAAATAGGGCTTCCCTGAATGTGGCTAGCAATTGACAGTACAATCCTATACATGTCTACTCAGAAGTAAGTCACATTGAGTTCAGTGGGACTAACTTCCAGATGAAGGGGAGATAGGACTGTTGACTTAGTCAATTAACAAAGAAAGAATAAATCACCCAGCTGATTTGGTTTCACAGTCCAATTTCTATTATCAAACCCAATCTCCTACAGCTTTTTCAGGTAATGGTGACCTCCACCTGTCCAGTTATCACTGGTAAATGTCACACATTAACTCAATATGACTTTGGCATTGTGCTTATTAAAACAAAAGCGCATACTCAATGCGAATGCTTTTTTAAAAAAGAAAAAGCAAACCTTCTGTGTATTCTTTGGTTCCATCCAGAGGGTCGACCCATACAACAAGCTTTGAAAGGAAACAAAACAAAGGAGAGTTTCAAGCAGAGATACAGACTGGATATCAACAGCATTGCTAGCAAGAAGGAGGAAAAAAATTGTGAAGTGCATCTTCACTTGGAGCAACTACAAATTGCCTCATCACTGCTGAATAAGAAATCTTTTTATGGTTAAGGAATACAGTGGTGCCCCGCAAGATGAATGCCTCGCAAGACGGAAAACCCGCTAGACGAAAGGGTTTTCCGTTTCTGAGTTGCTTCGCAAGACGATTTTCCCTATGGGCTTGCTTCACAAGACGAAACGTCTTGCTAGTCTTGCGATTTTTTTTCTGCTCCCCCCCCCTTTTTCTAAGCCGCTAATAGCCTTTTAGCATCTTAGCCGCTAATCCTTTAATAGCCGCTAAGCCGCTAAACCGCTAATAGTGCTAATCCGCTTAGCCGCTAATAGGGTTGCTTCGCAAGACGAAAAAACTGCTAGACGAAGAGAGTCGCGGAAGGGATTATTTTCGTCTTGCGAGGCACCACTGTAATGTTAGTTTTAGTTTATCCAAATATATGTCTTTCTTCACACAGTCAGAAATCCCAAACCAATTTACAAAGCCAATGACATATTAAATATATTGTACAATAAAAGATATTTTACAACAGTACAAATACACTAGAACGGCTCACGCAGAAAAGTCATCTAACAATATAAAACAAACCATCCCACCTGTGTAAGAGCACACACCAAAAAACAGCCACCAAAAGCCAGACTCCTGATGCTATCCAAATGCCTGTAAGAATAAAAATGCAATCGCCCAGGAAGGATAACAAAATTGACACCAGACAAACTTCCCTTGGGAAAAGTGTTCCATAACTGGGGTGACATCTAATTCAATAATTAGATGAACCTTTAGTTATTAGTACCTCTTCTTCTTTAATGTTAGTATACTGCTGTGGACAGGTTTTCTTCAGTATCTCCTCACACTGGCCATTCTCAAGTAACTCTTCATCTACATCTTCAGAGGGAAGATCCTGATGTAAAAAGAAGAGAGAGATGCACAGTTAAGGTTAATAATACTGAGACGGGTACATAAGTATTTGCCGGTTCACCATGCATAAACCTACATAATATTGGGTAACATGAGAAAGAAATAGTGGTGGTGTGTGTGTGTGGATTGACAAATCGCTCTCTTTGGGGCTTAAAAAAAATTACAGGCTATGAAGAGGCAGCAATAAGAAAAAAAACTGAGGATATTTTATTTGCTTTTTACTAATAGTCTCAATTAATCAATTGCTGCTTTTATCAATTGCTGCTGGTGTATTGCTGCTGCTGCTCGTTTTCAAGTGGATTGTGGTTCTATTGCTGTTCTATTGCATTTTTATACATTTTTGTACACCACAATTGTGCCCTTTTGTTGTTGTTTAGTTCTTTAGTCGTGTCCGACTCTTCGTGACCCCATGGACCAGAGCACGCCAGGCACCTCTGTCCTCCACTACTTCCCGCAGTTTGGTCATGCTGGTAACCTCGAAAACACTATCCAACCATCTCGTCCTCTGTCGCCCCCTTCTCCTTGTGCCCTCCATCTTTCCCAGCATCAGTGTCTTCTCCAGGGAGTCTTCTCTTCTCATGAGGTGGCCAAAGTACTGGAGCCTCAGCTTCATGATCTGCCCTTCCAGTGAGCACTCAGGGCTGATTTCCTTAAGAATGGATGCGTTTGATCTTCTTTCAGTCCATGGGACTCTCAAGAGTCTCCTCCAGCACCATAATTCAAAAGCATCAATTCTTCGGCGATCAGCCTTCTTTATGGTCCAGCTCTCACTTCCATTCATAAAGTATCAAACCAGGCAAACCTGAACAGCACATGCTGGATTTTAGTGTCCTCACCTCTTCACCGATGATCGTGAGCTTAGGAAACTTCCGTGCCAAAGAGGAACAAATGCTCATCTGCACCAGCCGGTCAGCCTTGGTCTGCAAGTCATTAGCTCCTGACTGTTCAGATAGAATAGAATAGATAGAATAGGTTGACAGTCAAAGCTATGATGTGGCCCAAACAGAATACTAACTTCCTTCCTTTCCCCAGTGAAGATATACTAACAGCCATGCAAATACATTTCTCAGCTTATAAACTATGACAAGAGGCCATGGTAATCTTGTGAACCTGTGGGGTTTTATGGCCCAGCAAATCTTTCCATGTTTCACCAAAGGGAAGGTGCCTTTTTTGTGGAATGCTTTACTTAGATAAGTTTGCATGTTTGCATATCTAACTAGCAGTCATCTAGTGAATGTTTCAAAGCACTACAAAATATATGTATAAATATATTTCCAAATAAGGTACTCATTTTTATATTCCTGAAAGAGATGTTCCCTTTAACCACGAACTCATATCGAACATGTTTTCTTTCTTTCTTTCTCTTTCTTTCTTTCTTTCTTTCTTTCTTTCTTTCTTTCTTTTTTTTCATACCGAACATGTTTTCTGGTTCTGTATTTTTATTTTTAAAATGCAATAATTGGATTTTATGTAAAGATGTTTTTGTTAAAGTGCAACAAAAGTTTAGACTCAAGATGCAGAAACTTAGGCATTCATAGGCACCACCATGGTGCGGTGGCTGGAGTGTTGGACTAGGCTGGGGAGACCCAGGTTCCAATCCCCGCTCAGCCATTAAGTTCACAGCATCACTGTGTGAGCCAGTAACCATCTTTCTACTTCACTGACCTCACAGAGTTGTTGTGATGATGATAAAATGGGGAAAGAACTAGTTATGCCACCTTGAGCTCCTTGAAGGAAAGACAGGATATACATGAGGATAAATAAAACACCAGTCACAATGTTCAGCACGTAAAGAAGACTTATACAGAGGGCCATCCAGCTCAATATTATCAAGATTGACTGGCAGTGGGTCTCCATGGCTTCATACAAGGATGTCTCCCAGCCCTACCAGAAGCTAGTGGGGTTAAACCTGGGACCTTCTGCACGCACAACGTGATGCTCTACTTGTGAGCTATGGCTGTTCTGCAGAGAGAAAACATTTGTGGGGAAAAATCACAGACACCACAGCGAAGAATCTCTTTGAATCATTTTGATGGAATTGGCAAGAAAGGGTCAATACTTGGGTTTTATCAGCTCTTGTATCCTAGATTATTGCCTATGGAATCCTGCAAAGTCAAGCATTTTTCAAAGCCTATAATTTTAAAATGTCCCAGAAGCCTAGGAAAGCAGGCATCTGCAGAGTCTATACCAGGCATAGGCAAACTCAGCCCTCCAGATGTTCTGAGACTACAATTCCCATCATCCCTGACCACTGGTCCTGTTAGCTAGGAATGATGGGAGTTGTAGTCCCAAAACATCTGGATGGCCGAGTTTGCCAATGCCTGCTCTATACTGTACTAGAATCTATAGGGACAGCCACAAAATGATTCAGAAAGAGAAAGTTGGCAGGTGGATTCACAGTAATGTGGGCCATGATTTCTGATTAAAGTTCAGGCAACTAGTGCATTTCCCAGCACCCCATCAATTGAAGTTGGCATGGCCTATCTGAAAATAGCAATTCAGAATAGCCCCCTACTGAACACTGAGAGGCTTGTTTCTGAGTTAAACATGCATAGAATTCTGCTACATGTTCTACTGGGGTTGATCATTAATGCAATGCACACTTACCTAGGAGTAAGTCCCACTGGACTAAATTGCAACTTATTTCTGAGGAGGCATGCATAGGATTGTGCTGACAGTTACCTTCTCAACTACACCCAGATCTCCTCCGGCCATGACTTTCCTCACAATTGTTCCTGCTTTATTAGCGACAGAATATGCCGAGGCCACAAGACGCATCAATACAGTTGGACTGGAAGACATGCTTACTGCACAGAAGAAGGGATAAAAATCTTGTGAGTGCCACCGTCATCTCCCCAAATGCTACAAGCTTAGCACAAAAATATTCAGTGGGGGAAATGAATATTGCATTAGAAGTGGGCAACATATGCTGTCTTTTTCTTTCAGAGATATTGTGAGGCACAACTCGCCCACCTAGAAATATTATTTGCTCCTTCTGTGGCCCCTCATAATTCTTTTCTGTTTCTACCACTGTTGCCTTGATGTTGGCTAAAGAAGAATGAATGGGTGAGAAGATGAAATTCACATTTATTGTTCTGCCCACTTTTGCCTCCGGCCCTGCCCACCACTACCATGTGGCTCCTGAAAGCTTGCTGAGAAGCAAATGCAGCACTGAGGCTGAAAGGTTCACCATCCCTGAAATAAATAATCAGGTAAATAAATGATTTAGTAATGCCTTCATAGCACTGTGAAGTAGTGTCATGGCTGTGAAAAGGAAAGGCTAAATGTAAACTCCACAGAACATTTTATTGTGATTAGAAAAGGCAAGAATGTGCAAGCTTTAAACTAGTTTTATTATTACATAAAGATACGTCTCCACGGACTCCCTTTGTTTGCTTTCCTCGCTTATTCTCAGAGGTATTCATTACCTTTGATCCAGTTATGCAACTAACTGCTTTTCTACCTTTGGAAATTCCTTACCCAACTCATGTTACAATCTCTTTTACATTTATTGTAGGTTTGCTAAACCTGCTCAAAAATATACATTGTCTTCTCTCCTCTTTTAAAAGAAAAAAAAATCACAAATGACAGTGTGTCCCCTTCAACATTTGTATTGGAAGTTAAAATGCTGCAGAATTTAGCTAAAAGGGGCCTTTCTGTAAGTGATAGGCCACAATCCCATGATTCTTCAGGACAGAGGTGAGGAACCTTTTTCAGACTGTGAGCCACAAATCCTTCTGGGCAACCTTCCAATGGCCACATGCCAGTAGCGGGCAGGGCCAGGGGCAAAACTTGAGTGGAACAACACCTGTAAATTTTACCTTTGTAGTTTACACATGCACACCTCTGTCCTCCATGCAGGAAATCAAGATGGATTATTCAATGACATACTCCATCCAAGACAAGCACTCAAGGAGGGTGGAGGAGCAGGGCTGGTGAGAGGTGTGACTTGAAAAAATAAAGTGTGGCTGGGCAGAGGCTTAAGGGCCAGACAGAAAGGTACAGGAGGATCACATCCCCACATAATCCTAACCCCACCTGCCTGGGCCTGAGGTTAAAAGTGCTTGTGCAAACCCAACAGATCTTTCACCCACTGCAAGTGCAAAACACACAGTCTGAAACTCTACCTGTTTAAACACAGTCCTATTATGTTCAATGAGGTTTACTCCCAGATAAGGGTGCACAGGGCTGCAATCTTCTGCTGGGGCGGTGAGAGGCAAACCTGAAATGATATTGAACATGACAAAAGCCCTATTCTGGATATATCACGAAGTGCTTGGCAGATATATAGCTTATGTGACTGATAGTACTATTCTGAGAACTACACAAAGCTACACTTTTATCCTACATTAATTGATCTAGAATTCACATGTAGGATTCGCTTGACAGTGAAAATAGTAGAAATTTCACATTGATTTCTGTGGTTTCTTATGAACAAATAATAATGTTTTTAAGACATGCCATTCCGGGCCAGCCTAGGCAACATATACTAATGTTATATATTTTATGTTAGCCGCCGTGAGCCCGGTTTCAGCCGGGGAGGGTGCGATACAAATAAAAGTATTATTATTATTATTATTATTATTATTATTATTATTATTATTATTATTACTACTACTACTACTACTAGAGAGCGGCAAGGATCAACAGCAATTCCACGTCAGCTCATTTACATTAATTTAATGTGATCTTGAGCATACGACTCGGAAAGCCCTGCCCATTCTAATAGCCCAGCGAATTGCCCCTCGTTTTCCCCTATAAGTTCAATGTGCTTCTCTCTCTTTCGCAATCGTGGAAATGCCTAGCGGGTGCAAATATCCCTCCCGTTGGTTCTCCGCCGCCCCATACGATCCCTGCAGCTGCTAAATAAATACTGGGACAAACATGACTATCTGTGGCTCACACTAAAGAAGGTGAGGGGAATATGAAAAGTGCATGCCTACCTGCCTTTGCAACAGCAGCTCTCCAAGCACACCTGCAACCCAACCTCCCAGCCTGAATGCTAAAGCCTCCCGTGACTTCCTCCCTAAGCCGCCCGTTCTCTCTCCGCCTCGCCTACCAGCATCGGCTGGGTCCTAAAGCCCATTCTATCCATTTCCCGTACACGTTTCTTTGCGGGGCGGATAGGAAAATACCCTAGAATTCACGTAGGATTCGCATGACGGTGAAAAACAGGCATTGAAATAGTAGAAATTTCACGGCGATTTCTGTGGTTTCTGATGAACAAATAATACTGTTTTTAAGACATGCCATTTCTGGCCAGCCTAGGCAACTGTCTCAATCTACCTAATGGTATTGCTACCATGTCCTTAAGGAGGAAGAGCAACACATAAATAATATTAAATAAACTTATCATCCTAACTGTGCATACAGAATAGTAGTGCGTAGATAAATAATCAAACTTACTTAGCTAGTTTATAACCCAATCCTATACACTGGTGTACATTCCATTGAGTTCGATGGGGCTTACTCTCAAATAAATAAGAATAGGGTTGTAATCTGGGGTGTGTAAGAGGAAGCTTTTGGGGTTATCTATTTACTCACCTTAGCAAATTGAGGTCAGATTGCAGAAACTCCTGAAACGGGCAGCGTCGACTATGTACAGTATGTGGTTTCTATTTAAAGGCAAACCTCTGAACTGTTCGACATTTTAGAGAGTATATTATATTGCTTCTGCATAATAACGCTTTAGTAAAAAGCAGCTTTCTTAAAGTCAATGAGGAGCGTCCAGACTTAAAGATCTATGGATGTTTTACTCATCAAAACGACGCCTCACTGAGTTCAGTACAAGTAATAAGTGAGTCGTGGGTGGTGGATGGTAGACTTAGCGAATTCCACTGATGCTTGCAAATAAAATGTGCATAGGATCGGGGCTTTAATTTGAAAAGCATGTGCGATTCCTTTTAATTGTGGATTGTTTTCTATTTTATAACTTTTCCTTTAAATGGGTAGCCCCCTTTGAATTTCTTATGACAAATAGCCTTGATATAAGGTTTGTTTTCCCCCTCCTAAATGCAAAAATAAACAGCAATATATCGGCAATATATGAGTCCTTGAAGTGCAATAGGTTTTTTTGTGCGTGTGTACATGCGTCCCTTTTCTGTGGGTTGGGAGGCGGCTTCTCAAACTGCAAGGCAGCGTTGTGTGAATCCTTTTTTGCTTACGACCTTCCCAGGGTGTCTTTGAAACTTCAGCACCCTCTCTCCCCTTCCAGCGTCTGAAACGTGCCACGAGCCGGTCTGTGCGATTTCCAGTCAAGAACTTTCCGCGTGGCGCATTAAAGCTCCGAAAGTTGGGCTTCATTTGCCTTTTTCAGCTATTATTACACACCCGCAAGCAGCAAGCGGGAGGACCGACCTCTAGAGGGCGCTGGGCAATTCAAACCCCGCCCGCCCCGGCAGCACGCGAAAGAACGCGAAAAAGAAACAACAACCCGTTTGAGATGTCCCTTTCCGGGCCCCGTTCAACTCTCGCCGCTCGCCGTAGCAGGCCCGGAAGTGCCCATAGGGCAAAGTTAGGAAGATGTGGGCACTGCGGGCGCCGCCGCTGCTCCAGTCCTCTCAGCGTGCCTGGAGCTGGGCATGCAGGGCGGTGTCTGCGGGGCCCTGCAGGGCCCAGAAAGCGAGCCCGAACTCGAAATACCGCGAGACGGTGTTGCTGCCCCGAAGCGATTTCCCCGTCCACTTGCCCGGCCGGCTGCAGCCCGAAACGGAGTTGGAGATTCAGCAGGTAGAAGAAGGAAACGGGGGAGGCTGGGCGGAGAGAGAGGGGCGCTTTTTTAAAAAATTACGCCCTCCCGCCCCCCTAGTTGCAAACCAAATTGCGTAGTAGTGCAATGGACGCGCACGTTTTTGTTAGGACATGTCATGTCACTACGGGCCCTGGGGAAACCTGAGCATCCTCGGGGTCCTGGTGAAGGGGAAATCTGACACTTTCCTTCAATGACGGATTTACGTATAAGTTAAACACGCTATAGCTTAGGGACCCATTCTCTTGGGGGCTCCCAAAAAACCAAAGGACAAGAAACTGGATGTACATTTCCAAAATATAAGATAAAAAACAAAAAAAAAAACTCTACATGCAGCAGCAGTGTGTTGTGTAGGCTCCTATGATGTAAGTAATGGGCATATAGGTAAAGGTAAAGGTACCCCTGCCCATACGGGCCAGTCTTGACAGACTCTAGGGTTGTGCGCCCATCTCACTCTATAGGCCGGGGGCCAGCGCTGTCCGCAGACACTTCTGGGTCACGTGGCCAGCGTGACAAGCTGTATCTGGCGAGCCAGCGCAGCACATGGAACGCCGTTTACCTCCCCGCTAGTAAGCGGTCCCTATTTATCTACTTGCACCCGGAGGTGCTTTCGAACTGCTAGGTTGGCAGGCGCTGGGACCGAGCGACAGGAGCGCACCCCGCCGCGGGGATTCGAACCGCCGACCTTTCAATCGGCAAGTCCTAGGCACTGAGGCTTTAACCCACAGCGCCACCCGCGTCCCTAATGGGCATATATTCAACACAAAAATACAGTGGTACCTCGGGTTAAGTACTTAATTCGTTCCAGAGGTCTGTTCTTAACCTGAAACTGTTCTTAACCTGAAGCACCACTTTAGCTAATGGGGCCTACAGCTGCCACCGCGCCGCCAGAGCACGATTTCTGTTCTCATCCTGAAGCAAAGTTCTTAACCCAAGGTACTATTTCTGATTAGCGGAGTCTGTAACCTGAAGCGTATGTAACCTGAAGCATGTGTAACCCGAGGAACCACTGTATAGCATATATTCAACACAAAAAACAGCAACAATTTGTTGTTGACAAAGGACAGCTGGACATATAAAGGGCCCCATTACCTTCAGTAGCTTAAGGCCTCATCAAACCTAAATCCAGCCCTGCTTTCCCCCCACTTTGAAGCTGCCAATGAAGTTTTCGTAGCAAGAAGTAACTTGAGGTTCAAAAAAATAGTGGCTTCAGGAAGGCGATTTGTTCAGGGAGAGAGATAAACGTTTCCTACCCATGCACCAAAGTGCTGACACTTTGCTGTTATCCATATAACAGAAATGGGCATGTTAATTGTTTTCAAATGATTTCTCTGCTAGTTTGATTTTATTGGGATGTAACAGAAGGTCAGGCCCAACTTATATCAAGAACCTGCTTTTGCAATCCTCTACAGCCACAGCAGGAGCTGTAAGTCCAACTATTTGACTTCACTCCCTAAGGGGCACTCTGTTGTCTCCCAAGAAAGATGGATGCCAACCCACTAGCTTTTCCAATTGGCATCCCATAAATTTATACGCATAATGCAAATGATTGCACCGGATTACATATAATGCATTTTGAACACTTATCCCAATATGCTAACTTCATATGTAGTTGACAGATTAAACTAGTTTAATTGCAATCCCCTCGTTCCAGGGAAACCTGTAAAGAAAGCTAAGATTGCCAAAAGTGGTTGGGGATCTCTAACAGAATTCAAAACACCATTACCAAATTACAGTTCCTTGGGGGAGTTGTGATTGTTAAGCTCCACAGAATTTGAATTGTAATGCAGTAAAATACAATATAACAAACAAAAGCAATTAATCCCAATTAAAAATCAACCACAAATCCACAGATAACACCATAGACCAGGCATGGCCAAACTTGTCCCTCCAGCTGTTTTGTTACTACAAGTCTCATCATCCCTGACCACTGGTCCTGTTAGTTAGGGATGATGGGAGTTGTAGTCCCAAAACAGCTGAAGGGCCAAGTTTGGCCATGCCTGCCATAGACCATTGGAAGGAAGTTTGCAGACCCTGCTGTAAAATAACACTCATTTTGTGTTTAGAATATGGTATGTAATACTATTTCTAATTATGTGTTTCTATAGAAATGTGGCTTCTCAGAACTGTATTCATGGCAAAGACAAAGGAAAACAAAGCAAGAATTTTGTCTTCATGATGGACCACCGTATGCCAATGGAGATCCCCATGTTGGTCATGCATTGAATAAAGTGAGTGTTATCTTCCTAAATAAATCTGCTTTGCCTCTATAAATACTTAACATTCAGTTCACCAGAAGGTCAGTAAAAGTTTTGTATCTTTCAGTATTGATCTTATGTGTACTTAAATGTATGGAACAATAATAGAAATTACCTTTCCATTGAGGCTCCAAGAATGAGTGTGATATTAAATGGAAAAGAATGGTTGATGTGATCTTCCATGGCATATTAATGTTGAATTGTGTCCCTATTGAAATGCAATTTGAAGTCAAGTCAATGTTTGCCAGTGTATCTAGTCTCTGAGTTCATAGGTTTGTTAAACATTGGAGCAGGTGGAATCTAAATACATGCTGAAGGAACCCTGAGAATTTGTAGAGTGAGATAGAAATATGTGTGCTTTTCTTTTTCTTTGGTTTCCCTTTAGATTTTGAAAGACATCACAAATCGGTTTCACGTGATGAGAGGCTATAAGGTACACTATGTGCCTGGATGGGATTGCCATGGATTACCTATAGAGTTGAGAGCATTGTCAGAACTTGAGGAAACTGAACATCTTTCTCCAATGGAAATCAGACAGAAAGGTATATTGCTTCTTGCAAGCTTTCTGAGAGAGGTCTGTGGTGTGGGTGTGCAATTTCTGTCATTGTTGGTCTGTGATAGGTATGCTGTGTATGTTCTATGTTATCTATACTTGTTTGTGAGGATTGCAGAATCGGTGTGATCTCATATGTGTGAGAGATAGAAGAGGATCTCATATGTTTGAGAGATAGAAGAAGGTCTTAGATTATAGGTGCATGATTTAAAGCAGGATTGGGGAACCTGTAGCCCTGTTGATGCTTTCGGTCTCCAACTCTCATTTAGCCCCAGCAAGCATGGCCAGTTGTCAGAGATGATGGGAGTTGTTTGAAGGCAAGTTGTTTACTAGATAGAACTGTTTTCTGGTTCTAGGCCTTTGTGGAGGAATTTTGAGAGCTGAAAAGGTAGTCTGTGAGATTCATGTTAACAATAGGGTTTTTCCCTCCACATTTCAGCTAAAGAATTTGCAGAAAAGGTAATTGAAAAACAGAAAGAGGCCTTTATCCGCTGGGGCATAATGGCAGACTGGGAGAACTGCTACCATACATTTGATAGAAAGTACGAAGCAAAACAACTGGGCATTTTTCACCAAATGTTTGATAAGGTGAGTTAACATTTATTTGGTAAGTAAGACTTACGCTGTCGAGATTCAGTTACAGATGGGTAGCCGTGTTGGTCTGCCATAGTCAAAACAAAAAAAATTCCTTGCAGTAGCACCTTAAAGACCAACTAAGTTAGTTCTTGGTATGAGCTTTCGTGTGCATGCACACTTCTTCAGATACCTGAATCTGAAGAAGTGTGCATCTGAAGAAGGTATCTGAAGAAGTGTGCATGCACACGAAAGCTCATACCAAGAACTAACTTAGTTGGTCTTTAAGGTGCTACTGCAAGGAATTTTTTTTGTTTTGGCTGTCGAGATTGCCATTCAGTTTTGATTACAGTCATACCTTGGGTTACAGACACTTCAGGTTGAGTTTTTTCAGGTTGCAGACCGCCGAAACCCAGAAGTACCGGAACGGGTTACTTCCGGGTTTCACGGTCGCACATGCGCAGAAGCGCTAAATCACGCTTTGTGCATGCGCAAAGGTGCTGAATCGCAACCCATGCATGCGCAGACACGGGTTGCGAACGTGCATCCCGCACGGATCAGATTCGCAACCCGAGTGTCCGCTGTACTTAAACCATGTTCTTTTCCTTCTAGGGTTATATTTATCAGGACTATAAGCCAGTGTTTTGGTCTCCTTCAACAAAGTAAGTGGTAACCGTACTCATTCTTGAAATATAGTCGGTGAGAGAGTGGAAGGCCTTTATCCTCATTTAATTCACTTTCTTTTCATGCAGTACAGCCTTGGCTGAAGCTGAACTTGAATACAACCAGCAGCATGTTAGTCGTTCTGTTTATGTCAGATTTCCCTTATTGAAACCACCACCCAAGCTAGCTTCTGTGTTAGGTATGTTGTGTATGTTCTATGTTATGTATACTCTTAATACAGTTTTTGTTAGTGTTCTTTTAATGTACTTGAAATAATGCTTATTAAATAGACTTTTCCTTGTAGACGGATTACCTGCTGTGAATTTGATAATCTGGACCACACAACCTTGGACTATTCCATCGAATGAAGCTGTCTGTTATATGCCAAATTCAGAGTATGTACTCATTTGCTTTTAATTTCTCGGGCACATGCTTAAAATCTGTTATTGCTGACAGTAGGGATTAGGGTTGTTGTTGTTCTTATCACAGAGGTAGGATGATCCTATGCACATGTACTCAGAAGTTAGTTCAATAGAGCTTATTTCAGGTACATATGTATGATTTTCTACTTTAACAGGAGTAATTTTGCAGCATTAATTTTGACTGGTAACTGTACTGGTATATCACAGACTCCTCTGGATCTAAAAAAAGGTGTTTTGTATGCATCTTATTGCCAATATGTATGTCTCTTCTTGTATTCTAGCCATTTAATGTAGTGATGCAGGAAGACCACTTATTGTCTACCTTTATTCTGTTGAACATTTTTGCTCACTGCTTTACAATTTTTTAAAAAAGAGGTGCATGTTGTAAAGCTTAGAAACATACTGCGTTGCAGCTTGCTGAAAGGCTTTTGGTCTATCAGGGATTATTTTGATGTCCCCTCTTGTCTGGTGCCCCCTGAACCACATCCCACAGTGTTCCGAAGAGTCAGTCTCCAAATCCTCCTGGAGCAGATTTTCAGGGAACACAGAAGAGAAGGGAATTGGCAAAATACTGTATTCCTGTTTTCCATTCGCTTAAGCTTTAGCTACATCAAATCTCTTCTATGAACAAAGGGCCACCTTGGAGGTTATCATAGTTGTGAATGCATCAGATGTGACATGGGTTCATGGTTTCCAGTAGTCTCTTCGACCACTCCATTCACAAAACAAGCATTTTGAGTCTAAAAGCAGTCTGTAGTTTCGCACAAAGAGCTGCTAAAGAGGGAAAGCCTTAGATTTGTGTTCTTGCGTGTTGTGTTAGCTATGTCTAATGGCCACAACAAAGCAGAAACAGCCTGTAGGAGGATTTAAATAAAAATATTTGGAAAATCCTAGCTAAAACTATTAGAGACTGGGAGTTGTGTGGCCACGGAAGGATGCAGCATAAATCAAAAAGAGATAAAATTGGAGGATGCCTTGTGTTATTGTATCCAATTGTTTTCTGATTCAAAGATAGGCGACCTTTATAAGGAAACTAATGTAATTTAATTCAGTGGAGATTTCTAGAAACAATGAACTGATTTTTCTCTTCCTGATCGCAATGAGTCCTGTGAAAATGCCTTGTTATGGCATTAACATTTCCACGATAGAAATTGTTTTAGCGGCACCATTGGGTAATACAGATTGTCACAAAATGGGGAGGATCTGCTCTGCTAATTTTGGGGAGAGCTCTGCGATACTTGCATGTATTTTTTACGATTTGAATGGTGCTAAATTAAAAGATGTCATAAAATTATAGGTATTCCATTGTGAAGTGTGCAGACACTGGGGAACATTTCATTGTAGCGGCAGAAAGAGTACAATCTATAGCTGCTGCTTTGGATATGCAGTTTGACGTGATTTCAACATGTAAAGGTAACCCCCTTTTTAATATTTGAATAAAGAAATGGATATATTTCTAATACTGAATAGTAGAGGATCGGTTGCTGACTTACTTTCCTGTAAATTAGAATAATTTACCTGTCGCTTACCTGTAGTTGTGTTAGAATAATTTGTAGAATGATAGCTGATCTGAAACAATAAACCTATTTATTAAATTATTGTAGTTACTCTTGAGGTAGCCCTTGGCGCCTCCTTCAACAGGCTGTTCACATGTTGCTTTTTAGGAGGTGAATCTGGTAATCCAGTTGCTCACTGGCAGGCAAAAGGTCTGACTGAACTAGGCTATATAATTCAACAGCTCCCCATAGAAAGAATGGGGAGACTGTAAACTGAGTGGTCAAGGAGATGGGGTGTTAAACACTCAACAAGTTGACTAACTTGTTCAGCCCCTGCCCTGGGAGATCTCCCCTTCCCTGCCTCTCACGCAACCACCCATCACCTTCATCTGTATGCAGATCCCTCATTAACGCTGAGTACAGGATAACAAAAAACACAAGGGCACTCAATAGCACTCCCTCATTGTGAAACAATGTGTTCCCTTCGCTCCAGGGTTCTAAGATGTTTGGAGAGCCTTCACAAATGCAGGAAGCTTCAGGAAGTGGCTCATGAGTTGAGAACAATGGGAAGGACTGGAGTGGGTGGGGCAGGGAGTGGAAGTAGCACACTCCTACATGAGAGAAGAGGGTAATGCTTCTTTTTAAGATGGTGCTTGTTATTGGCAGTTTCTTTTAAGTACCTGAATTATCAGCACATATTTCTTTGGAAAAGATACTGCCTGATTTCTTTGGCCATCTTTTTCGTCAACAAAACCCTGCAGACCTCTTCTCTCTCTCCATCCCCCAACCCCCTCCAGATATATACATGTGTGCGGTTTTTCTACTGGTCAGTTGTTGTATTTACTTCTGCTTTGTTCTTCTTTAGGTACAGATCTGGAAAGTGGTGTGTGCTCACACCCCACCATTCCTGAAAAGCAGTCTCCCCTTTTGCCTGCAAACCATGTGACCATGTCAAAAGGAACAGGATTAGTTCATACAGCCCCAGCTCATGGTATGGAAGATTACAGTGTAGCTTCTCATCACCAACTACCCATGGTACTGTGGTTTTGCTTGCTTTGTCTTTAACATGGGTTTTCCCCCCCTCCTTGCACCAAAAAATATTATTTATCAAACATAATAAGTGTTATAAAATCACTTGATAGCACTCTATGGTCACTCTGGTGCCATCAAGGTACAGAAGACTACCAACTGTCACACTGGCAGGGGGCGGGGACTTGTTTTAATTGTGGGGAGGGCCCCTGCATTTGGAAGGCTGACTTAGATGATACGTCCATTCTCAAACAGAACAAATCTTTCCTGGTGCAACAGGGTTTCCCATCCTCTCCTCCCCTCTGCCTTCTCCCACACACATGCCTAAATCTGTTCCAGAGAATTGGGGAGCCCACCAAAATAAATTGGGTGGGGGAAGCTGCTGGGGTGACTAGAGGGAAGGGAAGAGCCACTGTATGCAAGAAAGTTTATTTGTTTAAGTATACTGTCAGAGGTAGAACAGAATTTGTTTGTGCATTGGATTAAAGCAATAGTTGTATTCATCCAGGTATAGGTCACATGTAGTTGTGCAAAAAAGGAACAGAATGCTCTTGTTTTGGTCCTGAAAATCATCCAGTTGCCATAAACATAGTGATGGATTTACAAGATGTATATAAATCCTCTATTTTATTAATATTCCTTTTTATATCATCTAGATTGCCTATCATCCAGAGTGTGCAAATAAAAGCATTAAAAAAACCATACCCTAGGACAGAAAACATTTTAAACATTGGGGACAAACAATTGGATACTAAAAGTCTCGTATACAGCCTTACTGTCTCAGTTCTTCCAAAATACCTGAATGACTACCGTATTTTTCGCCCTATAGGACGCACTTTTTCCCCTCCAAAAATGAAGGGGAAATGTGTGTGCGTCCTATCGGGCGAATGCAGGCTTTCACTGAAGCCTGGAAAGCGAGAAGGGGTCGGTGCACACCGACCCCTCTTGCTCTCCAGGCTTCAGGAGAGCCCCAGCGCCAGCCCCACAAGGTCGGGGGACAGAGGGAGGCGGAACGCCGCCATCCCGCTGTCTCCCGAAGTGGTTTGGAGACTGACAGCGGGGAGACCCCGCCACCAGCCCCGCAAGCTCCGGGGACAGCTGGGAGACGCAGCGCGTCTTCCTGTTGTCCCCGGACCTGATCTGAAGGCGGGCGGCGGGAAGAAGAGCACTTCTCCCCACTGCCTGCCCCACAAGCTCCGGGGATAGCTGGGAGGCGCAGCACGTCTTCCTGCTGTCCCCGGACCTGATCTGAAGGCGGGCGGCATGGAGAAGAGCGCTTCTCCCCGCTGCCGGCCCCACAAGCGCCTGGGGGGGAATAATTTTCCCCCCTTTATTTCCCCCCAAAAAAACTTGATGCGTCCTATGGGCCGGTGCGTCCTATGGGGCGAAAAATACAGTAAATGCATCCTCTAAAGGTGCTAGAAGGACAATACTGAAGGAGCCAGCCATATTTCCAACAGGGGGAGAGTTGCATTGTTGTGGTGCCACTGCAGAGAAGTCCCTGTTGGTGATACCACTAGGAAGTCCTCCCCTGCCCATTTCAGAGCCTGACTAGGCACATACTGGGTAGGGTCTTCCAAGTGCCTGGCTCATCTAGAGCACTTGTGTTCCTTAGAGAATACCTCGTGTAAGTCTCCTTTTGCCATCTCAAGTTGACTGTAGGCAGCTCCTTTGATAACACCCTCTTCATGTTTAAAAACAATCCTTTAGCTATTCTCCACAGCTCTTTCCAGCTCTATAGTTCCTTCACTTTGGTTATTCTGCAAAATCCAGAACTGAGAGTACTGTATCTTCTAGATAGATCCCATCCCCTTAGAATTCGTGAAGTTATGTAATACTCTAACATATATAATTATATGTGTATAAAATATAAATTACATGAGAGATGGGGGGGCCATAAGCTTGCATTTGAAATATTAATCTTAGTTTTTAAAATGTTTTATGTATGAGCAGTAAGAGGTTTTATTCCTCTTAGAATGGACAGATAGTCGCTATTTTGAGCAGAAAGAGCTAATGCTCCTCACTAAAATCTTGGAAGCCTGCTTTTCTCTCATGGCTAAATGTATTTGCTTCTGGTGGGAAAGTTTAGCATCTTATACCTCACTCTGGATAAGAGTGATATTACCTTCCTCCTTCTAGTAGTGAGCTCACACTCCTGTAATCAGACAAAACTTTCTCAACTTTTTTGACATAACCTCAAACATTCCCACCTCCCCCTTAGGACTGCCTGGTGGGTGAAGATGGGCGTTTCACGGAGGCTGCAGGGTCTGAGCTTCAAAAGAAAGCTGTCCTCGAAGAAGGAAATGAAGCTGGTATGTATATTTTGTATTGTATTCAGAAATAAAGTGGAGTTTATCAAATATAATGAATGCCCTGTTGTGCCAAGAGAAGTGCATTAGCATTTGGAATTTCAGCCGAGTGATAATTTTGTTCACTTTCCTCAGTCATTCGGATGCTTCAAGGAACAAAGAGCTTATTAAAAGAAGAGAAATGCATACACAGCTACCCCTATGACTGGAGGACTAAGAAACCAGTGATCATTCGTGCCAGCAAGCAGTGGTTCATTAATACGGCAAATCTCAAGGCTGCTGCCCAGGTACAAGGCAGACTTCTAAGGTGTATGGATACTCACTTGTATGTGGGAGGGGGGCATACTTTGCATAGCTGATATTTTAATTACCAAAGGTATCAGTCTTACTGCATGCCTCTAGGTGGCTTTCTGATGAGTGATGTGTAGCAAGAAAGACCATTGGCTACGCTGGCTGGGGCTGATGGGAGTTGGGCACCCCAGTCTCACCATCCATGGTCTAAATATTGCCTCCGTCTTCCTTTAAGTCTCAACTTTGCCAAACTCTTTCTGGCTATTTTACAGGACGCACTAAAGAAAGTAAAATTTGTCCCTGCCTCGGGGGTGAACAGAATGCTAGAGATGCTGGACAAAAGAACATACTGGTGTATATCGAGGCAGCGGCGTTGGGGTGTCCCCATTCCAGTTTTTTACCATAAGGAAACGGGAGAATCATTAATAAACAGGTGGGTACTTTACAGTCTTCTGTTTTATTTCAAAAAGGAATTTGGTTTGCTGTCAGAAATACAATCTTTTTTGCGTAGAACAATCATTGGCGTTACAATACATGCCGTATTCTGGCGTTTGCTGTTTCGGTTCCTGTGGCGGATGATTTGTCGAAACAGGGCATTTTGCACAGGAATTCAATCCTGCGATATATTAGCATGTTTGTTCCCAAATTAAAATCTCTCAGGAAGTTTGATGGATGATGGGCATAAACGAGCACCGCAGCTGTTGGATTTGATGTCGGGATCTGCATGGAATGGGATAAGAGTACAGAGCAGCCCTCTAGACTAAATGGGGCAATGTCTTCCACAAGGGTTTGAATTCAGATTGCAGCACATCCCTATGAAAGCAGCCACAGAATGGGACGCATCTATGCAAGCTGAGATTCCATGATTTCAGGGGGTTGGACTAGATGACCCTTGGTGTCCCTTCCAAACCTACAATTCTATGATTCTACGTCTAACCATCACAGTGTGCTAAATAGGCATTTACCTGCTGGGAGCAAAATGCTTGTACAGAGGATGAAGCCTGTCTTATTTGCAGTGCGCATTGCACTGCAACACCGGGATCGAGGAGCATAGGCTCTGCTGTCTAGCATCAAGGAATAAAAGGGTGGTGCTGGGAATCCTGCTCATTGGAGAGCCAAGTGCAACCCTGGGTTTCCCCTCCATGAGTGAATGAATGACGAATGAGCCTGCATTCACTTTTTGGGGAAACAGTAAGAGGGTGTGCCTCTGGATGGGTGCTCAACCTGGGAGCTCCAGACCCTAAGAAACAAGCCCGCTGCCTGAGTCTTGAATAACTCCATTTGGTGGTTATTTTTGCATTTGTGCTGGCCCTTGGGAACTGGCATCTATCTGTGAACTAGTCCCTGTTGCGGTGGTTTGCTGTGGCTGGCCATGCAGCAGCAGCAGCTGGTGTTTCGTTATGGTTGCTGAAGGTGAGGAAGAGGCGTGAGGTCCATAAGTTCACCAGACTGCTGCTGTCGGGTAAGAGCAAAACAGTGTTGAGTCTGTCTGCAGAAAAACCAGACATGTTCATGGCAGCGCTTGCCCCCGTGGCAGAGGCCTGGTGAGGCTGCCCAGCTGTAGTTCTTACAGCGGGGGCAGATGCAGCCTGGGGTTGCAGTGGCTAGAGAGTAAAGTCTGTCCCAGTAGCCCATATCTCGGATATTGGGAGATTTCTCGGGAGCTAGAGGAAATACAACACTGAGCACAGGTATTATTGCCTATCTGCCATACTGCACTCCATTCTGGCTTTCACAGGAGAAAAGACTGCATCATCAAACGATAATCCCTCTGTGTCACAGAGAAACTGTCTTTTATGTCAGTTGTGATTTGCAAAAGCCCATCTTCTTTCCCCTCAATGTTTGTTTGTGGCCAGGTGAAGTACCATGTCCCCCTCTTGTCCTATATGTCTGCCTTTATTATTTCTCCTCTCTGATTCCTGATTTGCAAAGCCTGGTTGTTATTTTTCATTAATAAAGGAGAGCTATTGGTGTTATTGGTGAACTCTTCTTGTACAACCCAATCCTGTCCTGCTTAGCTTCCCCAGAAGCAGGCTGGGCAGGGAGGGACATACTAGTTTGCACCAGGGGGAAGAGGTTTTCCCCACCTCTTCATGATTAAGAGAACTGATTGGGTGGAAAGGAAAAAGGACAGAACTAGTGGTTAATTACTGGAAGGAGAAGTGCTGGGCCTAAATCTGCCTGACCTCAGATTTCACAGTGTTTGCAAAATATTGTGGCTCAACTAGAGAACTAGTACCCCTGCCCTTTGGTGCTTAGGTATCAAAGCAGGTCAAGGCATTGCTCATTCTTGAAACGTAAAAATGGCTCTGTCTTGCCAATTTGCTGTTGTAAACTGTCTGTGTTCCAGTTTTAACCACACCTTACTCTTTGTCCTCTGCGCTACTCCCTCTGCAAACATTCTGCAGCAGATAGAGATGGATAAGTGTGTTTCTCAGAGCAGGGGTCGGCAAGAAGGTTGACCAAAGTATTCTGGTAGGCTAATTTCCGGTGAACGGCTTAGTATCTGCTGGTTGCTGGGGTTCTTGCCAAGAATGCTGGATTATGCAGACCTTGGCCCAAGCAACAAGGTGCCTTCATTCTTACGCCAGAGTTCGTGCTTGTGATCACGTAAATCAAAATTATGTGCATGCTCTCTTACTCTGTCAGCTTTTAAAACACATTGGTGATTCTAGTAACAAAACAAGAAACTGACCATGCAAGACTGAACTCTCTGCTTTAGAAGTTCTGAAATTGATGTTCATGAGATCCTGATAGTCTCTTGTCACAAAGGATTTGTGGATGGGCCATGTCTGGCTTCAACTCTGGAACTAGGAATAGGATTTCTGGAGTGGGCTATGGGATTGCGTATACTCATGTGCTGCTTCTACTTGGATTTGACACTATGTGTGTTTACTCTGGTTAAGGCGAATCCAGCAGTGTTCCTGAAGCGATTGAACCTGCTAACTTAGCACTGTTCACTTGTAGCGCCAGATAGAGGGAGATGAGAGCTCGGTGCCCAACCGCATACCCTTCATATGTATAACATTTCAGATTCAATAGGTAGTGTCTTTGGTTAATAAATGGCAGTAGCACGGATAAGAACGAGAGAGCATGCTCCAAGCTCTAGACATGAACGCAGAAAGCCGCATGTTCTAAATAATCCTACACATTATTTGCTTCCTCTTTATGGCACACTACTTGCAATCGTGTACTTTGCCCTCCTGTACTGCAGGAAGTTACTGTTTATGAATTCGGTTCATTTAATAAAAAAAAACCCTTGATCATAAAATCTCTTCTTTTGTATGATCAGGGATGAAAGTAAATTAAACACTCTTAGCACTCTTGGCCATACATGGGATGACATTTTGAAAATATCTGAATAAAGCATTTTATTGGAAGCAAAGATACTTCTTATTGTAGTTTTGAAGTGGACATCTAGGCAGTTGTCTAACAAGCAGCAGCAAAAGCATACTCTATTGAAACATGCAATTGATATATATGCCACTAATGTTGCTGACTAGTTATACTGAACAATTGGGGCAAATCGGTCAACTCCAAAAGTTTTTTAAAAGCCCAGATTGTACATTGTCACTTGCAGGTGTAAACTAAGGGCAGTTTACGGAACAATCATGTGAAGCAAATCTTCCCTTTGGTCAAATACAGTAGTTAGTAATACATGACTGCAAACTAAGCTTCTGTGCAAATGAGGACTGCATAGTTAGATAAAAGTATGTTTATTTTATACTTTTATGTGTTTGTTTACTTGACATACAGATCTTGTGCATTCCTTGCGGAGTAGTGAAAGTATTCAGAATATTGGCCTACAGAAATGACAGGCAGACTTAGAAAGCACTGTCTGTCAAATCATAGGTCATTACCCTGAACCTCAATTTCGAACAGAAACTTTGTCAGAACATTTTCTGCTGAACACGCGGTACTTTTACGTGTGTAGCTAGACATCATGCCAACATTGTCATAGAGAAATAAAATTTGGGAAAGAAACACGGTGTTTTCAGTAGAGCTGATGCACTGTAAATAACAGGTAGCTAGTTGTTCTGTTGTCCAGTTGTTCTTCAGGCAATATCCAGTGAAGGTCAGTGGCCTTCAAAAGTAACAGCACCTCCACTGGAAATATGGCTAGTCCACATGGAGTTGCTGTTACACTTGACAGCCCTGCTTGAAGCATTTCTTTTCTGTCCATTGTTGGGTCTGTAACTGTTCTTATTGCATCTCGTCTAAAATAGGTTTCTGGGAAATGTTCCCCTGAACCTCAAGATAAGCAGAAGAAACGTTTTGCGTAGCCCATAGAATGTCCATTTCTGACATACCTGTTACATGTGAAAAATCAAGCGTTTGCTGTCTCTTGCCCCACCCAGTCCCACATTTATATCCAATGCCATGTGGGGAATCTGGTACATCTCTGGTGCCCCACAAGTATAGCACAGAACCGGATTATGCTGCAGCAGGTACCACGATCCATCAAAGAATCTTTAAAGAAGAAGAAGAAGAAGAAAAGTTTGAAAATGGTATTTGAATGCAGATAAAATCTTTTCTGGAGAAGCATTTCTCTGCTTGGAGAAATGTTGAGATTAGAGGCACATGAATTTATGTTAAAAGGAATACAACCAGCTTTCAATTTCCCACAACAGATAAATGAAAGTTATTGATCAAGATAGCTTTGAAATTGAATTACCAGGTAAGGACTTGCGTGTAAAACTAGGCAAAACTGTTTCATAAACTATGAAACAGATTAACAGTCTTCTCTCTATGAAGTAGAAGGACTGAAACTAAATGTTTTCCCACTTACAGAAGAAACAGTGGCCCCTGGAACTTAATATAATTTAAAACTTACAAAATCCCGAACTATGCAGTGTGAGAACACTGAGCAGAAATGGAAAGAGTTAATTACAAATTTGTGAAAGCATTTGCAGCTTGTTGTACACTAGATACTTATTCAAATAAGGGGAAAGCTGCTTCATTGACTTAGATTTAAAATAAATGAATTACCTTGCTAAATCAGCTGCTTTCCAAGTACTCAAGTTCAGTTACTTGAATATCTGTCCATGAGAGAGCTAAATGTCCCGTCACCTAAATTTCACTAGTAGCTGGATGTGGTTATCCTCATTTAAGAAAATTACTAAATCACCCGGTTGAGCTAATCCTTCCACATCGTAGCTCTTCAATCTTAATTTCTGATCCAAAATCTGCATTAATTTCTGTAAATTTATAAGGTCCTACCTAAATAGCTTAAAAGGTAATTGCAAGAGAGCTTACCTGGCACTCCTCGCTGTTGTACAAAAAGGTTGGAGCAGCAACCACCAGCGCCTGTTTCTTTCCTCGCCCCAAAAACGTCTCAGTGCTGCTTCATTTCCCACTAAATAAGCATTTGGTGTAATCAATATCAGACTTCAAAATGATTGGTTGGCGTCATGGTAGCGTGAATTGCCCTGTGGATTTTCATGCTAGAAACCTAGAGAGTGACACGTAATGCAACTTCTGCCCAATACGGCGTATAAATCCAGGGCAAAGTTTTACAGCCAAGCTTCTTTTGCTTACATTGTGAATTATGGTTCTCAAACTGAAACTTGCCCTTCGTAGAGTGATAAGTAGATATTTGAGGAAGGTGTTTAATGTACACTGCAGAGAGAACTTTTGCCTTGGGTTTTTTTCAAGGTCTGTACTGTACAGATGAGAACAGGAAACATACACTTGTTGTTTGGGGGGGTGGGGGAACAACCCACGAGAGTGGAGATGTATTCCAGGATTTGGAAAGGTTTTACGGCTATCAAATACTGTGTTTTTGGAGGCCAATGAGATTCTGAAAAACTATAGCTAGTAGTTCTTTTTTTAAAAAAAAAATTGTGAGAGCAGTAAATTGCTGTTCATTCTGGTTAATTGGAAATCTGTAGGATCATATTTTGTTTTTAACTTCTTAAGAAAAGGAGTTTCCTGATGTTTTTGTGCCTTAATTTTACGTTCTGTTTTAGATTAGCAGGAAACACTCATTGACTAGATCAGTGTTTCCCAACCTTTTTTGGGCAAAGGCACACTTGTTTGATGAAAAAATCTCGAGGCACACCACCATTACAGCCCCGTGACGTCAGCGTGCAGCGTCACGCCGGGAGGGACGCACGAAAGTGTAACTTTCAAATTTTTTCCCTCCCCCTTGCCGGGGAACCTCCAAGCTTTGGGGGTGGGGGGGGAGGAGGCAGCAAAGCGAGGGACTGAGGGACTCCTCCAACGACAAGGGTTGGGGAAGAAGAGAAAGGGCTATTCCGCTCCAGTCACGGGAGGGGAATATGTACTGGCCCAACTGGTGTGCGGTCTTCGGAAAGCGGGGTGCGGGAAGAAAGCCTAGGCTCGGGGTCCACCGACCTCGGCGGAGAAAGGCAACAACCGGAGCCGATGACGAGCCGGCGCGTGCGTGCAGCGGCTGGCCTCGAGCTCGGGAAGCTGCGCGCGACGATGTTGACGCGGGGCGCGCGAGAGCTTGGGGGCGGGGCGGGAGAGAGAGAGAAAGAGTTGGCAGCACCAGGCGCTGTTACTTATTGCGCTGCGGACGCTGCCAGCAACTGCGGTGGTTGTGCGGCGGCCGCCGCCGCAGAACATCCTCGTCAGTCAGCTGAGCTGCCTGGCGGCGTAGGGAGCCGAGGGGCGGGGCTTCCTTTCTGAAGGAGCTGAGGGTGGGGGTCCTTCGGCGAAACGGCGCCGGCCCAGAGCGCTTCTAGGAGGCTGCCTTTGTGCGCGACGTAAAGCCCTCTTTCCCTCCCTCCAGCCCCATGTCACATGTGGAATAAATAAAAACTGTGGCTGCATTGTAGCTACATCCCGGCCTCGGATCCCCGTGGGATTTGCCTAATCCTTTGGAAGCCCCCTCCCCTCCCCGGCCCCCCATTGTTCTGTCGGGGGTCCCGCGCCCCCCTCTCGCCTGTCCCCCGGGCTTTGTTCTCGATTTGGAGAGGCGGCGAGGCTCAGCTCCGGCTCCGGGAGAGGGAGGCTGCCTTCCAGCCCGCCGTGCGCCCCGGGAGCCTGGACGGCGGGGACGGGAAGGAAGGCGCTTTGGGGGGCGCGGGGCGCCGTCCCGCCGCCGCCTCTCCCAGCAGCCCGGCAGGTAGGGGAGGGCGCGGAGGGGCGCCCGGCGCGGAGCTGGGAGCCTCCGCGAGGCCCCGGCTCGACGGGGCGGGATAAAAAGGCGGCGCCGGCTCGCAGCGCCTCCCCAAGCGCCCTTTGCACTCCGACCGGCGGAAGCGGAGGCTACGCGGCTGCGGCCGCCCAGCCTGGCCGGGGATGGCGGGGCGCCAGGTACCGGCAGCCCTCGAGGGGAGGCGCCGGCGGCGTCCAGGGACCGCGCCCGCCCGGCCCGGGAGGCAGTGCAGCGCCAGATGTTGCCGCTGCTGGAGTGCCTCCGAGCCCCGGGAGGCTGCGCGCGGCGGTGGCGTCCAGGCGCTCTGGGGGATGCGGGAGCCGAGGGGGCGCCCGCGGGGGAAGGGAAGGGGAACCCCCTCCTCTGCAGCGGGGCCCGAGGGCCTTGATCCAGATGGGCCGTGGCGCTCCAGCGTCTCCTCCGGTGGAGAGCGGGCGACCTCCGGTTGGGGGGCAGCAGGGGTGCCAAATGGATTAAAATATTGGGGGGCGCCCAGATAAGCCCCACTCCAGGATAGATGGATTTCTATCCTCCGGGGGTCCTCCGGCGCCTTCGGCGAAACGGCGCCCGCCCAGAGCGCTTCTAGGAGGCTGCCTTTGTGCGCGACGTAAAGCCCTCTTTCCCTCCCTCCAGCCCCGTGTCACATGTGGAAAAGGGGGCTGGATCCAGTGACGCAACTCGGAAAACTGTTAGGGAAGCCAGAGCAGGAAAGTGAGTGGGAGGCGGCGTCGCCACTTTAACCCACGTTTCCTTTTTGAAAGAGAAACCAGTGTTTCCCAACCTTTTTTGGACTCGCTCGCGGCACACCAGGCAACAGCTCGCGGCACATTAGTGTGCCGCGGAACACCGGTTGGGAAACACTGGACTAGATAGAGTATAAATTCTTCCATGAATGTTACTGCTTTTAAAGCTAGGTTCTAGTCTGTACTACAGCAAACTCTGAAAATTTGTTTGCAAAACTGCTTAAGGGCTTGAAGGAAATAGAGAGAGAGAGCGCCTGGGATTCTGAAGAATGGTTCTATTTTCACAAATGACACCTGCCCACCTACACATGTTTATCATTTGTCATGTCTATCTCATTGATATCATTTATTTATCCCTTGTGAAGGTTTCGTGCCTTGTTGCCTGGAGGCAATTCTTATTTTCCCCAGGCAAGTGGCTATTTCCAAGCCTGTTACATGCAGATTATTAATTATATCTAACCATAGCATCTTCACTATCAACTGCTTGTCAGGTTGCAGAGTGAAGTACATCCTATAGCCAGCTAATTTTGTGAGAGCCTGTCGTTTTGTAGCCAAAATGGCATCAGCCACATTTAAGAGGGTGGTCATCTGCAAGCTTGGGGGAATGCAGTGGACTATCTTGAAAGTAGGTATGGCGGGAACCCAGATAGAAATGCTGCACACTGCATCATTTTGTTGCAGGTCTCACTTGCAGTAATCTAATCTCATCAAAGTGTGTTCAATTGCTGTTGGCCTTTGGGTTTCTCAGGGAATGTAACATGGCTTTGTTATCACTTTTTATATGCTTTGCTAAAGTCCAGTATGTGTTGAATCAAGATATTATCTTATAAAAAGTTAGATAGGTTCACATGCCTCTTTTCACGATCATTGAAGGCAAAATATGACGACAGAAATGGCTGCCCTCCATGGTAAGAAGCCTGAGGCTTCAAACAAATGGATCATTCTAAATTCATTGTAGTTAAACTATGGAACTCGCTCCCACTGGAGGCAGTTGTGGCCGCCAACTTGGATGGCTTTAAAAGAGGATTAGACAGATTCATGGAGAGGAGAAGACCATTCACAGCTGCTAGCCACATGCCATAATGTCCATGTTACAGGTTGGCAGAGTGCTCTTGTGCTTCCCTCAGGCCACTGTGAGAACAGGATGATGGGCTAGATGAGCCGCTGGCCTGATCCTACAGACTCTTATGTCACAGTGTTCTGAAATAAAGCTTGCCTCTTTAAAAGTTTTACTTTTTTATACAGCTCATGTCTCAGAATTGGAAGTTCCAATGCAATGGTCACCAACCTTTTGGGGCCCAGGTACACATTTGGAATTCTGAGGGAATGTTGTAGGCACCAGTCACAAAATGGCCGTCACAAGGGGGCATTGCTTGACACAAAATGGCTGTCAAGTGGGTATGGCTCGACACAAAACTGGGACTACTGGTATTCCTACATACTGGTTATTATTCCTACATAATAATAGGATATTATTCCTATTATTATTATTCCTACATAATAATAAAGCAGCAACTGATTGGTTGACCTGGGAAACCAGGTTTCAAATTCCCTACTTGGCCATGAAGTTCACTGGGTGATTCACTGTCCCTCAGCCTAAGGTACCTCACACTATGGTTGCGAGGATATAATGGAAAGGGGCAAAACTATGCTTGCCAGCTTGAGTTGCCTAGAGGATATTATTGTAATAAAAATTAAAAAAAAAAACCTCATCCTTCAGGGCAAGAAAAAAGTAATGAGACAAGCTTCAAGGCAAGTGGGGAAGAAACCCTCTTTCCACTCTGTCCGCCACTCCGAATTAAAATGCAAGAAACAACAAGAAGGGCTACCCCATCATCTCTTAACCCCTCCCCTCTGGGGCAAAATGCCCTCTGGAACAAGAAAACAGGGGAGAGAGCCCCTCATCACCTCTCCCTTTCCAAAATAAAAATGCTTTATGATACTAGAAAAAGTGGGAAGGGAAACCATGAGGCAAGCAGGAAAGCATACCTGCCGCTTACCTGTCCCCCAGAGGAGGGAGGAAATGGCTGCCCAACCAATTTGAGTGAAAGCAGCTGGGAACTTCCAGCTTTGGGAGCTGCTCTATAGTATAAAGCAATATGAAGCCTAGAGAGTACCCGCACAGTTTGCTACATAACTTTTTGTCTAGGAAGGCTGGAGACTTACTCTTTTTTTTAAGGGAATGCTCAGAGTTGGGAGCTCCTTCCTGGGGGTGCTAACGAAGGCCTTCCCATGCGCCAGATTGGCAACCTCTGTTCTACTGGTTCTCAGTTTGCTTCAATGTCTTGTGCTATTTTGAAGAATATATTAGCAGTAGTCTCCTGATCCGTTGTCTCTGCTTTGCTTTTTTTTCCCCTACAGAAAAAGCATTGAGAATGTTATTAAGATAGTGGAGCAGCATGGCAGTGATGCCTGGTGGACTCTTCCTATTGAGCAGCTTCTTCCCAGTGAAGCTTTGGCACAGGTAAGTCATTGTCAGTGGAAGTTCTCTCTGAAGGCCTGGTCCATGTAGTTAATGGCTGAAGCCAAGGAGCAGGAACCAGGAGGCTGGTGGTCTGGCAGGCCAGGGGTTAACTCTGATCCCATATACCGTGGTAGACTGGGATAAAAGGAACAAGCAGCAAAGGCTGAGCACTTCCCAGTAATGTCCCATGTTCCAAAGAATATCCTGGAGCTGGGTCAAGACAGTAACTAGAACTGTTAATAGGTTGTATGAATACGCCCACAATGTTGTTGTTTAGTCGTTTAGTCGTGTCCGACTCTTCGTGACCCCATGGACCAGAGCACGCCAGGCACTTCTGTCCTCCACTGCCTCCCGCAGTTTGATCAAATTCATGCTGGTAGCTTCAAGAACACCATCCAACCATCTCATCCTCTGTCGTCCCCTTCTCCTTGTGCCCTCTATCTTTCCCAACATCAGGGTCTTTTCCAGGGAGTCTTCTCTTCTCATGAGGTGGCCAAAGTATTGGAGCCTCAGCTTCACGATCTGTCCTTCCAGTGAGCACTCAGGGCTGATTTCCTTAAGAATGGATACGTTTGATCTTCTTGCAGTCCATGGGACTCTCAAGAGTCTCCTCCAGCACCATAATTCAAAAGCATCAATTCTTCGGCGATCAGCCTTCTTTATGGTCCAGCTCTCACTTCCATACATCACTACTGGACGCCCACAATATATATACACAAAAAGAAAACTATAGTTTAAACCTTAAAATGCCAACAGATTTATCATAGCATAATGTTTTATTGGACTAGCTTCTGCTGCCCCAGATGCATGAAGAGTTTTCTCTTCAGTTGACGCTGACATGTGTCGCTTCTTTCAATGAGGATATAATAAAAGGTTATACTGTGGCTGGTCCTTTGTGAATTTTTGCAATATAGAATTCAAGGGGGTAGAAACGGAAGAAAAACTGATCTGTCTGAGAGTTGTGGAATCCTTAATTTGTTCTTTATTTCTGGAACAGGCTGGCAATGTCCAGGATTACATACAAGGTCAGGATGTCCTAGACATCTGGTTTGATAGTGGAACATCTTGGGCTCATGTTTTGGAAGGTAAGGGGTGGTTTTAAATTCAGTTACTATCAAGAATTGTGCAGGTGGGCAATAGACATTCACGGGGAGATGGAGAAACTGTGCCCCCCCCCGGGATATTGTTGGGTTATAGCTCCCACCATCTCTGACAATTGACCATGTTGGCAAAATACACACATGTTTTCGCTTGCTTTTGACACCTGAGATGTGTATTTTTTAGGACTTGCCTTATTATTGTGGTTGTAAATTGTTGTTTTAAACTGTTTTCAATGATGTGGTTTCATTGTTGTAACCTGCCCTGGGAGCTTAGGGTGAAGGGCAGGTAATAAATGACGGTGTTGATTATGATGAACTTGCAGGACATGTCTGAAAGTCTGCAGGTTCCCCAACCCTAGTTTAAGCAGTTGCAAAGTGTAGGTCTGCTTTTTTTCATGTAACACAATGTTGAAAACCTGTTGAAGGTTTAAGTGTGTATGGATGTCATTGCATTTCATTTTCTAAGTGTAAGAGCTAGGTTTTGTGCGCTGCGGTATGCTAATCTTGCTTCAGGCAACAAAGCTGGCTTGTTTTCTTATTCTGTTTTTTAAGAACACGTCAGTCGTTTTCAAATAGTGGCTTTTCAGGGTGCTTGTGGATGTGTCAGTAGCCAGTCCTCTGAATATTTGCAGAGGTGACATATATACAACAGAAGAGGGGGCAGGGAAGACCTATGTCTTCACCTTTATATGCTCCCCAGGATAATGGCAGAAAGGTGCAGCATGGGATGCTACTTTGAGTCGGAATCTGGTACAGGGCATCAATGCTTTTGAACTTTACACCCGGAGTACACAAATGTCTGATAACTATCTTGTTGAACTGTAAAACATGTTGGCCCAGGGTTGTGGTGGTGGTGTTTTTAATTTCCCAGCAACTCAGGGAAGCAATAGAACCATCAGCAAACAGTGCGTTTATTGAAGGGCTCTTTGCCCCTTGTCTTGAAACCATTCAGTTAGATAATGGTGAATTTTGTACAGCTCCCTTACAGTTGCAAAATCCTGACAGTGTTCTTCAAGAAACTGAAAGAGGTGGACAAAGATGGTTTTATAACCAGGGTCAACACATTACATTGTGCATTAGCAGGGCATTCTTCCTTTCTTGTGCATATTTTGGGCAGGTGAATTCTGATGGCCAGAAGCCAAGTTTATAGCTGCTTGGAAGCTCTGCCCAATGATACCTACAACCTCTTGAGATAAGGTGTCTATCTCCAACATTCAATGTCAACTGTGCAGTGGTCTGCTGGGCTGTGTTGGAATTGAAGACAATGAACCAGCTGACTGGGACAGTAGCTCAAATTGCCATTAAGCATTCAGGATCCTGTTTATGACTTGACGACTTAATATTATAATTACAGCTACTGAATACATTTGTATTTAAGAAGGCTTTCCCTGAAGTATGACCAGACACTTATGGAATACTGTATTAATTGTACCAATTTAAGACACAGTTTTATTGTTTTTATAGTCGGTATCTTTTATATTTTATCTTACTGTACACTGCCCCAGTAGCTTCTGGTTCTGAAACAGTTTATAAACCTGTAAAATACTGTAATTTTACGTCAAGCAGTTTATCAGTTCTTAAAATAAGGAATCTTTGGAGCTAACTACTTGTACCTTTTCCAAAGCTGCAGAGAAAGCCATAACAAACAGTACAACATCTTGAGTTAAAACCATTCCTTTTCACCCAGTGCATGCCTACAAAACTGCAAGGAGGAAGTTGTCCTGGTTCAACTAAAAATGGACATAGCAAAATGGAACTGGAGAGGAGAATCTTGCTGTATTTCTCTCACTGCAATACATTGTTTAGTTGTGGACACACTTTAATGTCATGGTTGAAACGTACTCTAGTATTTGGGAGAACATAGTCCTAGATATCCCTGCAGCACGACTCTTAACTACTTGCAGAGCCATCATGCATTGAAACACACACATGCAATACTGCATTTTAGTTCTGGTTCGAGTGTTCTGTATCTCGAAACACTGAATGCTGTTAGGTTGTGTTCCTCTTGCAGAAGGATCTGCTTGCTTAAGCCAAGTTTAAAGATGCCAGAGAGATGGAGCATCAGATAAAAACAGCACTGAAATCCGTCTGTCGTCTTTGTGCTAGCTCTCACCACACTAATGTTTAACTAAACGAATGGGATTGTTTTATAACAAGACTATCTGGTTAGAGCTTTTGTGCTGACAGTGGTAGTTTAAGGGAAAGGTCTGGGTAATTGTACTTAATCTATGGGTTAAAGTCTCCTATAATCAAAGATACAGAATACTATATTCCAGCAAAAAAAAGGATTATTAAGAACCTATGTTCCCTAACTGTAAAGAATAACCCTAATTAAAGCCTTCTATCCCATTTTTTTTCATGTTGTAAACTGTAAGGGAGGAGGAGGCAGATATCTACATGGAGATATGTGAGCAGTTAAGAATGAATTATTTTTTGTTTGCACAAACTTGGGCCAATGTCCTAATTTTATTTCAGTCTCGAGTCAGAATTGTGTTTGAAAACATATATTTTTCTTCTTTATTTTCCTTTGAACTATTTACAGGCAACTTTTTCTGAATACAACTCATTCAAGGCAGCTCACATTTAAAAAGTCCAACATAACTGCCATTCTGCATATTAATTCAGATTCAGTTGATGCTGAATCTGTTTGAATGGAAGGTTTCTCTTAGGAGTACACATAACAAGATTACATTTGCATTACATTTTCTCCATAAGGGACTTTACAGTGCTTTGTAGAGGCCCAAGGAATATAGTTCTTTGGCAACAAAAATCCCCCACAACGCACATACTTGCATGATACACTTTTACAGTGCAGTGCTATGCATTTGGACTTGATATCCTGCCTTTCCCTCCCCTTAAGGAGTCTCAAAGCGGCTAACATTCTCCTTTCCCTTCCTCGCCCACAACAAACACTCTGTGAGGTGAGTGAGGCTGAGAGACTTCAGAGAAGTGTGACTAGCCCAAGGTCACCCAGCAGCTGCATGTGGAGGAGCGGGGAAGCAAACGCAGTTCACCAGATTACGAGTCCACCGCTCTTAACCACTACACCACGCTGGCATTTGTTTTGCAGCCATCCCACTTCTTTCAATGGGGGATTAATCCAAGTGACTTTTTACAGGAATGCAGCCTTGTGGAGCTGAAGTCTTTCCCCTCCATTTTTTAAATTGAAAGCTTGAGATTTTCATCTTAACCATCTCCAAATAAAATCTCTGCAGGAAGTTTCCTGTGCCCTCTGGACTGCCAGAGCAGTGCCATGTTTGCGGTGGGTGTGCAATCAGAGCAACAACATCCTGCCATTAAACTTTACGCATGTTGGGAGCCTTGTGTGCATTGCATTTCACTGGATTATGGTGTGTGTGCCTTTGTGTGTGTGTTTGTTTATTAAATTTGTATCCTTCCCTTCCTCCCAAAGGAGCCCAGGGCAGGTTACCCTTTTGTGACTTTAAAAAATGAAATGAAAAATAAAATCAAAACATAACATCTAAAAACAATAAAATGTCCAAAACAAATATAAGAACATATGTAACCAAATCGTGTGTCTGGATGGGCCTCAGGCAGACCATAGGGTCATCATCTTGGGGACCCTTAGCCAATCATGGCAGGGAGGAGAACTGGCCAATTAGGAGAGAGGGAGGATGTTAAAGAGTGTTACAGAAATAGCTAGTTAGGCAGGATAAACCTGTTTAGTTTCCTTAGGTGGCTGAAAAGGGTTTAGGAAGGGGCTAGAGGTGCTTTTATGTGAAGAGGAAAAGTGGATAGCCATTCTAGAAGGAGATAGTTTTAATAGAAACTCTTCTGTTGCGGAGAATTATAAGTAAAGTTATTGATCAGATGTGAAACAGTGTTTCTGACAGAAAATAAGTACAGTGGTACCTCGGGTTAAGTACTTAATTCGTTCCGGAGGTCCGTTCTTAACCTGAAACTGTTCTTAGTCTGAGGTGCCACTTTAGCTAATGGGGCCTCCTGCTACTGCCACGCCACCGGAGCACGATTTCTGTTCTCATCCTGAAGTAAAGTTCTTAACCCGAGGTACTATTTCTGTGTTAGCGGAGTCTGTACCCTGAAGCGTATGTAACCTGAAGTGTATGTAACCCGAGGTACCACTGTATTGTGTCTTTAATATTGAAACTGCCAAGCTTTATCCTCTTTTCAGTCTTAGTCAAGAAAAATACAATTTTCGTTTCTATCATGCCTCAGCTTTAATTGATACCTGCTTCAGGGAATGAGTTGTCACAGGAACCCCCGATATCAAGAGTTCCCGTTTCAGGTTTATATGATGTACTAGTACATAGTGGTGCCACTGAATTCTTTGTTGTTTGAGGAGGGGAGTGACCAAGGTCAAATCACTCCAGACTTTGCTCCCATCCTCACTGAAGGAGTGTGTCACAAGGCCCGCTGAAAGAAGAAAAGCTTTTGGCAGGTGTCTGCCTAATGTCAATAGGCAGGGAGTTCCAAAGTACAGTTGCTGCCGCACTTAAGGCATGACTTTAGTGTCTAGGTGTGTTACATAGTAAATCACTTCTCTGTGACCTTTGTCACGTTGTGCTTGTTACAGCAGAATTTAAATATCAAAATTCCTTAAACAGCAGAAGGCTGTAAAAATGGTGTGACAAAGGAATCTGTGAAAGGAGTAACTGAATACTGTTGTGGAGGGGGGGAAATGAAATGTTCGAAGTTCCTATTGCAAGGCAAATTAGATTTTTTTCAAAAATCTGCTCCCTCGTTTTCATAGGTTTAATATGGGACAGAGGCCTTATGCTAGGGGAGGAAATGCAAGTGAACGAGGTGTCTTCTTGCATAAGACTTCAGGGATGTGAGAAGATGCACTGGTCAAAATTCTACCTTTCCCACTCCTATTCAGGTCACAGGAGGTGTGTCTTTTATTGAATCAAACAACTGGATTCACGCTTTTATTTGGGAGTAGGAAGCTTAACAGTACCTGCACTCTGAAGTCTTTTGTCTTTAAAAATGGTTAGATTTAGTATTTTATTTATGAGGCATGTTCAGATTGTGTGATGGTGTTGTGTGTGTGTGTGTTTTTTTAAAGGGCTTTGTGTAAACTTTGCTGTAAAGCTGTCTTTCGGGTTACATTAGTATAACACGGTATTAAAGCAAAAGCTCGACAGCAGCTAAATTCCTGCTTTAAAATGCCACTTTTTTCTTGACTTTCTTCAGATGCAGGTGAAAGGGCTGATCTATACTTGGAAGGGAAAGACCAGCTGGGAGGCTGGTTTCAGTCTTCTCTCCTGACCAGCGTGGCAACACGGAAAAAGGCACCGTTTAAGTAAGTTGATGCTTCTGGAACCAGATATCATGGGAAGGAGTAAACACAGTACATCGTAACTATCTGTTGAAGCTCTGGATGGAAATGACAGCGTCAGGGTCTTTCTTCTAGGGCTGTTATGGTTCATGGATTCACTCTTGGTGAAAAAGGAGAAAAGATGTCTAAATCGATTGGCAACGTTGTCGATCCGGATGTAGTCATCAATGGCGGCAACGTGAGTAATTGCATCGTTACGCTTCCAAATCACAAAATTCAGTCTATTAGTTTCTCAGAGTACCAATGGTCCGATTATTTACTGCCTGAAATAATTTGCTTTGCATTAAATCCATCCCCAGCTCAGCAGTGAGAGAAGAATTACTAAGAAGGTGGCGAGTAAGACATGTTCTTAGGGTATCACAGCAGCAGAGTACCCATCCTGTGGAAGGATAAAGTAGCAAATGATTGGCAAGTCCACTGCTTGAGACTTTGGAGAGCCACTGGGCTAGAGGAACCAATAGGGCAGCTTTCTATGTTCTGGAGTTGAAAGGTTTAGCTGAGAGCATAGCATGCAGGCTGAGCGGGTAGGTTAACCAAGATCAGGCTGGAAGGGAGGTAAAGGCAGATGCATTGGTGAAAGAGCTCATGGGCATAATAAACACTGACTTATCATTATGAGAACAAGCCTTAGGTGCTCCCACCTCCCCTCCTCTGTTGTGACTGCAAAGAGGAAGTTGGAAGCTGTCACTTCCACTTCAGATTAACCACAGTTTAAGAGTTATGTTCAAAGTGATAAAATTGCACTTAGGTTACCTGTGGTTGCTTGAAATGTAAATTACAAAGCTGGTTTTCCCCTCCCCCCAACTAACTATAGTTAGAATTAACTAGTATAGGATTTGGATGCAGCATTAAACTGATTTAATTGAAATCTGAAGTGAAAGCCTCCAACCTCATATTTCACTAGAGGAGGAGAGGTGTGGAGGAGCACGAGTCCTAGGTTTGTGCATGTCACAATAAACCATGGTTCAATTGCCATATTCACACCAGGTCTATATGTCCCTCAAATGTTGGCTTCTAAGCTCATCTTCCACGTGAATTACTTGTGCCGTATTAACGTAAAGCGGTCTCAAGCAACCCTCTTGTCTTTTATATAGAATTTGGGTGCACTGGGTGCATCCAGCAGTCTCTTAGGATTAGGTACGATATTTTCAAGATCATGCATGTTGCTTTTATTCTAGAATTTCCTGTTCAGCAGGTTCTGTAGAAGAGTACTCGGAAGTTGTTCTGTGCCTAATCCGGTTATACTGAAACTCCATTAAAACCTCAGTCTGCTTCTGATGACTTTAGAGGGAAGGGGAAATATGGCACGAAGGTAACACTTCGCTCCAGTTGTTGAAAAGAGCTGATTTTTATTGCTTCTGATGGAAAAGCTTCCTAAAGTGTCTTTCTGAAGCTGAGCTTCCTTGTGTATCCTGAAACAGTCGTTGAAACACAGCCCTTGGCAGCCTCGCTTGCATATATCAATCATCATAAAAACAGACCAGTTTTATTGCTGCTTTACCTTGCTTATCAGTGCCTGTTCTGCGGGGGTGGGAATGGTTTTCATGCCTGGTGGCTTGAAGCTCAACTTGTGCTTGACTTAACGTTTTGATCAACTGTTTAGCTTGTGTATTGATGTTCACTGCCCAGCTCCTAGCCGCTTTGGCTGCTCTGGCTAGATTTGATAGACCCCGAATTTCTACTTTGCCAGAGCTCTTGGATCTGGGAATGTAGAGCAATCCCCAATGAATTAATAAGGGTTCAGCTACTTGATGCCATACCGTGTGCCAATGGAGACCAGGACATAAACATCTTTAAATGGGAAGCAGTTGCTAGACCCTCTACCCAAGCAACCCTCTTGTCTTATATGGGAACATTTTGGGTCTGGTTCTTTATCAAACAGGTCTGTTCTAATGTATGCTTCACATGTTGGCTGAGTTGTTCTGTGCCACCATATCATTTGAAATTTAGAAGTTCTGATATCAGGATTTGAAGGTAATCCTGGTATTTTATTTGTTCTGATTTTAATGTGTATGAAGGAAATATTTAGCATGCAGGTTGGTTTGTGGATGTATTTTCCTGAAGTTCGGTGCATGCTGCAATTGTTACTCCAGTACTCTTCCTCTTGACCATGCTTAGTTTTCTTTTTTGCTACTTATTATAGTGCAGTTCAGATGGCAGATGACAGTAATGAGTTAGAGGAAAATAGAAAAAGGAGGGGAGGTGAGCAGTTGGGGAGGGGAGGGAGAGAAAGAGAGACGAGAGTTGTATAAATTGTTCCACTACATACTTGTAACTGAGTTGCTTATTCTGCTAGGGCTGCCCCATTCCTTCTTCAGTAAGGGGGATTCATCTTTTGGAGCAGACCTCCCAAAGTAAACAAGCACAATTCTAAACAGGAGGAGAGAAATTGGCTGCAGCTTTTGCTAAACCAGGCTTAAAAAAATTAATGGCTGGGGCGAGGGGAATTGTTAGCATGCTTGAGGCTGGCAGAGGAGGGGCATATCCGTCCACAGCATTCTACTGCATTTCTGTGCCAGGGGAAGAAATGGGGAACAGACCATCTCCTGCCTTGCACTGAGTCAGACCAGCGGTCCACCTAGCTCAATGGCAACTCTCCAGGTTTTCAGACCAGGAGTCCCTCTCAATGATTGAACCTGGAGCCCACTGCCCCTAAACTATGGTACTTCCCCTTTCTTTCTAGGCAAGAACATCAGTAGTTGCTGTGTAGTACACTGCACTCCCCGCCCCATGTCTGTGACTTGAAAGCTTTTCAAGTAAAAAGTAATGCTGATCCTTTGATGTAGCTTGTCCTGCCACAATCCTTGATGGCTCCAAGTTGACAGCAAGTGTGGTTTGACTTTTCTCTCCCTTCCCTCCCCCCCTCCCCACACTTTGCACTAGGTAGCATGACACAGGTGTGGGGGTGGGTGGGTGGGTGGGTGGGTGTTGTGCTCTGCAGAGCAGTAAGGAACAGCAGCTGTGCTGCTAATTTTCTTTTGAGAATCTCTGGTCCAGTTGAATTGTGGGGTGGCTGCCTGTCAAGATTTCATTGCTGCATTGCCAGAAATCTGTAAGCAGTTGGTGCTTTATGTGCTCCAGGAAAATGTGTGTTGTCTACGAAAGATGCTAGGTAGACTTCCAACGTAACGCTAAAGAGTTTGTTCCATTTCTGCTTGCCTGATAGAACAGTCCTCCTCCCCACCCCACCCCGTTTTGGGGGGTTCACCTGACCTGAGCAGATTTGGGAGAGGAGAAGAGAGGAAAGTCCTGTTGCACTAGCAGGAGTCGTCGTGCTGGCTTCTAGTAGCAGAATGGAGCAGTTTGCTCTCACCCACTATGTAAATTTAGCAGATTTGCAGAGCTACTCTCTCTCTTTTAATCTCTCCCCCTACCCACCCAATCTTTACACTCACAGGACCACAGTACAGACCCTCCATATGGCGCCGATATTCTACGCTGGTGGGTGGCAGAGTCGAATGTCTTTGCGGAAGTTCTTATTGGGCCAGCTGTGCTTAATTCTGCACGAGATGACATCAACAAGGTAGGAAGCCAAGAGAATAAAAACAGTAAGAAGAAAAACCTCTAGAGTGTCTCCTCTTCAGTAGGAGCCATTTCAGATTTAAAACTGTCAGTTTGGTTTGTAGAATGCATAACCAGGAAATAATGTTTGAGATCTTCTCTTTAGTTTCTGTTTCAGCTAACATTTGCTGCAGCCCAGCCTTAGATAACTTGACAGGAAAGGGCAACAAAATCACTTGCAGCATGATTGCATTCAGCTGTTCGTTAATGCTTCCTATTCTTATGGTAGAACTAGATGTGTTTGTCATGGAATTCTCCTCAATAGTGATCCAGAGCAGAACTCCAATGTATAGTTAGCAGAGTAAAAACTTAAAACACGTTGCAGGATTCCCCAAAAATAGACCAGAGGCAATTGTATTTCATCCAGCAGAGCTACTGAAGACAAATGAGCATAATGGTCACAAATCTAATACGTTCAGGATTGGCACTGTCCATAAGAAATCCAGTTGCAGCGGACTTAACTTAAACTTACAATAACTTATAATAAGACTTAACTTTAATGCTAAGCATACTATGTGCAGAACACACTAAAAGGAAAAGAGATAGAAAGAGAAAGTGAAACCCAGGCTCCTTCTGGCCTATTATTATAGTCAGCATGACCTTGACAGAAGAGATAACAGAACCAGTTTAAGCCAGCTGTACTCAGCTTCTCTGAAGGAATAACCCAAACATCATGAACCTTCTGCTTGTTTATTTCACACAGAGAAGCTTCCAGAACCACCTTGAATTAATTAGAATAAGAAAGAACTCTACACATCAGATCAATACTTTCTGCACTAAGGGATGCAAACTGACAGTGTTGCAGCCAACTCAAGGCTGTTGTCAAAGCCCCAGATCTTCTGCTCTTCCCACTTGACAGGCCATTCAGCTGGAATTTTGAGAAACTGATGTTGCATCATGTGACGCGTGTGCCTAGGCAGTAAAGTCCAGCTACCTTGCGTTTGCCATAATAATAATAATAATAATAATAATAATAATAATAATAATAATTTATTATTTGTACCCCGCCCATCTGGCTGGGTTTCCCCAGCCACTCTGGGCGGCTTCCAACAAAGATAAAAAATACACTAAAATGTCACATATTAAAAACTTCCCTGAACAGGGCTGCCTTCAGATGTCTTCTGAATGTCAGGTAGTTGTTTATCGCTTTGACATCTGATGGGAGGGCGTTCCACAGGACGGGCGCCACTACCGAGAAGGCCCTCTGCCTGGTTCCCTGTAACTTGACCTCTCGTAGTGAGGGAACCGCCAGAAGGCCCTCGGAGCTGGACCTCAGTGTCCGGGCAGAACGATGGGGGTGGAGACGCTCCTTCAGATATACTGGACCAAGGCCGTTTAGGGCTTTAAAGGTCAGCACCAACACTTTGAATTGTGCTCGGAAACTTACTGGGAGCCAATGTAGGTCTTTCAGGACCGGTGTTATATGGTCTCGGCGGCCGCACCCAGTCACCAGTCTAGCTGCCGCATTCTGGATTAGTTGTAGTTTCCGGGTCACCTTCAAAGGTAGCCCCACGTAGAGCGCATTGCAGTAGTCCAAGCGGGAGATAACCAGAGCATGTACCACTCTGGCGAGACAGTCCGCAGGCAGATAGTCCTCAGCCTACGTACCAGATGGAGCTGGTAAACAGCTGCCCTGGATACAGATTTGACCTGTGCCTCCATGGACAGCTGTGAGTCCAAAATGACTCCCAGGCTGCGCACCTGGTCCTTCAGGGGCACAGTTACCCCATTCAGGACCAGGGAATCCTCCACACCTGCCCGCCTCCTGTCCCCCAAAAACAGTACTTCTGTCTTGTCGGGATTCAACCTCAATCTGTTAGCCACCATCCATCCTCCAACCGCCTCCAGGCACTCACACAGGACCTTCACCGCCTTCACTGGTTCTGATTTAAAAGAGAGGTAGAGCTGGGTATCATCTTTCCTTTCCAGCCCTAGGGCCTTGGCACTGATAACAATTTGGCAGTCCTCTGATCTGGTATTCCTCCATTGTATATTGCAAGCCACATAGAGCTTTGGAAAGGAGAGGAAGGGAAGAGCTGAAAGCATCTGGAGATTGTGTGACTTCTTGACATGATTTCAAACTCCTTTAGGATCAGGGAGGATCACCTTGGGGTGATTTCCAGGCAACTATGGTCTCCTTTCTTTCCACCCCAAATTGTGAAACAAAGCTTGTATTGGAAAAGTGACCAGATAGGAGTCTCCAGTATTCTCAAGGAATTAGAAAAACCTCTGAAATGTTAATAGCATTATTGGTAGCAAAAATTATTGTTTTAAATAATTGTTTTAAATTATTACTGCTGTATCATTCTGGATTTTGTGGAGTTATCCTGATTAATGCATGTTGCTGACTGGTTTGTTGATAGCTTCGGAACACGCTCCGTTTCTTGCTCGGCAACCTGGCCGGCTTCACCCCAGAGACGGACACAGTCCCCACATCAGAGATGTATGTAATAGACCAGTATATGCTCCACCTGCTGCAGGGCTATGCAAACAAGGTAAGCAGGGAAGGAGGGGGACTACGAGTTATAAGTGCTTACAGCAGAAGGATGTGAGTCTTTGAGCAGTCAGCTGTGTGAATTACTTAGACGAGAGGTTGGATTGAATCATATTTAAGCTAAGGTCCTAGTAGTTAGACAGTGTTTTGTCATGAATGCCAATCTGGAGCATAAGAGAGACCCTCCTTATGATTACAACAGGCTTGCGGATGTTTTTAATGATTGACATTTTATTATGTATCTATATTTCGCTGGAATCCTCCCAGAGTGGCTGGGGAAACCTAGCCAGATGGGCGGAGTGTAAATAATAAAATTATTATTATTATTATTATTATTATTATTATTATTATTATTATTAAATAGCATTTTGTACTCAAAACACAGAGAATTTTAAATATGAATTGGGGGGACCCCTAGTGGTCATAATTCAGCCAAGGCATTATTTATTTTTTATTTAGCACATTTGTTAACCGCTTCACAAATCCCAGCAGTGTACAATGGGACAAATTTAAGATAAAATGCAAATTCGAAAAACCATTGAAACTATTCCTACAAACTCTGATTAAACAATAAAGCTACATCTACAAATGCATAACCAGTGTTTCATGAATGACTCCCAGAAAACCTTTAGCAAAAACCTATTCAGTGGGCACCTACACGTCTTGATTCTAAGTGCCTGCCCTAATTTCAGCAGGTAACTGATTCCAGAGGGCTGGAGCTGCAATGCTAAAAACCTATGTACATATAAGCAAATCAGGACTTTGGGGGCATTTCCCCCCCTCCAATAGTACTCTTGTCTTTAAATCCTGGAGGCATCTGATTGGCCACTTTGAGAACAAAATGCTGGAGCGGATGGGCCATTGGCCTGATCCAACAGGCTCTCTTATGTAAATACAGTGGTACCTCGGGTTAAGAACTTAATTCGTTCTGGAGGTTCATTCTTACAGTGTCTGTAACCTGAAGCATCTGTAACCCAAAGTACCACTGTACTGGGCATGGAGGTGTGAATGGAGAAAGGCTCTTTCTCTTACTGTGGTTTCTGAATCTTCAGTACTTGCTTCTTAGTTTAGCTGTCTGTTTTCATATTTTTTCAGGTTACAACAGCGTATAAGGAATATGACTATGGCAAAGTCATACGATTACTGCAAGCCTTCCATACTAGAGAGCTGTCTAGTTTTTACTTTAGCATAATCAAGGACAGGTATGTATAATAGTGTACCCTTACTAATGTGAGTCTCCCTATTCACTACACCTTGGTTCCCGCTTAAGAAAGCTTGTCTTTAGGAAACTGAGATGCACAAGCAATACATGAACCGGGCCTTTGTTGTTACTAGCTTGCAAAAGCTTCCATCAAATGTGCGAGTGGAATCTTAAACCTGAAATTTATTTAATTTTTTATTTTGTGTGGGCTTCACCCCCCCTAAATAAACAGTGTGAAAAAATTCTAGCCATCAGTACCAAAACCACTGGGTTCAGTGCTATTTGTGTGTTGATACACACACACACACGTATTAATTTGCCAAATGCGAAAGTATATTAGTTGTTTGAAATATAGAAGGGAAAATACTTGGACATTCCCAGTTTAAAATGGTATCATTCCGGCTTTTAATTTCTACCAATATCTAAAAGTTCAATCCCCCCCATTTCAGACTTTATTGTGAAGAAGAAAAAGATCCCAAGCGCCGCTCATGCCAAACAGCCTTAGCTGCAATTTTCGACACAGTGGTTCGTTCTTTTGCACCAATCCTTCCTCATTTGGCTGAAGAGGTATTCCAGTACCTTCCGTATCAGAAAGGTAAGGCAGCTGGAGCTATCAGGCGCTTCTTCACACAGGGCTCTTGTATGTTACAGCCTTAGCAGTGTGTTTGAGAATCCCTGGGAATTCCTTTATCTAAACATTTGAAGAACTGTCTGTGCATTGGCTGGCACGGTGGAACTGCCCCCCAAGAGAGTTAAACTAATCATTTTAGAAAAAGATGGGAGTCTTTAAAATCTTGTAATATTGATGATCTGGAGCTAAAATATCAAGAGTGCACCAATAAGTGAAATTTTAACTGACAGCCTTAGCTTCGCAGGGCTGTTCCAGGGTTGACTGTATGAACAGCTGCTTTGGATATTAACCTTTCTCTTTCTTTCAAAGAGTCAGATAGCGTGTTTCGTTCTGGGTGGATGAACACAAGTCCCATATGGAAGAAACCCGGCCTTGAAGAAGCAGTGGAGGGAGCATGTGCAATGAGAGATGCTTTCCTGGGTTCGATCCCTGGCAAAAATGCTTTGGAATATCAGGTGGTACTTGTGATTGAGCCTGGACTGCTCTTTGAATTAATGGAGGTAAGCGGGAAAATCAATACCATTTGTTCAAACTTCAATTAGTACAGAGCTTGGCTTCCAGAATTCTGACAAGTGCAACAAAGTTCACTCATTTTTGCAGCAATTTTAAAAGAATCTCATTGACCAGGTGTTCACTTCAGGGCCTTAAGCAAGGTCCTGGTGTTTACTAGCACTGTGTTTTCAACTTCTTGATATATCACCAGCTAATCATCGCAATTTACTGATATATCACAATGTCTGAAACAAGGATGGAGCCGTGTGGAGGCATTGGCTGGCTTCATGGTTTTCCCCACATTGTGATTTTTGCATAGCGCACACGATATATTGCTAGGTCAAAAATTATGAAACTGGTATCATGATATGGACTTCAAACTGGTTTTGGATGATATATCACACAGCCCTAGTGTTTACCTTTAAAGCCCTATGCAGCTTGAGACCAAAATACCAGAGGAGCGCTTCTTCCTATGCCAGCCTAACCATGTCTTGAAGCTTTTCTGCTGACTGTACTCTTGTTGCCTTGTCTATCAGACGTAAATCCTTCAGCCACAAAGGAAGAAGCCCTTTGAATGATTTTCCTAAAGAGGCTTGCCTGTTGCAGTCTTTTCCACTCCTGGCTGAAACATCCATTTTTGTTTTTTTTTACACAGGCATCTTAAATTAACTTTACTCTGAATAATGGTTCTATTATACTCATTGTATAAATTTGTACACACTTCTGAAATTCAGAGTAGTTGAAGTTGGTATGTAAAAAAATTAAAATAAACAGCTGGGGCAGGAGAAAATAGTGCTATTCTCCAGCACACTGTTCGATTCTGGATCACAGCTAGGATTGTCCACAGTATTGCTTGATGCTTTTGCTGTCTTTTTGTAAAGATATCTATCCATATTCTGCAAATTAAAAAAGATATTTTGATACTGTACTGCACTGAAATATTTAAATGTTTCTTTGATTATCCTTGAATCTTTTTGCCACACTTGACATCCTCTCCTGCCACACTGTTTGAGAACCACTGTTTCAAAGGGATCAGTAGGGCTGGCAGGCTTTATGGCTGGACCTGCTTAACTTCAGCCACAGCCTTCTCTAAATGCAATCATTCACGTCCAGGTGCTGCAACATGAGGAGTGTTCCAGTACGTCCCAGCTAAACGAAATAATGATGGCATCACAAACGACGCTGCTTAGTGAAGTCCCGAGAGACATAAGCACAGATGATATGATTAAAGGGACATTTCTGATCAACTTAGAAGGTAAGCACAGAAGGAAATAACTTCCAGTTTGGCATCTGTTTGGACTAGTTGTACCTTCCCTTGTTTCTTGGGGTGGGTGAGCAAGAGACGGAGAGGTCTACCTAAATGTTGAGTCTGATTCTTTCCATAGGTGGCGATATCCGGGAAGAGTCTGCCTATAAAGTCATAGTTCTACCGGCTGCCAAATCAAAATGCCTGCGCTGTCGAAAATACACTGCGGATTCAGCAGACACGCCCTGTGCACGCTGCAGGGAAACACTTGGTGGGAAATAGCAACTACGTCTCCATGCTCTCTCAAAAGCAACCTGATATTTTGCTGACTTATTTCTAAGAAATGTGTGTAATGAGAAAACACACACTACTACTGGGGGGAGAGATGTTGGAATGTTTATTTGAAAACTGGTTTGGTGTATATACGTAAGCTTGTACATTAATAAACTGCTTATGAGAGAAGCCAAATGGTCTCTGGTGTTCTTAAGGGTATAAGATTTCTTAGTAACAAGTGGGTCCCCCTTTCTTGCTGGTCAAAGATTTCATGCTAACCAGCTGTCAACCCACCATTAACAGCAGACAAACATACATGCCAGCAAGGTAACTGGGTAATCTCAACCTGCACTAATTTTTCAATTATAGTTAAGAAGTGATCATGTTATCCTTAGATCTATAGACTGTTGGCCACAAACCCTGCTGCAAATTGAATAGCAACTACATTCCCTCCTTTACAGATTGATTTCTGCCTTCTGACCTATGAGATCCAAACTATTTCTATTGCATTCACTGGAAATCTGTGATTCAAAGACCCAGATATGTGTTCGTACCTCATAAGACCAGTACACACCACAGAAGAATGACTAGTTTATTTTTAATACTTCATATACTGGACAGCTGTGTACAGAAAGCTGAAATTTCAACACAGGGAACCTAGGGGCTGGACAATTTACAATATTTTTACAATAAACTGTACAACAATCAATGTTACAAAAGAACTAATGCTTCTACAGAACCTGATTGGCTTAAATTATATTCCTAATTTTATTTCTGAGACTTTATCAGAACATCCAAGAGGCAGCTTCTGTTTCAAGATTTTGAAATTAACTTGTGCACTCTGCCCTCCCAATGGAACAATCTTTTTAAGAATGAGCTGCCCCTTGCCCAGTTGTCCAAGCATGATGATTGTATGAAGTAATTATTTAATGCTGTAAGCCTCCACCCAGCTAGCTGCTTGCTAAAAGCAGCCAAGAGACTACTCTGAAAACCAGAAGCAACATACACGTAGGAGCTCCTGCTTTCTCAGCTTCTAATTAAATTCCTCTCAATTTAACATTTAAAATGCAACAGTCGATCTTCTAGCACATGAAAAACTCTAATATGTTAATCTGGACGACAAAGCTGTTCCTAAACCTGAACTACTGCGCAAGTGCTTCAAGTTAGAAATAAATATTTAAGGTTATATAGACAAATATACAAAGATGATAGGTTGCTGGTTATTACCCACCACAGTAAGGTAGAACTTCACATGGGTAGCATCTCCTAAAAGCCTTAAAAGGGTTAGTTTACAAAAGTCACTTGAAACCATTTCCCACTAGGTGGTTCTTCATCTCTACGTACAAGAGCCATGGACTGGACTTGTACGTAAGAACGGTTCAAAACTAGCAGCAGAAATTGTGACCTTGCCATCATGACATTGCTTCCACTGCCTCAATTAGATTCAAGGCAACACTGTACTGCCCGTGGTTTTCCGGTAAGTGTTCTATCACTTTGTCTACTAGCTTTGCGGTTGTGGTGATTGGCACATCTACATTTTGAAGATCCTGTGGGTCCTGCAGAGAAGGGGGAGGGGAAAGACAAGTCGTCAGGCATTTGTCTATAAAAGCAATTTTCAAGCTACAGCACTAGGCAACAGAAACGCAGGATTTTCACTTAAATGCTTATGAGGCACCTTCCAATTTTGTGGGTTATTTACTCCAGAAGCACATCATTGTATTCTAAAGCAATGAGCCTGGTCCTTGCCTATTTGTATACTCCTCAAAAGCAACACTGGTGTCTGGATGCAAGGGGTGCAGCTACAAGTTCCCTACTTAGCTGCCGTAAGGAAACCTCAGTGTTTGTGAAGATCACTGTAACACAGACTACTCCGTGACAGAGGGGAAACCATGACCCTCTTATGGTCAGGTGGTGGACAGTGCTGATGATGTCTGTGGCTGCCAGTGAGAAAGAGAATACATATAGGGAACAGAGCTCTGAACGTCTGCCTCCAGTGCCCCTCTTACCCACCGGTAAACCTGTTGCTTTAATCCACCATTAGCTAAGAACATCAATGAGACTACTGGAGGCCATGGCTTCAGCAGCAACTTGATTCATGGCCGATTTGTTACGTCTGGCATTGAGCAGCCAGCTGGCTGATCTGCAACCGCTACAACCAGAAGAGCAGAGACGCCTGGTTGTTCTGGTGGGCCACAAAGAGGTCATCACTTAGAAGCTGGACAAGGGCACCCCCTTTCCCCCCTCTTTCTGGAATATTTCTGAGATTTTGACCAGTGGGCAGGATTGTTTTGTTATTATGGCGTGCATTTTTGTGTTTTTATATCGTGATCTTCAGATGAAGGACTCTATTACTTTAATTATAAAATTTATATAATGTATGTACTCTGTTTAGCCACAAATAGGATTAAGCGCACTCTTTGCATACCCAGGGCGAGTGGTGGTAATTGGGTAGCCTTCAAGTAAAAGGTACTTGGAGTAGATCCATAGAAATTAATGAACACAAGTAAGTTAGGTCCACCCTGATGCATGACCTATATCCAAGAAGGGACAGAGGGAGTGTAGACCTGTTATTCTTCCTTGATCTTTCAACATCTTTTGATACCTGGCCTTACTGCTCTGGCTGAGCAGCAGAGGCACTATATTACAGTATTTTCATTCCTACCTGCACAGCTGAGTCAAGACAGTGGCATACAAAAGCCCTGTTGTAGTACATCTGTATACCAAAATACAGATAAGGTAGTGTGCTTCTGCTCTAAGGCCATTCTTGTTTGTTCAAATGGCTGCTAATCCTAGAGAGCTACAACCACCTTATGCCCAGGGTGGGTCCTACTTACTATGCTTTGTGAGCAAACTCCGTTATTTAGACTGCAATTATAAGGAGCCCTCCTGAACCAGGCAGGCATTAACTTCCAAGTTAAAATTTACCGTGTTTTGCTTTTAAGAAGGGGAAGGGGCAGTGACAGCGAAGACTTCCTGGAGTCATCTGATCCCCACTACATGAGGTACAATGCCAGGCATGTCTTTGTAACCAGATCTGAAGTAGAGTCCAGATTCCATGCCACATGGCACACTCTGGCTAAAGATTAACAGTCATATAAGACACAGGAGTCGCCTCAAGTACGAATTTTAGTCAGAAATTATTCATGCATATTAACGCACTCAGAGCGGGCACTGCTTAGAGCAGAGACAGCCTCACTTTGGAAACTTTCAGGTGTTAAATGCTTCTCTAGATATATCTTTTTATACCAAGTGTATGAAGCACTAAGGGGCAAATGGGGCTTGTCAACCTGGGAAGGTAGCCCATCTAAAAGAAGGAAAACTCTGATCGTAAACCGCTGCCTTGCAGGGTATCTTCAGGAGAAGAAAAGGCTAAGGAGTAAACCCTACACAAATCCAGAATGGAGTCCCTAAGACGGTTGGATGGCACCTTGTATGCCTCCTTCCAGCAACTCTTGCTGCCAGGCTGGTGCCAAATGTATTGCTCTGCTTTCCTTTGGAATACATCAATGAGGCCAAGGGGCGTCTTGTCATCTGAGCAGCCAAAGACTGCCCAGGCTTGTGCTCCAGATAGATCACTTCAGTGCTGCTAACACGGTTTGACTTCGCCCCCTTAGGAGCACTCCATTGTCCCTCGAGACCGACAGATGCCAACAACATAGTATGAAGCACTTAATAAACTTATGGGCTCGGTGAAATCTTAAACACTCTCTCTTCCTTCTTGTGCTGTTTGAGGTAAAAAGATGCTTTTAGTCAAAGGACATTACCATAGCTTTAAGCCATGTGCAGAGTGTTGGAGGCAGCCTGGCCAGTAGCTCCATTCCTTCCTTGGTCTGGGTGTGCAGTAAGGCGTAGGCAAGCCTCTGTCCAGTCAGCACCAACAGCTGAGATGCAAGGACTTCTTTGTCGTGTACTTGAAGAATAGCCTGAATATTACAGGACATGTTAATACAATCATATAAAAAGAAGAAGAGCACTGGTATATTAAGAGCAGAACTTCAGTGTTCTTCCTAGGAACCTAGACACAAAGGAAATGATTGTCCTCAAGACAAGACTGGCAATGATTAAAGTCCAGGCATGTCCAAAGTCCGTTTCGGGGCCTAATCTGGCCCGCCGCTCAATATAAAAGGTTAACAACTTTGGTCAGCCCTTACGGCCCTTCACTTCATCAAATCTGGCCCTCTTTGAAAAAAGTTTGGACACCACTGGATTAAACCAATTTAGAAGGGTCTGATCACAGAATTGTAGAGGTGGAAGGGGCCACAAGTATCCAGTCATTTGAACAAAGCAGTGCAGGAATCTTTCACCCAACATGGGGCTTGAAACCTCAACCCTGGGATTAAGAGTCTCATGCTATCCAGCCTATGTTGGACTCACCTGAAGGGTGTTTCTATGTGATGCCATACTGGACCCAGGTGGGTTTAGCTCCACCTATTGCTCAAAGGCAGTAACCTAGTTGCCTTTCAGGAAACTTTCAACCAGCCAAGTTTTGCCAAGCTGAGGTGTAAGCAAATGCAGGATGCACAAACAAAAAAATGAAACACACCTGCAATGCAGACAACAACAGATCCTATGAATTTCAAAAACAGACTACCCATTAAGATCTTAAGCCAAAATCATCCACATAGGATGTGGTCCTGGGCCCAGTCTGCCATCGTGTAGAAACACCCTTCAGGTAAGTCCAAAGGACCCTTCTCCCCGATGGCATATTAGACCAAGGCGGGATGTAGGGTGGATAAAGGCTGCCTAAGAGGGAGGAACAACACTTTTTAAGACTCGCTTCCCAAATGCCAATTCAACAGAAGGAAATAACATTATGTCACAGGCTTAACCCATAGCCACTGAGCCCATGTTGAGCCCATAGCATGAAGATCAGTCAGGAGACCTAGCTAAGTACCGCATTTTTCTGTCTATAATATGCCCCCATGTATAAGATGCCCCCTATTTTGGGGGACTCCGATTTAAGAAAATGAGGGAAGATCTATCTGTGTATGACGCCCCCAAATTTTGGACATTATTTTTTTCGGGGAGAAACAGAATACACGGAAAAATACGGTACTTGTGAGGAACGGTTGTCCTCTGACACAGGCTACATATTAACTTCCTTTTTTACCTCTTCTCCAAGGTGATCAAGGCCATAGTTGTACAGCTCACACACATAGTGCCGCCTAATTATATCCTCCGCGACCTGAAGGTGCTGAGCCAAATCCAAAGCCAAGGCTGGCCAATCTCTGTCTTTCACAGACACTGCGACTAGCTCTTCGGGGCTGTCTTTTGTTTTCTGAGATGAAGACTGGGCTTGAGCCACGGCACTCACCAGTTTGGTTAAGAACTGCAAAGGAAACAAGACCACCACTTCAGTAGCAGTTCAGTTTGACAAAACACACAACCGTCACTGATTTCCCCCAAGGTTTTAACTAACTTGATGACGTATAGACAGCAGAGCTGGATCCACATCGCCGCTGGGCAACAACTGGATTGAAGTAAGGTCTTTGAAAAAGGCATTTTTACCCTGCATAGAGGAAAAAAACCACAATATTCTTTTAAAATCATGGAGGAATTTGGAAAGAAAAGCATTAGTTAATAACAAATTATAGAAGAAGAAGAAGAGCTTGGATAGGATATCCTGCTTTATCGCTGCCCAAAGGAGTCTCAAAGTGGCTAACATTCTCCTTTCCCTTCCTCTCCCACAACAAGCACTCTGTGAGGTGAGTGGGGCTGAGAGACTGGCTCAAGGTCACCCAGCAGCTGCATGTGGAGGAGCCGGGAAGCGAACCTGCTTCACCAGATTACGAGTCTACCCGTCTCAACCACTACATCACACTGGTTCTTTTCTCAGAGAAAGATGGCATTCAAAGTCCAAGGAACTGACATCAAGAGGGGAAACATCTGCAAGTTATAGTAAAGTTGCACGAAGATATAGCCATCTGCAGCTTCCTAATACATATACATTAAGGGGGGGGGACCCACTCATTTGGCCAGTTCACATACATAATTTACAGATAGGTTGAGTATTAATTTCTATTTGGAATTCTCCAATGTGATGTGGCCCTGAATGCAGTGTTGGCTGATGGTACAAAATACAGGAGACAGGACTGAAAGAAGCCAATGGTTTGCATAAAACGAAATCATCCCATTTGTGCAAGCACTTCCACTTGTGGAACAGACTCCCCCCCCCCCCCCCCAAAAAAAGAAAATGTTCGGGGAGGGGGGAGGGAGAAGACGTTCCATTGTGAAAGCAGATATCCTTGCATGAGCTCAATGACTTCACTGGATACAACCCCATGTGTGCCATGGTTCCAAAAATCCAAAGGACAGTTTCTGATTTTCCTTTCCTCTTTGAGCCAAATTAAATGCCACTGAAGATATTGGATCAGGAGCAACTTTTCAGGGGAGAATGAGTGGCTGCCGTCTGGATTTGAACTCTAGTCTTCCGAACTGCTCACTCCTGCCCTATGTAAAATATACATTTTTCAGCAACTTGTCTGATTTTGACTCATCAGCAACTTTTTTATAACGTACGTACCTTGCTGTCAAACAGGGAGAGAGGCTTCACACTCTTCAGCGAAAACTTCATGATGGCATACAAGATACTACAGAGCACAGACTGGTGCTCCACGAGGGGGTAGTGGATGTGCTTCTGCTCAAGGGCTAGTTCCACAAGGGAGGTCTGCCCTTCCACTGACACCCAGGCGTCTTCCGTGTCCAGCACAGGAAGCTGCATTTCATCACTCCCTATATCAGCCTGCAGAAAAGCAGGGGAAAGCATTGGCACTTGAAATCTCACTGTAATTTCATCCTGAATGAGATGTTTTCAACACTAGTAGGTGGGGAGGGGGTCCCAACTGAAGGTGCAAACAGAAGAAATCTGGGCAGCAAAACCAGTGTTGCAAAGGGATAATATCAAAATGAGTACACATTCACTCAAAGCTACTGCACTTTCTGGCTTGAAATCTGTTGTGTTACATGGACACCAAAGTCTTTAAGGACTTGCTCATTAACATTTCCTACGAAAAGATAACATGGGGTGGAATTCAACATCTCGGTCATCTGGTCATTCCATCTGCACAAGCATTGAAGCTTCCTGGATGGAATGACCCCCCCCTCCTCCCTCCCTGGGCTGCGATGATGATGATGATGATGAAACATTGATAGAGTGATAACTAAACACACAAACACAAACCGATAGATAGATGATAGATAGATAGATGATAGATAGATAGATAGATAGATAGATAGATAGATAGATAGATAGAGGATAGATAGATAGATATAGATAGAGGATAGATAGATAGATATAGATAGATGATAGATGATAGATGGATAGATGGATAGATAGATGATATAAAAATATAAAACCAGTAAAACCAGGGGGGTTCTCTCAACTTTCCCAAGCCAATTTCGGGGGGCGGGGAGCCCTTGCACAGAGCTTCCGCTGACGAGACTCATTAGTTCAGTCCTGCCCAGAGGGTTTGTGGGTGAATGGTTCCCAGGCCTGGGAACAGGTTGCCTGACCTGGATGGGGTCATGTTCTCCTAAAGGACTAGGTGAATCCCACCCATGGACTCTTTGTTCTACAGAAGCTTTCATTCCTCTCTATTGCATAGAAACAGAGTTGCAACATGCCGCTTTATTAATCTATTACAAACAACGTGAGGCTCAGGTTTGGGGGTGGGTGTTACCTCCATTAGTGTTTGAAGAAGATCTGAGCAACTCCCAAGAAAAGATGTCATTGCCATGTCGCTCAACCCCACATCCTGTTTGGGAAAACAACATTAGCCTGTGCAATGTGCTCTTTCCTGCACACATTTAAAAACAGTTCTGGTTTTCTGAAGCAGAGGAGACTGAGTTATAGCAAAAATAAAATCTTAACTCTTGTGCTAAAAGAGAAACCAGCAATAATAAAACACTTTTCTAAAAAATTCAAAATGTGCACGACATTTCCCACTCAAGTAATAACTAATGTTCAAAATAGCTCTTCCCACTGAAGATGTTTATGTAAAACAATGATAAAGACCAACAAGTGCCTTAGAGTCTAATTCCCCTTATTTTTCATCAATGCTTTTGTTTACATTGCTGCTTAAATCAAGGTTAAATTCAAATAAAGGTACTCAATATTAACCTGAACCCAATCACTTTCAGTGGATTTGTCCCTGGCTAAGCTAAAATTTTAATTAAAAGACCGCTCAAATAGATACTGACTATGTTGAAAGCAAACTGTACTAAAATTATAAGGAGATAAATATTCAGAACATAGTATCACTGCTGCCTAACGCTGGTAAAAGCAGAGCCCTTATTCTGCAGAAACATCATGAATATGGAAGTGCAAAACTGTTCAAAGTTACCTCGGTTTCAAAAAAACCTTACATTTCATAGAATCAGAGTTGGAAGAGACCCTGGGGGTCATCTAGTTCAACCTCCTATAATCCAGAATTCTCAACAAGATCATACATGAAAGACGGTCACCCAACCTCTGCTTAAAAACCTCCACAGAAAGAGAGTCTACAACCTCCAAAGGCAGACCCTTAAACTGCCAAACAGCTCTTACAGTCAAAAAGTTCTTTCTGATGTTTAGTCAGAAGCTCCTTTCTTGTAACTTGAATCTTATTGGTTTGGGTCCCAGCCTCAGGAGCAACAACGGGCGCAGGACAGAACCCTACAGCACCCCACTTTTTCCAGAATGATGAGGAACCGTTAGTGAGTACTCTTTGTGTCAAGCAACTACAAATCCACCTTGTCCAGCCCACATTTTACAAGCTTTTCCCAAGCCTGTGGTTAGGATTAAACCACATGCTTAGGCAAGGTAAAACCACTAAGATCACCTGATGGAGGCCACAACTGAAAGTCTGAACCAGCAGAAAACCCACATTCAGGTGAACACAAATGCTCTCAGATATGACATTTTTACACATGCTTTCAATCAGAAATGGTAACAACAACAACAACAAAATTACTTGCCCGTCTGCATAATCTGTCTTTTGGTGCTTTTCCAACCTATTAAAGAAATGATTTCCTGTTAAGTGTCAGAATCCATTTAGTAAAAGCAAAGAACTTAATACATTGGGTTTGCTCCCATCAGTCAATGTAGAGATCCTCTCCCCACAGGTAAAGGAGAGGAGATAGCCCAGGAGTTAAAAAATAATAATTAAGCTTTCTTTCTGGCTGAGCAACACACACAAAAATGGTTCCCTTCCACCTGGGACAAATTCTGTTTTGTGAACTGCTTTGCAATCACAAGGCACCTGGCCCCACCCAAAACCCCAGAGTTGGACCAGCAGGCAAATTTTATCATAAAACCAAGCAAAACAAAATTGGTTAACTTTTTTTTTTAAAGCAAGAAATGTATTTAAAATGCAGCTGCAACATTTATCCAGTTACTCTCATAAAACTTTTTCATTTAAAAGATGCACCTATTTACTGGAAAAACAGTTGTTGTTTTGTAAGCTAAGTACTTGCAAAATTACAGATATCATACGCCTTCTGAAAATGTAATCTTCTCTCAGCTTATGGGAGTGTGAAAAGCAAGAATGTCCCTTCTAAGACAACAACAAGCACATAGGGCAACAAGCACTATCAGAAGGGGGGACGTTCCTCCAAACTGTTAAAATCTACATATGTTTTTATGTGAACATTAAATTAGCCCACCAAACATTAGCTGACTATGATGTCTTTAACTGAGTGCCCTAGTTAAAAACTGATTTCCGTAATGTTGCCCCCACTTCACAGAAAAGAAAAAGAGAAAGTATAATTCATATTTACCTTGTCCATTAAATAGGTAGCAGCAGAAAGTCTTTTCACGATGAATGTGTTCCACATCATCAGAGCAATTCCTAAAACAGTTACAGTAGAAGGCTATGTCAAAAATATTTTTTGTCAGGCAAGATTCATAAGGTGAAATCCAACATTGCATGAGCAGACTTCTTCTTCTTGTTGTTCCCTAGTGCCCAACACAAACACACCCATGCCCCCAATCCTCTGAAACAGATTTGAGGGGTTCTCACAAAGCACTAAGCTAAAAGGAGGAGAGGACGAGAAAGTCCTGTTGTACAAGCAAAGTCCGTTCCAATCACTGATCCCCACAACTGGATATCATTGCATAGGATGCAACGTCTTTGAAAAGTGTTGATGTGAATGTTTCAGTGAAACAAAGAAGATTGCTTTGGTGGAAAAGAGCTTCCTCTATTTATACTGCTTTGAAGGTGGAAAGATTTTTCCAGTGGTGTTTAAGTGGGAAAGTCATTAAATGCTGTACTGATTCAGTAAGCAAACTTGAAGAAGGATTGGGGGGACTGTGACATTGCCTGAACGTTTTCTTTCTTTTGCCGAAGTTCTGACCTCTTAAACCAGACCAGCAAGATTTGTTGGTCTAGATAGAATATACTAGTTTTTAACAACAGCTTCTCTCAGTCAAAGTTTGCAAGGAGAAACCTCCATAGATCAGTCTGATTGAATGATAAGTACCACTTCCGCCAACATCTTCCAAGAATTAAATAAGCTGATCCTTCCATAGTAGCTGTCACAAAGAACATTATAGCTATGAAATCCTAAACACACATTCCATGCCTACAATTGTGAATCCATCATCTCTACTCCACCTGTACAGATTGACAGCATGCAGAATCTTGTGCTATTCAAGTATTAAATAGTTCTTTCATGCTTACCATACTGAACATGAGCATTATTGATGCATCTGAGATGTTCTATAGACCTGATGAGAAAACGTGCTTCCTTGTATTAAAGAGAGAAACAGAGCATTAAAATTGGTCAATGCAATGAAGTAAATAAGCTGGAAGTTGGTGCCTCTTAAGCTACTTGTTGCTAAATTTGTGGCCTTGACCTAACATTTCAAACTTGTTTTATCAATGACATTAGCTTTGCAGGCTGAAACTCAAGTACACACACAGAGGAGCATTTCACTTTTTCTTTCAAAGAAGAAAGCTGAGGGTAGGTTCCCCCCCCCCCAAAAAAAAGCTTTGTTCTGGAAAGATTATTCAGATAGAAATAATAATAGGTAACTGGCAGTCACTGCAGGGTTTAAGAGAGCAGTTAAAACAACATTAAAGCAGCTGATGCTATGCATAAGAATGTGGGAGAGAGATAAGAAGACTGAAAATAACTTTTAAAAAAATATTGTGAACCACAGTAACAGTGAACTTGTCTCTTCGGGCTCATTCAGACTTCCTTTTGCACTGTGCTTTCTAGGCACAGGTCTGAGTGTTTGTATTTGTGTGTGTGTGTGTGTGCACGCACGTGTGTTTTCCTGGTGCTTTCCCTGGGAAAAATCTGCATTTTACTCCTGAATCAGAGCAAACAGCAGTCTGCGGAAAACTTGATTGCTGTTCGCTCCAATTCAGCGATAAAATGTGGGTTTTCCCAGGGAAAGTGCAGAGACAAACAACAACACTCTGACACATAGCATTAAAGCCCAAACCTGTGCCCAGAAATGTGGCGCAAAAGGAAGTCTGAATGTGCCCTCATGCACAAGAGTATCTGGGGTGCTGCTTCTTTTTTCCGTCATCCTACATTGGGGAAACTCCTCTAACTGGCTGAATTCAGTATAGAGTGGGAGAGAGGGTCAATAAGGATCCACCAGATGATCTCTCAGGGATTTACAGTAGACAAGGCAAAACTTTGATTCCCAATTTTTTAACAATAGTTAACAAAAGCAGGCAGCTACATTAGGCTGAAGTTAAGGAGAGGAGTTTTGTGCAGAACACTCATTTCAGTTCTGGTACTCAAAACAAATCCCTAAACTCAGGATGTGCTGAGAGACACCCTGTTCTTTCATTCTGCATCTGGCTCTGATTGTTTCTTTTACTAGCACTCCCAAGATCTACCAAAATAGATGAAAAAAGTCTGAAGTTTAAAACCCCTGATCTAATGCAACAGCCTTATCTTCCAAGAAGCCAGCTTTATACTCTGTATTGCTATGTACCCTGATTTGCTTTAGTCTGCAAAACACACAGACACATAGTTCAGTCTAACATTGTCGAAGCGGATAATGTGAAAACAGCTAACAAATTATGACAGCTGAGCTGAGCATTACAAACCCAGTGCAAATTTTGTCCTGCTTGCAAAATAAGTGGTAAAGTCGCCTTCTAACTTGAAACTGGTCCAAGCAGCTTTTTCTTTCTTCAATGAGCCAGTCTTACATATATATATGTTTTTCATCAAATGCTAGTTTAGATTATTTACATCACACAGCAATAGCACCTGTAAGGTAGGAAAGAGGCAGTGAGATGCCCCATTACCTCTGGGTCCTTGTTCCACTGCACAACATACTCCCAACAGCAATGTGCATGCAGCACATCCGCCTCCAGGCTACAAGGAAACTCCTGATATGCTAGATGCAGTAATTCTAGAAATAAAAGATACAGGAGATTGTTCTTAGGTAATTTGCTGTTTACCAGTTAGAAACAACTCAGTCATTTCTGTCTGCTCCTGAAGTAACTTTTCATTCAAAGATTGCCTTTGCATTTTTACCTAATATGGTTTCCAAGCCTTTCTGGTCTTCTGCGGCCTCCTCTAGAAAACTGCTGTCTATTTGTGGCATTTCCTCTTTGCTTTCTGATTCTTCTCTCTGCCTCCCCAGCCTAAGCAATGGCAGACTGAGGTCCTGCTTGAAAATCCATTTTGCTACGCTGTCAGCAATGCCTCCTAAGACAAAGTAAAAGATTCAGTTTTATGTTTCTCTTTGAAAACAAGCCTAGGCCCAGTTTACACATAACCCCCCCCCCAATCAAATAGTATCATCTTCCTCAGGGGAAACCAATGTGGTGCCTTCCAGATCGTTGGATTTCAATTCCTATCACCCCTAACCTTTGCCCATGCTGGCTGGGGCTGATGGGAGTTTGGAGGTCCATCCCCACCCTGGATGGTAACGTTTCAGGTTGCATATAGCTAAGAATGCAAGAGTCCTGCTGGGTCCGCCCAAAGGCCCTTCTATTGTAGCATCATGTTCTCACAGTGACTAACAAAAATGTCTACGGAAATGTCCACAAGCAGGACATGAGTACAATAATACAAAATCACGCTGGGATGCTCTTACATGGAAAAACTCTTCCCTATATATAGAAAAAGAGCATATCAGTGAGAAGGGTTAGACCAGGCATGGCCAAACTTGGTCCTCCAGCTGTTTTGGGACTACAACTCCCATCATCCCTAGCTAACAAGAGCAGTGGTCAGGGATGATGGGAACTGTAGTCCCAAAACATCTGGAGGGCCAAGTTTGGCCATGCCTGGGTTAGACAGAGCCTTTTACCTCAGAATGCTAGTTTTCAACATTCAAATGTGAAACAATGCATGCGCAAGCTAGCAATGCAAGCAGCATCCGAGTAATGCATGGATGGGAAGGCCACATTCCCTTGGGGGTCTTCTTTTGGGGGCTGTACACCAGCACAAAGCCACTCCACCCTGCCCTTTTCACCCATCCATCCTCCCTCCCTCCCCTCCTCTCTCGCTCACACACCATCTATTCTCTCTCTTACACATCCCACCAAAATTAACAACCAACCCAGATTGCACCAGCATTGCCTTTCTAAGAAACTTCAAGGTTTACCCCCCCGTCCCCCACTGCATTTTATGTTTTTGCAGAAACAGGTGCTGGAGGATAGGGAGAAAGGCAAAGCAAACAGCCAGTTCCCCACCCACAAGACAAAGGTTGATTCTGTTTAATGCATGGGCAGGCCCAATGTTTCATATCCAATGTGAAATTTCTTCAATAAATTTAGAAGGGCCGAATTCACCAAGCATCTAGAAAGAGAGACTGCATGGCTCCCATGCATTTCAACCCTGTAATTGCTCCTAACTTTTTCTATTGGATTCTCCAGAATGGTCAGAAAACTCAAACCTGCTGGAACTTTTATAAAAGGTAAAGGGACCCCTGACCATTATTTAATGATGTATATCTTAAGTATTTTTACTGTTGTATGTTCCATTTTAAGGTATTTTATTGGCTTGAGATTTTAAACTGTTTTAAGATGCCCCAAGTGGTAATGGGCAGTAGAGGAGCACAATAGAAATGTTTACACACCCACACTCTTAATATATAACATATAATCTGCCTACTTCAGGCTGAGCTCTCTCACCCAGAGGTAACTTTGCTTGCAGTTGTCATAATGCAAAGAGGAAGGAGAACTTTACCATATTGGGCGAATATGTCATCTATATGCAACCCTGGCCTATGATCTAAATTAGTCTAAGCATGGAAAAAAGATAACTGCGGAGAGCTTAAAAAAAAAGGACTGGTCTGAACAAAGGCAGGAAACAAACTGAAGCCCCTATAAGAGAGATATCCTGATACTTCCTCTTAAGTTTAGCTTTTTCTGCCTTCAATCACTAGGGGGAACCAAACCCACAGAAGAACCTTTGTCATGGGAGAAGACAACATTCAAAGCTATAAACTCAGATGTCACTATCATTGCTTAAATCAAAGCAATTGCTTAAGCTTCCCCCTGCGCGGTTTTAAAAAGCATTTTTTATTAAGATAGCTTACCATCTTAATGTCTCGCTTGAGGTCAATGTCAACATGCACCCAGTCAATCCTTTGTTTCATCAGCCCTTTTCTCTGCTGGGACATGAGCACTGGTGCAGGCCACATAAGCTACTACTGACACTAATCCCATTATCAGATTCTACCACACTGAACCTGAAATTGTCCTGTAAAGACTAACAGAATGCCTGATCCTTTGCTAGAAAACGCTGTTTTTTACATTCATAACTGCACATCTTCCTTCAGGCTTCTTCCACACCACTGGGATTTGTTTTCTCTCTCTCTCTCACGCACACACACAGTTCAGATAGTACAACAACTGCGGCACCTTACTGACTCTAACCCACCCCTGCTGGGGCAAGTTCTTCAGCACGAAGCCACAGATCAGTAGGGGAATTCTGGACCGCAGGCCCAATTAGGCCTGGTGAGGAGCCACCTGCCCCACACCTGATATCAGAGAAAGAGGTACGTGGCTATCAAGAAACCACTGGGAGTCTTGAAGTGCATTCCCCATTGTTCCTTAGTAAGCAAAAAAGGGACAGCAAGCTAGAGGCTTCTGATAGCCATGGTGACTGCTAGGACACGAGGCAGGGAGGCAGATATCCAGTAGAAGCACTTGCTCACAGAAGATGGGGAAGACCTTTGATTTCCCCTGCAATCTCCTGTGTCACCTTCCCAGGGATCGCAAACGCTCTGGAACAGATTTTCAGGGGGCATGGGGGCTGCAGGGGAATGGGCAAAAACTGCCCACTTCTGCAAATGAAACCCCCTACTCATGGATCTTTGGATCCAAGCCAATGTTTTTCAGCACATTCACCTTTTCCTCCTTCCAGCAGCTTCTTCACGGAGAGTCTGCCAAGAGGCTCAGTCTGCAGCGCTGAGACTTGGCTTGTCTTCTTGTTCACTTTACTGTGAAGGAGTGTCTGGAGAATCAGGCAATCTTCTAACTGTTTTAGCAGAAGTTTCCAGTATTCGGTATCGAGGGAGAGTGCTTCCCAAGGGTCCGTATCGGCACCTACTGTGATATGGGAAAACTAACAGAAAAGATGGTTTTGTCCAAGAAGGCAAAGTAAGAGTGAAGTTGGCAATATTTCGCACCTTACACAACGCAAAACCCAGTTTAGAAAGCTATAGCAAAACCACAGCTGCCTGATGAGTGTAACTATGAGATAAAAGTGTGCATGTGAGATGTAGCCCTTGGAGAACAAAAAAATGGAAAAGAGAAAGCAAATCTCAGTAAACACAGCGGAAAACAAAAGATGTAACCATCACTACTTCTACTGACCTATTTCATAGGGTTATGAAGGTAAAACGCACTTCATGCAGGCAACTCTCCAACCATTGACGGAGGGGCACAATAAAAAATGTGAATGAATACATAGCCATCATCTGCACACTAAAAGTTGGAAATTTGTTGTACAAAAGCTGATCTTCCTAGGATTGTAAGAGCTCAGCAAGAGCAAAAGCAAAGCACATTTAACTGTTAACGCTCAGCTGGTGAGAAGGAACACAACTACAAACAGCCCAGGAGGCACACAATGCATTAAGTAAATGGTGGCACTCCAGTTTATCCTGCTAAGTTTTCTAAGCTGTTAGCATGCTCCATCTTAACAAACCACAGTTCTGACGCCTGGATATATCATGTGCAACTTTCACCATACCTTTTCCAAATGGTGGTGAAATTAAAATCAGCAGATCACAGGGGGGCTTTATAGCTTTCTTTCGGGAAAGCAGCAGCTGCTATTTGGTGGAGAGGACTACAGCTAAGTTACTTACTTTTTTCTCCGCTATGCTATCTGTTATCTGTGCTGTTACACAATGCCCGACATGAGCAGATAGCAAAGCAGCTCCGTTGTTCTCAGACTGAATACACGCTGTGCGCATCTGCTGCCACCAGGGGGAAACGGACTGGGAATCCCAAGTCTCATCTATAGCGACTGAAACAGAAAGTGGGAAACTCCGGTGTGCAACTAGGTCAGCTAAAATCAGCAGAACAAGAAATAAAGCAGAAGGAGAGGAAACCACAATTTTAACAAAATCAGCTCTATAAATACAGTATCGATCTGTAAGGGTCGGATCCAGACACCTTCTTCCATGAATGCAACAGCTCCTGTACTTCTGTTCATGGAAGAGATCCCAATCTAGCAGTGGATCCTGCCGGTGGGAAGCTTTTCAAAAATGGTGCGTGCTACAAGATATGCACACGCTATCGGTCATCTCCAACACCTGTTGGAGCCATTTTCTAGAAAGGGATTTAGAAAGGGAAAGGAGGGCTGTGTCCTTTTAAAGCACCTGTCATTTGCTGATGATGCTGAGCCTGGTGCTGGTGCTGTCACAAGGGTTTCACGGGTCCCATGCAAAGGAGGCTTCTAGCATAAACTCTGCTCCATTTGGCACATGCAAGTTTAAACCTGACCATTAGAACTAAGTTGAACAAGGGCTCTGGAAGGCCCTGCAAGGCTCCTGAGAGACTCAGCCCACCGACTTTGGATGGCCACTCAGGGTGGCAGTGGTTGAAGGTCTTCCTGACTTTATGTGATTTTACATTTGCGCACAGACTTCCGGAACATAACCCCCACATACGTTTCAGGCCTACTGTACTGCAGGAGTCCTCGCTATGTCCCTGTTTCTTAACAAGGGAGCAGAAAATATTTCCAGAGGGATTATCTGCCCAAGAAGACCCCAGAAAAAGCCAGCAAGAAAGTCAACAAAAGCCATCACTGTGGTCCAGTGAAACAAGGTTAGGCCTGGGTGTGGGACCAAGTCACATCTAATGATTCAATTGTCCAGCTCTGGGCTTGTATGACCGTCAGTTTTCCCTTCTGTGAAATGGGGCCCTGCTTCACTGGGATGAAAAGTAAAGCAAAGAAGCTGGGAAGACCCTGAGCAAACCAAAAACACTATGTGAAGTACATAAAGTGTTGACAATATAGAAGTGACCCTTAATGTGCAAGAGAGATAGAACCTCAGATTTCTGTGCCCACAATTTGAGTACAAACACCAGGCTGAGAACAGGAAATTTCCAGTCAGCGCAACCAGACGAGGAGATATTTTGAAAGGTCTGTTGCACCTGAGCGTGCAAAAGTTCAGGTCTCCTAGGCACCACAATGAGAACATTGGTGCAGCCACAGATGGCCCTTAAACAAACTTCTCAATTATTCATCGGTTCATTTATTCTGAAATACATTCACATGCAACATTAGGTTTGGCTTTATTCACGGTTCTAATTATTGCTTGCAGAGTCAGGTAAAGGGCCCGTTTTTCAAGAAGTGAGCATTTGCCCATTTCCACTCTACGAACCCATCTCACCTGTCATCTTGCTCAGGAGGGAGAGTGCAGCATGAAGGCAGCAAATTGATTGCGTTCTATGAAGAATATCCTTTTCCTTAGAAAGCCACACACTGAGAAGCAGGGACTGGGGAAGGTGAGAGAGGAGAAAGAGATTTAGGATATTTCTCTTAAATAAGAATAGATTCAGGTGATTGCAAAAAGCCACTGATGGGCTAAAACTCTTCTAAAGAGGATTTAAAATTACCATTAAGTCATTTCAGACTTAATTATTGGTGTTCATTGGGTTAATCGGCCGCAGTTTATTTACTGCATTGTGATTTCACTATTTCACTGTTTTATTGTTTTAATCTACATGCTGCCTTGAGATTGCAGTAGGCGGTTTGGAAAGTTATTTCTTCGCTATGCATCCAGAGACGTCTTCAGATATCATAACCAACTTTTTAATGTTGGTTCCTGAGATCAAGGACCTGGTAACTTTTCTCTCAAAAGTAAGAAGAGCTCTTTGGCAGAGAGCAGCTAGAGTGGAGGCCTGACAATGACTATAAAGAACAAAACGGGAAAGCTAATAATAGGACTCACCAATAATAGCTGGGGGCTAAATCCTGCAGTCTCTAGTGTCTGGCACATTTCTTCTGTGGTACTTTCTCCATGTAAACACTTCCAGAAAAAAAAGCTTCCTGCACACACACAAAACACACCACACATGGTTTCCCCAATCAATTAAAAATGAAAGCTTCGCCCACTGAATGGATACTTTCTGCTTGCAAACAAAGCAACCTTTCAGACAGTAATGTATGCAGATTTAGCCAATTCACATCAGCAGTAAATAAGACTAGTGGGAACTTGCACACAGCTTTCCTCTTCTCCTTTCTGCATGTGGCCCACCAGGCACTAGTGCAGGTCTTTCAGCCTGCGATCGCAGGGCTACCTTGACCCAGAGCCCTCCGTTCAATCTCAATGTTCTTCTCCTGGAGCTCTTTCCCCAATTCATTATTTCAGTAGATGAGACAGCTCTAAAGGTAAAGGGACCCCTGACCATTTGGTCCAGTCGTGGCCGACTCTGGGGTTGCGGCACTCATCTCGCTTTACTGGCCAAGGGAGCCAGTGTACAGCTTCCGGGTCATGTGGCCAGCATGACTAAGCCTCTTCTGGCGAACCAGAGCAGCGCACGGAAACACCGTTTACCTTCCCGCCGGAGTGGTACCTATTTATCTACTTGCACTTTTATGTGCTTTCGAACTGCTAGGTGGGGAGGAGAAGGGACCGAGCAACGGGAACTCACCCCTTCGTGGGGATTCGAACCGCCGACCTTCTGATCGGCAAGTCCTAGGCTCTGTGGTTTAACCCACAGCGCCACCCGCGTCCCGTATGAGACAGCTCTAGCCAGACACAAATGGGGGAAACCCTCAGAAACAGAGGAGCTTAACGTGTATATTGGAGACACCACAGGGGGCGTTTACTGCAAAATGTTCATACCTAAAGCCACATATTCTCTCTCGTCCAGCTTCTTCACATTAATCACATCCTTTTCATAATCCATATACTCCAAGAAGGTTTTCACGGGCAACACGCCATCTTTGTCCTCCGCAAAATGAACTGATGGTTGAGTGTTCTGCTGCTTGTAGTTCTCCAGTAACATCTGCAGCCTAGTAAACTCTTGTTCATCTAATCGGAGTAATTTAGCCAAGTCCTTAAAAACAGTAAGTCAAATATGCAACAGTGAGTTTTATATGTAATCTTGGCAGCATGAATAACGATTGCAACTCAATGGAAAACAGCCCAAAATCTTACACTGGATGCTTAGTATCAATCACTGGAATATAGCTAATGGAGAGAAACCCACAAAATTGGATATTTTGACAAGGACTAGAACTGCCAGACACTTTTTATATGATTTGGCATTCCTTTATGACATATACAGCAGAACCATCATATCCATGCCTGGCAAATTTAGAACTATAGTTGATGATCAGATAAAGATTATAGTCTTTACTTGGACTTTGTTATTTTAACTCATGTGCAACTACTCATTCTACGTGCCTATTTTATGGTTTTGATTTTCATATTTTAATTCTATTATTATTATTACTATTATTATTATTTATTGAATTTATATATCACCCTATAGCTGGGGGTCTCAGGGCAGTTTATAGAATAAAATCAAGATATAAAACCACAAAATACATAATAAAAACAACAATCCAATAGTCCCCCCCCCAAAAAAAAAACACCCACATTTTAAAAGGGCATAGGATGTAAATCAGATCAACCAAAGGCCTGGTTAAAAAGGAATGTTTTTGCCTGGCACCTAAAGGTGTATAACGAAGGCGCCAGGCAAACTTCCCTGGGGAGAGCATTCCACAGATGGGGAGCCACTGCAGAGAAGGCCCATTCTCGTGTTACCACCCTCCAGAGCTCTCGAGGAGGAGGCACACGAAGAAGGGCTTCAGAGGGTGATCTCAAGGTCCGGATAGGTTCATATGGGAAGAGGCGGTCCTTGAGGTATTGCGGCCCTGAGCCGTTTAAGGCTTTATAGGTCAAAACCAGCACTTTGAATTTTTGTCTGTTGTTACAACTGTTCTGTCTATGTTATATACATTATAAAATGAAATAATAATAATAATAAATTTACCCCCAAAAATGCGACCGTGAAGATCACATCCATTCTGGAAATATTAATAGCAGTTGTAGGAGTTGCAGGAAACACAGTTCTCACATTGCCATTCTCTCAGAGCAGATACTGTTTTATTAATGCTTCTAAAAAATGATGACCTATATTGCACAAGCAGCTGGGAGTAGCCCTGATTTTTAACATGCAAGTGACAATCACTTATAAAGTGAAGATTATTGAGAAGCCACCTTTAAAATACTTTCCCCCCCTCTTGTAATGCTCATTTCCTGCATATACTGCATGAAGCAAGCTCTTTTAAAGGTCTAGGCACAAGGACCTTGATCAAACAGCTAAGTACCAAGAAAGGCACTAGTTAAACTGTGTTTAAGTTACAGGATCATATAGGATGGTAAAAAAATAAATTCCTTCATGCACCATTTTAATCTCTGTGTAGGAAAAAGCATGTAGGGTCACAGAAAGCTGGCTTGTACCAGGTCAGATCACTGGGTCCATCTAACTCAGTATCCCCTACACTGACTGGCAGCAGCATTCCAGGGTTTCAGGAAGGAGTTTTTCCAAGCCCTAAAAGGAGATACCAGGGGCTGAACCTGCCTACAAAGTTTTGGTGAGCTGCTGAGAGCAATGGCCTTTAAAACATTTTATTTTAAGAAGGATTAGTACTTTATTAGAAAGCAATGTTTTCGTCTGTATATTTTTCTTTCGATCATAATGCACGGAGTGCGCACTCCAAGGATTCTTAAATTTCTGTCTTTCTCAAAGCCACCCCCCCAGCAAAAAAATGTTCACACTACTCACGTTATTAGACGGCACAATCTCACACGGCACAGTCAGAGAATTTAGCTTGCTGACTGACTCATAAAGGTGCATTAGTTTCAGTTTGTTTGCACAGAACTGTAACAGCCCTTCATCGATACACTCCATCTCTGCCGGGGGGGGGGGGGGGCGGGGAGAAACACACACACACACATATTAGTCTTAATGAATGTGCAATGGAGCTGTAAGATCGCTCTGCAGCTTCATTAAACTCCCCGTTAAGCAATATTTCCAGAGCGCAGCTGCTTGCATGAGAATTCTGTTTTATCAGGTTAAAGTCTGGGTGAGTTTTGCCTACAGGCAAAGGACGTGTCAGCTTCTCTTTGAAAGCAGAATCTTGAGCAGGACGCTTAAACAACATGAAAATCAAAAGTCTCAACACACAAAGAACGTCTCTTCACAGCAGGCAGGCAGAAAATGAATTCCCTACACTGTGTGTGAATTCATCACACACATTTTGACATTTGTCACATGTAGCTTACATATAGGGCGCAAACCATTTAGTTTTGAAGTCACCCAGGTTGTTGTTTTTTTTACTTGTGGAAGGTTTCAATATCTACACTGTGACCTTTGCTTACTGAAGCAGCTCAAGACTTCATTAACAAGAAGAATGGGGTTGTCTCAATATGCAACTAAAGCAAACGAGATGGGCCATTTGATTTTACACAGATCAGAGTGCAGGTAGTTGGGGTGTGGGGGAAAATACGCTTATGTCACATACAAAAGAACAGAAAAATGCTGCAATAGCAAATCTGTTTCTTGTAAGTTCAGATTCACACTGTGTAATAATTAATTTGCCTCATATTAAAAAGCTACCCTAAAGTTTTCCCTGTTCAGCTACTCACCTTGCAACTAAGGGATCACCCACCAAGTAATCAGTTTATAAGTTAACTGTCCGCATGCAGGCTCTGAGAATGCCAAATGTAAGGAAGGCTCTCTGTTGAGCTTGAGATTCCCTATCTTTGTGGAAAGAAAGCAGGGGGGTGAGCCAAACCCTATCCCTCAGCACTATAGACAAGGGATGTATATATGTGCTTCCCTCAAACTTCCTGGAATCTCTTAAAGCAGAAGCATACGCCCTCACCCCTTTGGGAAAGAAAGCGATCACAGGGTTCAACTTAAGGGGACCAAAAAAAGGGACAGGATCCCTTCATCACCAAAGCAGTAGCGGGGGAACTGAGCTCAGGGAACAGCCCAATTCTCTTTCTCCAACAACTGCATCAGGAATGAAGTTCAACCAAAAGTGACTGTGGGAATGGCAGGGGCTAGATTCTGCAAGTTAGGGGCGAGTTCTCTCCAAGCATGCACTTCTCCCTGTAATTGATCAGCCGCGGGAGGAAGAAAGAATCTAGAAATCAGGCCTCCCTCAGGGTCCCACTTGCTTCTTCATATGAAATTCAGTCACCATTTTGATAACAGCAGAAAAGATATTTCGCCAAACTGCTTCGAGGTTTTTTCTTACAGTCCAGCAGTATATAAATTTCATGACATATATAAATAGAACAATTGATGACTGTGAAAGTTTCAATAGTCAAAGTATTCTGTCTCCATTTTTACTGTCTCTATGGGCCTTTGGTTCAATCCAGCAGGCCTCTACAGTCATACCTCGGGTTGAATACGCTTCGAGTTGAGCGGAGCACGTTACTTCCAGGTTTTGCCGCTTGCCCAGACGCTCGAAATGACATCACGTGCATGCGCAGAAGCAGCGAAAAGCGATGCGTGACTATACAGACGTGCCGTCGCTAGTTACGTTTACCTCTAGATGTGAACGGGGCTCCGGAACGGATCCCGTTCATATCTAGAGGTACCACTGTACTTATGTTTTTACATGGTTACAGAAGACATTTTCACTCACCCTGACTTTTTAAGGTATCCATTAATGTTTGCGCTATGCTTGTCAAAGAAGACAGTGGCAATCGCTCGTTTGCGAGAATGCTTTCCAGTGCCTGTCAGTAGAACAAACCACACACAAGTCAATTTTTCTCCATCATTTCATACTGTTAAAACAAAAGCAATGCAGGTGCTTCCTATAGGCACCCATCAGCACAATTCCAAATAACCTCTCTTGGGCTGGAATGCTTTGCTGGGCTTATGGTGCATGTGCTGAGGGACAAGGGCTGTCAAGGGGGGAAATGCCTACGAAATTAGTCCTGCGTTTATAGTCTGATCTCCCAAACCAGTTCTGTAAATAAATCTAACTTGTAAGTTACCTAAAGCAACATTGTTCAAAGTGTCAGGGTGGACTACTTAGAGAAACATGGGCAGTTGCACAACCAACACTACCCCCACAATATGAATGCACTGATTGGCCCAGGAAAGAGAGAGAGAGGGAGCCACCACCAAGCAGGGGGCTATAAACTCTGCAGGTTGGCGAAAAATGCAGCAACCCTTCACTCTTACAGTTCGCCTCCCCCTTTAAAGAACTAAAATGTCTGCACATAGAAACAAGAGTGGTTAGGCATGCATAAAATAATAACAAACTGTTAGCCAAATTTGGATCAAAAGGCAATAATGAATGCAAAATGAAGCCCTTCCTAACTAATTACCTGTTTTTTAGTAGCGGGATATTTAATATCAAGAATTAATCCCTTCACTTCAGCCTCAACCACATCTGGAAAGAAAGAAAATAAGAAGAATAAAAAATAAAAGTACATTACAAAAGAGGTTTAAGATAACTAAAGGGTGCCCACTTCAGCTATTGGGGGCTCCTGCAGTCAAGAGAGCAACAAATGAGGAGGCGCAGAATGCCTGCACCGTACCACTTAGGGGCAGTGCACTACAGCCAGCCACTTCCAACCAGAATGATCTGGCTCTGTTGCAGTGACACAGCACATCAGGGAGAATTCAGCATCTTTGGACAGGAGCCAATGCAAGACAAGCTTCACTCTAATTATCAAATTAAACCCTAAAAGTAGAGTACAGTCTAAAAGTAAAACTGCCTATCATGCCACCCTCTTGTTTCAGTTGTGGGATGTTTGTTTTCCTGCCTCGCAGCCCTGGGGTCTCCCAACTATTGTCACAAGTAGCTCAAAGTCTAGCACTGCAAAGTGGAGCAAATGGGAGACTCTTTGGGCAGAGCTTCATTAATAGCTGCTGGGTGTGATACTAGGATGTTTCAAACAGCAGAAGGAACTACACAAATCACAGCTATGCAATAGAGCCTTTAGCAGAATGCTGAGACATGTGGGAAATGCATTTGCCTCCACGCAATCCAACCCAAATTCCTTCCCCCCCCAAAAAAAATTCTAATTAAGGCTACGACATGTTTTCCACCCTTCCTGCTTATCTCTGTTACATGGTCATCCTCCCCCAAACACATCCCTTGACCCCTTTCTGCCCCACTACAGTGGCAGTCTGTACTAAGATTTGCAAATTAAGGAGAATCATATGGCTTTTAAAAACACACACGCACAAAAAGCCCCCACCATTTTTCAACTGCTAAAGCTAATGGCAAAATTAAGTCAACAGACTGTTCACTTTTCCAGGAGCAGTGCATCTGCAGAGCCAACTGTGGCGTCATTTGCACCAGGCATCAAGCAGCTAGGCCCTAGATTTTTAAACCTGTCACTGGGAATTCAATTTGTCTCTGCTGTTGCACAACTTGTTTACTTACAACAAAAAGCAGCATCTCTCAGGTCATAAATGAATAGCAGAGAGGACTAAGTTGAAAGGAAAGCTAGAGATGTGAAGCAAAGTCAAAGGAAAGGGGTGCCAAGCCTGCATCCTGGGATGTGAACATTCCCTGGGGCTTTCAAGGACGGAGTGGAAGAGATGTATCTCTCTCTCCTCCTTGCCAGATCTATACATTCTGCACAGGCTGGCAGCCTGAACTGTTTGCTCTGTTTTGTTTTGTTTTTTAGGGGATGTCAGCGTGTATTATGCTCATGGTGTGACCTCTACTTGGGGTTTAACCTGACAGCTCAAATTCACTTGGTTAAAAATAACATGGAAAAGCACTGAAATGAAGTTGATAGTGTACAAGGTGAAAGGCACTTCCACTAGAAACGCCAACTCTCTAGTTAAGCCTTTATGCCGCTTTATATCGAGAGCTTGTGGAAAGACCATATATGCAAGGGGTAAATTAAATACAACAGAGTCCCACTCCAAAATAATGCATTGCTTTATGCAAGATGCAGCTTAAGTCAAGCCACTTCTGCAGAATGTGAAGTGCAGTGCTGTTGTGCTAGGAAGTTATAAAATATTTTAACCTGCCCTGTGACTGAATGACATTTAATCATTATATATTTAATGTAACACAACATTAAACTAAGTATATTTAACATAATATTACCCGCATGAGTACAAAAAATGCATGGCTACTGGCTACTGGCATCATGACTCCTTTTTCTTCCATAATTCATGGTCTCTCTTAAGGAATCTAAATTCATTGTATACATTTTTAGGGAAGGTAATTTAACAATTAAATTAGAGCTCTTTATGCAATGCCCCCAAATCGTGAGAGAAGAGAGAGGCATCTCTGAAGACAATTCAACTATTCTACAAGTGATCATAGGCTTCCCTAATTTATTATCCAAGCAAATAAGCCAAGTTTACAAGGTTAGATCATCTGAAGTAGGAATAAGTCACAATCAAATTAAGAATGGGTGCCACACCTTTCCAAACTACATCTTCATAAACCACGTTTATGAACTCAACAGCAGTTATGCAATATTGCCAATTCCCATCAATTTCAAAAGACTGTTCACGGGGGGGGGGGGGGGGGAATCCAAAGGGATTGGGAGACTACTAAAAATGTTTGCATTTCATCTTGTTCGGACCAACTGCATGGAGAGTTTGCACTTTGGCAGCTTCTACACAGGTGGCACAATGTTTCAATCAGGTATTAAACAGGTGTTGTAGTGCAGAATATTAGTGATACTAACAAATTTTGTACCTACTTCCAACTAATCGCTTAAACGTAACGGAAAGCCTATCCCTCTGTGATGTAGGTGAACCTCAAAAGGTACCCAAGAATGTTAATGAGAGCCTGCTGGATCAGGCCAGTGGCCCATCTAGTCCAGAATCCCATTCTCACAGTGGCCAGCTAGATGCCTTGGAAAACCCTCACGTACAAACCAATCAAAACAACCTTCTCCCCTCCTGCAGCTTCCAGCGACTGGTATTCAGAAGCATACAGTACTGCCTCTTATCATATTACATTACATATTACTATGACCCCATAAAAAAAGAACCTACCCAGATTTAATGTTTTAGCTTTCAGCAAGGCAGTCAACTTCTTCACTAGATGCATATCCTTTGCTCGCTCACTCTTCTTATCGCTAGAAGGTATTTGTAAGGGTAAACACATGGAATCGTTTGAATATCAACAGTACATATCAAGTAATGTAAGAGATGGTAGCACACAGCCTCCAAACAACTAATGAAGAAGTAAAGGTCCATGATATTAAAGCAATTGGGGGGGGGGGGATAAAAGGTTCTGTTTTTCAACCATAGCAAGGCAGATGCCTCTGCGAGTTCACAAGGGGTGGAAGTCGTATAGTTTCCTCTCATGTCTGTCCTCAGCATGACTTGGAGGTTTGATGCGTCTCAGGATCAAGACGCTAATGTTTACTGATGATAAACATTCGAAGAACTACATGAACACTTCCAACAGGGGAGTGTTCAGCCTCCATCGTTACAAAGTCATGTATTAAATATTTACCAAGCACACATACCACCACTGGGGGCGGAAATTGTGTCGCTTTCCACGGGTGATGTCAGATACACTCCCTGACAGCTGCATTCCAAAAACTATTGAGAGCAGCAGTGGCTACACTAGCTGGGGGTGGTAGAACTGAATTTTTCCGCAATGAAATATCACCATTACAGCAATGCAAAAATGAAATATCTCTGCAAGAGCAGCACTGTTTCAAGAAAAGTTGTCTGGGTTCCCCAAAACAAGTGAAAAATAACTATGTGTTGGTAGCATACACAAACATGGAAGTCTGGTTCATACACAAGGCTAAGCCAAATATTAGCTTAGCACAGACACGTGGGTTCTGGGTTCAAAGCTTACCATTTGTCTGAAGGAGACAACCCTTGAGCCTGGGTTTGGACAATATGCTTAGCTAAAGCATAGCTTAGCTCATAGCAGTGCAGTAGGGACCAGAGAAGGAGCAAAGTGGCTGCATTCTCCTCTCCAGGAGCCTGCACACTTTTTGCATTCATGCTAAGCCAAGGTGACATGCAAACTGAGCCACAATCGCCTAGAAAGATGCCTACTATTTCTCTGAAACAGAAGCAGAGCATGCTGGGTTATCCAATAGCACAACAGTGTTAGTGATTTACTATGAATGCACAGTTCACTCCTATTTCACATCTCACACAAGTGGGAGCAACAAACCACAATTCTTTTGTTGAAGGTTGCATCTGAACTGGGGATCATCCCCCCCCCCCCCAACAAAGCCAAGGTTTGTTCTTGGCTGACTAATCATGGTTTGCTTGAGCAAAGCAAACCATAATCCTTGGTTCATTCATAGCACTACGCCTAGGAACATGCTTTACTGCTCCCACTTGCTAGAAGGAAGGAGAAAAGTAGGAACAATCTGTGCATTCATGGTAAGCCATGGACTATGGCTTGCTGCAACATGTGAACACAATCAGCGTGAAGCTCATCAAGACTTACCTCAGAGCTAAATGAAAAGGGACATGAACAGTTTTTACTGTTCCTGACATTGGATCAACAAGAGAGATCTGGTAAGTCTGAGGCTGCCAACCCTGACTTGTTACATTGTTCAGGCCCATTATTTTATAACCAGGATACAGCAACCTAAACAGGTGTTTGACAAATACAGAAAAAAGCAGAACCATCAACATACACTTTTTGCATAGGGGAGAAGTAATATCTGGAAGGTTTAAGTACAATAAGTTGGAAAACACACACGTACACAAGCACACACCACATTGTGAACACTCAAATTTTGTAGCAGATAGAAGTGGATAGACCAATATTCTGTTTCCTATTAAGAGCAATTTCTATGGAATCCAAGAAAACAACATGATGATCATTCTTCAGCAGCATTCATACACATGTATTTAAGGCAAATACAAATCAATTAAGAGAAAGAACTAAGGTACTTTCTTGAGCCATCTGAGCATGCTCAATCCTGCTTCCTGTTTGTGGAAGGCTTTGGGAAAAAGCAGATGATGAAAAACATTTGGGATATTGGTTACAGGTGTGTAGACTTCCACTTGTGCAATGGGACTTCTCCTTCCTCTTCCCTCCCCAGCAGTGTCCCCCCTCCTCAAATCTGCTCTGGAAAGTTTCTCAATCCTCTGGAACAGTTTCGGAAGTGCTTAGGGTGGGGGAGAGGGGAAGTCCTGTTGCATGAACAGAAGTAAATTTCATTTCATGACAGACACCATTGAATGACACCCATTATCATAAGTGCTTTCATTTCTCACCTGCAGTGTTTTCCTACATTGAAGGCTCCAACCCGTGGACCTTGTTGTGTGCTCCACACCTCCAAAATGCCTCTCCTGGGAGCATAGATCACAAGGAACTGAGCAACTCTGCTTGGCCCCTGAGGCGTGCCAAAGGGAGAAAAATCCATCTTTTCAGCTTCTCTTTCATGTAGGTCTTCCACAATCTGAATCCATCCAATCTGTGCATCACGGTAGCCTGCAAGCAAAAGTGAAGGAAGTCGTTATTAAATAGGTTGCACATACAGTTTCTACCTGTTGACACTTGAAACTGCAACACTGCACTCAGTTGGATCTGCTAAGCTAAACGTCGTATGATAAAACGCCAACCTTGCCAACAACTGTGGTGCATGTGCTGCTTGATCTGCTCTAACACTTCTTCTTCCTGTTATCCCAATCTCATTGACACCCTTTTATGACAGCTGCCACCTGTCCCTCTTTCTGCTCCTATCCCTAGTGCTGCTGCTTTCCCTATTTCCAGTCAATCGTAGTTGCTATTGTGCACACATGTTAAGACAGGCATTCACACATCTATGTAATAATGCGTGTGAGTATCTACAGGGAAGCTCTGATAGGAAGATGTATGTCAAGGACTCGAGACTTTTAAGAGATACACAGAGAAGCAATGCAAAAGCTACTCTATCGTCCCAAAAGATATGTCAGTATGTTGTACCTTTCCACATACGAACTGCAAGCCCTCTTGCAACATCCAAAAGAAGAACCCTTCCAAAATCATCTGTTACTGCTGCCAAAGAGTTACAAGGAGACAGACATATCCTTTCTCCATGGCGACGAGAATCTGGAATTCCAAACCTAAAACCAAATAAAACAAAGCATGCAAAACAATCACAAAATATGGCACCCTTGATACAACAGCATATTGAAAGCTAGTAAATAATGGTCCAGGTCACACATCATGGTAAGCTTATAAGCCGTGGCTAACCATGAACTATGAGCACATGCTGATGAATGTGCCTGAATCGCTCCCATTTCACACCACTTTCCCTGAGCTGAGAACAAACCTTGGTTTACTGTGACAAGAAAACCAGAACCCATGGTCCGTTTCTCCCAAACAATCACTAGTAAGCCAGGAAGAGAAACTAACTAAAAGTGTATGCCATTGTTTGCTGCTCCCAGCTCAAGAAAGGGTGGAGCAAACAGGAGTGATTCAGCAGCGTTGTACTATTACACTGCTCATTCAGAGAAAGCCATGGTTTATGGCTTATCATGACATGTGAATGCAGTTATCCCCATGCCTTGCCTTAATTTCTTAATATTAGGTAACAGTAAACCAAATCAATTCAACAAAATACAATGAATACTTTGATTTTTGGAAGATCCTCTCAAGGTACAGCAACTTCAGGAACACAATCTTACAGGCATCCAGAGGGGCAAGCCATGTTAGTTTATTGTAGCAAAATCGTCACAGTATTAATAGCTTATTAAAAAATTAACAAAGTTGCTTAAGTATAGGATTGCCCAGTCCAGCAAACTTGCTGGGCAAACCAGGATCAAAACTGAGCAGCAAGCACAAGGTTTGCAGGTTCAGACAAAATGTTTGCTCTTACCAGGATCACAATGAGGGAAGTGACCCACCTGAAAGGAGCAGAGTGAGGAAGTCCTCCCCACTCACGCACATAATGCTCCACTATGCTTTGGCATGTTTTCTGAACCACCCATGCATGCCTGTGTGACTTCAACCGGGGCACGAGCCTGCCAGAAGTCCTGCACACTCTCATAGAGGCCAGTACCAAGTATGAACTAGGCAACAGTCAGCCTATGGCAAGGTGGGAGGGATGGAGAGGCAGCTTTGTTTATACACTAAGGCAGTCTTCCCAACCTGGTACACTCAAGGCGTTTTGAACTGCAACCCTGGAAATTGGCCACACCAGCTGCGGCTGATGAGAATTGAATTTCAAAACACCTGGAAAGCACTAGTTTGGAAAAGGGTGCATTAAAGTGTACTGGGATTGGAAGTTTGGGCCTTGCTTGAATTTTGCACATACAACAGTTATGCATTTTCTCTTTTTTTAAAAAAACAAAAACCTCAGTTCTATAAACACTTGCCTTACAGCTAAAGGAGTTGCAGGCTCAACCTTGGGTTTCTGCTTCTGTGTAGGCTCTTCTTCCTGCTTATGTTTCCACCCAAGCCAACCACTTGAAATCGGGGGGGGGGGGGGTTAAATATAAAAATTATATCAATTTAAAGAAAACACATGCCAAAGACACAATTTTCAATCTACTGTTCATTGTAGTGTTGTTTTGACTTTCATTACCTGGCAGCATTAAATAATGCAGATGTCAGCTTACTCGCAACTGCTAAAGCAACATGAGACAACAGCGGCTGTGAACTACCCTAGAGGAAAGGTAAGACATATTTTATATAAGAGTCCATTACTCCTTAGAAACTTTCCTTCTCAGGACAGCATATTTACAGACAGAAAACTGATCTTAATGAACATGTATCACCTTGAAATGTCTGCTATAAATTATTATTGGTGGGAGGGGGGTTAAATATGAAAAATAAGCCCAAAACAGATTAAAGCACATGTAACCTCTCCATGGGCCTGTCTAAAAAAAAATGTTTTAAGCAGCCCAGCAAATATGTCAACAGGCAGGGAGTTCCAAAGTGAAAGGGCTGCCAGATGAAAAGACTGATTTCTTACAACTGCGGATCAAGTATTTAGTGGCACCTGTTAACAGTGCCAGTTGCACAGATCAAAGCAGTCAAGTGGACATACACGGGGCACGGTGATCCTGCAAGTAAACTGGTCCCAAGCTGTTAAGTACATTAGCATACAGTATGCCAACAGCAGCACCTTAAACTTGGCCCTGCAGGAAATTAGGAACCATTGCACATCTCTGAGCAGAGGTGCAGTATGCTGGCAGAGTCGTGTCACTTCTGCCAGCAGCCCTGCTGCAGCATTCTGCACTAACTGCAGCTTCCAGATAAAATAGAAGGGAATCTCCATATAAAAGTGCACTGCAGGAATCAAACCTTGATGTCACCAATGTCTGAACTACCATACATACAGGTCCCTCTATCTGCACGCTCACTATCCAAAAATTCACTTCTCCGCACTCAAAGAATTATGCCCAACCTCACTATACTCCGCAAAGTCACTTATCCAAGCATCCAGCTTCCTTACTTCCTTGTGGGATTTTTTTGTGCTGGCCAGTGGCAACAATTTCCAGGCAGAGCTCATGGAGAGGGGAACAGGGGAGCCAGAACAGACAAATCAGGGAGAAGGAGAGGTCAGACAAATCAGTTTTTTACTTTGTCTCTCTTTTGCTGATTGGCTGCAGCCATTTCAGGGAGGAAAAATAGAGAGAGAGGCAGGAAAGAGAGCAGGCAAATCCTGCATTAGAAGTGCTCCCATAGAAAATAATGGAAATCACGGGCTTGCTATGAATTATTTCCTTGGATCTTCAGAAAGTGGGACTTGTGTTTATTGTGACCAAGCTCTCCCAGTCCAGAACAGCCAAAAGTTGTTGTACCTGTCACAGCTGGCAAAAGGTGCTTCTAGGCACTGAGGCCATTTCCTGGCCATTTCCTTGGAAAGCAGAACCACTCACAGCATCACTGCAGTTGGTAGCTACAAACTGTAACACTAAACCATGGTTTGATTATACACACAGTGAGGAAGGAACATCTGGCTCATACCCTTCCCATTTTTGCTCCCCCATAGCTGGCAGGATCTTTGCAGCATCCAGCTCCGCTTATTAACAAGCCAGTATAGCTTGAAGTTGGCTTGCTTTGAAATTGACCATTGTTTGTTATAAACCACAGTTTGGTGGTTGGAGGAAGCAAGGAATGCAACTGGAGCACTGGTCTGGCTGGTCACAATATCTCCCTCATGCAGATGGTGGCCCTATCTCCATTTGAGGCACACAGACTGAAGACTGAAAAGATTCTGATAGGGATTTCAGGGCTCTTCCCCTTCAACCTCTCATCAGGTGCAGAGACAAGGCATTTCAGCTCAAGTTTTAAAGCATTCTGATCTCCAGTTTTGCTCCCCACATGAGTCTTTCCCCCCCAACCAACCAACCCCCCATCAGCAAAAGCAGACAATGGAAATATGCACAGCAGGGAACAGGAATGTCCCATCTCCCAGGCAGCACACTGCACTTCACAATGACTGATTCATAATACACTTACCTCAAGCGCATAAAAGAAACCCGTGAAAGGATTTGACCCTACAGTGATGTACTGAGACATAGCAGGAGGGTTATTCTTTATGGCTGCATTAAATCCACCAATATTGGAGGCAGTCTTCATTTGGTCAAAAGGCGAAAGAGTCATGATACCTATTTTGTTTTTTTAAAAAAGGAAACCAATTTCAGAAATGCATGTCTCCAAATTTCTAAAAGCCCTACATGAACTCGGGCCCAAATATTATCATAAGTTTAGAAAAACAAGTCTGTCGTTTCCTGAAAGCTCCAAGAAGATTTAACAACAGACGCTACTTACGCTCTATTAAAAATATGCGGGCCTGAGGCATTTTGAGTGCTCCATACTGAGGCAAAGGTTTTATTGGCAATAAACTTAATACGGCGCACAAAAAGAAATCTAATGATCTTGAATATTTTCATTATTCATGAATATTTCATGAGCTCTGGGACTGCAGGAATAACCCTTCATGGTTGAGTGTGAAGACTTGTCAGTTGCCCTACCCTTTAAGACCCTTGAGTGACAAGTGTAGACAGGGAGAATACAATGACAGTGGCTGCCTCCCGAGATGGGGTTGGGGCCAGGAAGAAAGTAGCAGCTGCGTCCTTCTGCTGACGCTGGGATCCAAAAGCTGAGCTATTGATATAGTAAACTAACTAAGAAACTGAAGACAACCAGAAAAGAGACTGTCCTATTTGTGTAGCATATGAACTAAGAAACCAAAGAGAAGCAGAAATAATATAGACCCATTTATTTCATATAATTTATACACTACTTGATAGTGTAAAAAAAGGACCCTCTAAGCAGTTTACAAAAAAATAAATAAATTCAAACTCAGTTTTCTAAGCATCCAGGTAAGCTTGTCTGAACAAGAATTTTTTCAGTAGGTGATGGGAAAGGGTAGTGAAGGCAGCTGCCTGGCGTCAAAAGGCAGGGAGTTCCACAGTGTAGCTGCTGCCACACCAGAAGATCTGAGTTCTTACAAATGCGGAATGTGTATTACGTGGCACTGGTTTTCATGTAGTGTATTAACTAAGAAACCAAAGAGAACTAGAAAAATTGTAAGGGTTACCAAGGCAGCTTACATGAGGTGTTTTTAAATCCTCTACAGTGTTCCTATATACATGCTTTTTATTATTAATTGTATAAGCTGCAGCATCCATTCAATGACAGGTCTATTCATTTAATAGAGTGAGGCAATGTAATACTTACCAACACTAACATGATCAACTATAGTATCCACATCCTGCAGACCCCATTTCTTATAGGCCAAAGGTGGTGGCTGAACGTTCTCATTGCCTGAAGCTGCAGCTGTCCATTTTTTATCAGACAGAGAGAAAGAGAGAGAGCAGAAAACTATTGGCTAGAATAAAGTTATGGTACCAGCACAAAGTATAAATAAGGTTATGGTACCAGCACAAAGTAATGATAAATGTATGTGCTGCTGAACTGACAGTTTAAAAGGCTCAGTCACATTTAATTATTCCTTTATTTAATGTAAAGCAAAACTTAATGTAGAAATTGTATTGTGCATCATATTGCCAAGTCTAAGTTTAATTGAAAGACTGATATCAAAACTGCAATTTTATATGCACTTACATGAGTGTAAGTCATGCTTATTTCAGGTTAGATATGCATGGAATTGTGTCATAAGTTATTACTTATAACCAGTATAGTACAGGACATTTGGAAGTTAGTGATCTATATTCCATTCGCTAATCAACCAGTAAACTCTGTAGGTAACATTTAGCAAGCCACAGGTTTTTTTGCAAGAACATATACCAAGTCCTTGGAATGGGGGGGGGGGGGCTTAAATAACATTAGAGTGATTAAAGCATGGGGCAAAATGTACCACCAAACCTATACTCTATGAAACAAGAATATGTGTTGCCAGCAATAACAGGCTCCCATCTGATACAAACTATACTAGTCATTAGAGATCCAAAATTCAGCGAGTATTCAAAGTTACAAGTAGCCAGCAGGACAATAAAATTATGAAGGTATGTAACCTTTTACTCAAGTGGGACTGCTCTGGAGCCCGGGGGCTATCAGATTTCCAGAAAGGAAAATTTTCCAAATTATTTTGGAAATAAATATATGGGTGATATCCAGTGCTAGTCATATGCAGAACAGAGCCATGGAAATAAATTGAGGAGCTCATTGATTTCAGTTGTCTACTCTCAGCATGGCTAATGTTGGATATCGCCCAATGCTTTGTAACATCCCTGTATGTACTGCCAAATAATAAAAAGTTTAATACACTTTTGCCACTGAAAGGCACGCCAAAATGGGTCAAGTTCTCCCACATGCCTGGGCCTACCTCTTGCGACTTGGTTTCGACAAGCACGGAGGGACTGAAACAGGCTGAAACCATCAATTGTCACAACTGCTGCAGGATACAAGATGCTCAGTTCCTCGTTCTGAAGAAAAAGAAGATAATTGCCTTGTTCTAGCAAAATGAATTAATGTGCTATCCTGTTTGGCTTATTTCACTTTTAAGCAAGCACCAGTGTTCATTCAAAATACAGCACCAGGATCTGAACCCAGAGGTGGAGCAGAAAAGAAGTGCGGAAAAGAAGACTCAACTGCTGCAGGCTCATTGCTCAGCACTTTATAAAGACAAATGGGGAAGTCTAGGAGAAGTGTTACTTAGGGACACAGGTGGCGCTGTGGGTTAAACCACAGAGCCTAGGACTTGCCGATCAGAAGATTGGCGGTTCAAATCCCCGCGATGGGGTGAGCTCCCGTTGCTCGGTCCCTGCTCCTGCCAACCTAGCAGTTCGAAAGCACGTCAAAGTGCAGGTAGATAAATAGGTACCTCTCCGGCAGGAAGGTAAACGGTGTTTCTGTGCGCTGCTCTGGTTCGCCAGAAGCGGCTTAATCATGCTGGCCACATGACCCGGAAGCTGTACACCGGCTTCCTCGGCCAGTAAAGCGAGATGAGCGCCGCAACCCCAGAGTCGGCCACGACTGGACCTAATGGTCAGGGGTCCCTTTACCTTTACCTAGGTTGTCACTTAGTGCAGTTTGGCACAGCTCCACGTCACCAGCCTTGACACCTCTACAACAAGTGCAACAGTATAAGATCAACATCTGCATGGAAAACTCATAACCCAGCATTTGTAACCAGATTCAAAACATGATCTCAAACCCTGGGTTGAAAGCACATCATGGTTAGCCTAAACTAGGGATGGTTAACTTTTTTGAGGGCTCCATTGACCCACGTGTCAGAGCTCCAGTGGCTGCACAAAAAAGTGGGTGTAAGTGTTTTATTTTTAAAAAATGGCATGTGGTGGGCACAATATCCTTTTGACATCACGGCGTTACAGAAAACCAAAGGAACAGTTTTTGTTTTTAATGATAAATTTTGGGGCACATACGCGGTCCAAGGGCTGCAGTTTCATCAACCCTGTCCTAAACCATGATTAATAGGGAAAAGCGCAATGATGAGCCATGACGAGGCAAAGTAGGGAGGGCAAATCTGCACAATAAGAAAGGGGCAGCAGCAAGGGCCCACTCAAGCCAGCAAGCCCAATTCAAATCCTTTAACCAGTTATGGATTGTTACCTACATAGCCCCAATAAATTTAATTCCCGCAACTAATTAAAAAAAAAAGCTTCAGCTCTGAAAGATTAAGAGTTGAAAACCGTATCATGCCCTGTAATTATTTCACTTTCTTATATATCTGCCATCATACCTGCTCTGTAACTCCAGGGTGCCGTGGAATCTCGTACGTTCGGCATTTAAGCTGCATGACAGGATCTTCGTTCAAAAGCTGTGCCAGCAGAAGTACTCCATTCTAAAAAGTGAGAACAACGAAGCTGAATGTGTATTCACTCTATTACTGGTGAGATGAGGCTACAAGTCACAAAACCTCAAAGGTCACCTCACACATTACATGTTTTTCCAGCACTACAGTCGCACCTCCGCTTATGTAAACTTCGGGATACGTAAGTGGCAAACCTGGAAGTATATTTCCGGGTTTTTGCCGCATGTGCAGAAGTGGTCCCTCTGGTTGCAGAAACCTCGGGATCCAACCGAAGCTCCAGAACAGATCCCGTCCACAACCGGAGGCACCACTGTATAGGAATCTTAATATAGCTTTGAAGCACGGTGCCAGTTATGTTGGGGGTTTGTCATAAATACACTTGAATAAGCAAGCAGCTAAGTAACGGCTGTCTTCTTGGGGCATTCATATCAAAAATATCATACGCGCCGTACTGCAGCATTGTTAATTCTACACAAGAAAACCATGGTACATGAAACAGCCCTCAGCAGGCAGGCAAACCATGGTGACAAATGACAAACCTCTGTGTAGAAGCGAACGTAGCCAGAGGTGAAGCCCACAACAATACAGGTCCAGTCAGGTCGTCCTGTTGAGCTCCTGTCTCAAAGAAAATGAAAGGCATTGTCAAGTCTTACTCTGAATTGATGAAACATGGGTGTCTCTAAAGGCAGCACCAGGCTTTGTAAAGGAGGTCTAGCTGTGTGTGTGTGTTTTTTTAAAGCATTTTCTTACCTCTTTTGACTTGCCAGTGGGATGCACAATACACTGCTCACACATTCACTAGAGGAAAAACACAGCAGTATTAAGCACTCTGCCACGAAGAGAACTGTCAGCATTAATAACATTACAAAACAGAGTGGGATTCATCTAACAACCCCTGTCAACAGAAGCCCTAAGCAACAGAGCTTCCTCCCCATACATCCACTGCAATTGGTCAACAGAGCAGAGGGAATGTTCGATACAGGCCCTCTTCCACACAAACCAGTATACACCACACAACTGCACACCTAGTAAAGATGGATTTATGGCACAAGCCATTTGTTTGCATATTCTGTGCTCATGTTTTCCTCCAGCTACGCAGTCTAAATTTGTTTAGGCTTTTTCCTGCTCGTGCCTAACAAGGCCATGGACATTTCATGTTAATTAGCCCAGAATAAGAGAACGTGAACCACTGCACATCATCACGGGGATGCCACATGTCTAAATCCAGCATCTCTGTAGCACCACCACTACCCCCCTCTTTTTCCTACCTCCACTTCACAACACTACTCAGTGTCTAACTGGGATAGAGAGCTTCACAGATTCATCTAGAGAAGCTACACCTAAAGCAGTGAAGAGGAGACGAAGCCTACAGTCTAAGAACTCCCCAAAATATTGCAAGCAATTAAATCAAACAGGGAAATTTTAAATTCAAAAGAATGTTTTAATCAATTATCAATTAACTGATTAAGGTCTGCTGTTCTAATTAATGGTGATTTAATAGCATCCTTGTGCCTGTCTAAAAAACAAAGGTGCTGCCCTTTAAAGATTTTGGCAGTTTATGATGCATAGCAATTTTAATAGCTGTTTTCTTCTTCTAGGTATCTTATTTGCTATACGGAATCATTGTGCTCAACCAGTAGCTTTCTTCCTCCACACACTTTCCAATTCTCATACATGAATAGAAGCAATCTTCTCCACTGGAGAGAATGAGAACAAGATGTGTGTGGATGCTTCTTGAAGAAGGGCTGGATCTCAGTGGTGGAGTCCCCTTCCTGCCTTGCAAGCACAGTCCTGGGTTCAACCCTGGGTAGGGCTGGGAAAGAATCCTGTCTGAAACCCTGGAGAGTTGCTGCCAGACTCCCCAACCTGGTGCCCTCCAGGTGTTTTGACTAACTCCCAGCTGGCCAGCTTCAGCAATGAGCAGGCATGATGAGAGTTCTAGTTCAAATCACCTGAAGGGCACCAGGCTGGGGGGATTGGCTTAGATGTAATGAACTATATGGACCAATTATCTGACTCAACACAAGGGAGACTTGTATGTAAATTCCTTTGGATCACCTCTTACGTATAAGTTTTGACAGAGCAGTAAAAAAAATCAGTGACGTTCTCATTCAAAACATAGTCTTGATCCCATGCCTACCCTTCTTCAACATTCAAAGAGCCACTCCAGCCAACAGCAAACTGCATTTCTTCTTTCCCTTTTTCACTGTGCTTCCATTTTGCTGGAAAGCGGGAGAGAGAAAAGTGGATAAAGTGTTATACTTTAAGGTAACACAGTTAAATAAAAAGGTGATGTTTTTCTTGTGTTATCGCCCATAAAAATAAAGGTTTCAGCTTCCAGGCATTTAACTATTTTTCTTTTCTTCCGCACTACAAAGATTTTGCCTTGTAAAATCTATTTCCCTGGACTTCCTTCCATAATAATTCTATTTGCACTTACTTGGGAACAGCAATAACACTCTAATACTTATTTTAATGCATAAGCCAAAATGGGAAGATACATTCTTTAGCAACCACCTGATTCTTATTGCATCTAAAGTCAGATCATAGCTTTGTTAGAAACTACACTGGTACCTCAGTTTAAGAACAGCCCTGTTTATGAACTATTCAGTTTACAACCTCCGCAAAACTGGAAGTAGTGTCCCGGTTTGTGAACTTTACCTCGGTCTAAGAACGGAATCTGAACGGTGGAAGGGCGCCGGCGGCAGGAGGCCTCATTAGGGAAAGCGCACTTTGGTTTAAGAATGGTTTCAGTTTAAGAACGGACTTCCGGAATGGATTAAGTTCATTAACCGAGGTACCACCGTATAGCAAACGGAAGAGGTTGTTCTGTTCATACAAGGAACTCAAAACCAGGGGAGAGTTTCATTGGAAGAAAGGGTGGGAGGCTAATTCTCCCTGTACCCTACACATACCACCTCCCCCACCAATCCAGGTCGTTCCCTCAATCCTCCTTTTTTGGTGGCACAGGAACCTACAAGGAGACGCAAGAATAAGATAAAATTGCCTCTTCTCCTTCATGCAATCAGAGTATCCCTTGAGTGAAGTTCCACTTAAAATTCAGGTTTATCAAACTGTATCAATAAAAGGTGGGGAAGAACGTGAAGAATATGTGCTTTTGCAGAAGCAATGTTATTTGTTGCAATTGTCCTGTAGCCACCCCCTTAGTGACAGGACCACAGCAATTGTAGAACAGTACAGTGGTGCCTCGCAAGACGAAAATAATCCGTTCCGCGAGTCTCTTCGTCTAGCGGTTTTTTCGTCTTGCAAAGCAACCCTATTAGCGGCTTAGCGGATTAGCGCTATTAGCGGTTTAGCGGCTATTAAAGGCTTAGCGGCTTAGCGGCTAAAAGGCTATTAGCGGCTTAGCGGCTTAGAAAAAGGGGGGGAAGCGGGGGGGAAATCGCAAGACTCGCAAGACGTTTTCGTCTTGCGAAGCAAGCCCATAGGGAAAATCGTCTTGCGAAGCAACTCAAAAACGGAAAACCCTTTCGTCTAGCGGGTTTTTCATCTTACGGGGCATTCGTCTTGTGGGGCACCACTGTATCTTGCTCCTATAACTTTCTTGTTGAATAAGGAAACTCTGGTGACTACCATCCATCGTGCTTAGGTCAAGCCCCATGATTCTGCTTTATTATCTGCTGCACTTTGTAATGAAAAACAAGCTTCCTTTCTACCTCCTCCCTCCCAAACCCGTTTTCCTTTAATGCCATGTCTTGTAGATTGCAAGCCTGGGGGCAGGGGCTGCCATATTATTGATATTTGCAAGCTGCTGCAGGAGCCTTTTTTAGCTGAAGACTGGTGTAAATACACTTTAAATAAACAAACAGAACTCCAGCAGATATGGGAACAAATTAAAAGTCTGTGATATACTTACGCACAAAAAACACAGCTTTCTGCTCACGAGCTATTGCCATGAGATCATTTGTTGGCGACAAGGATAAGACACAGTCCTGAAGCCAGGAATTTGCCTGAGTCTTAGAAGTTGATTCTTCCTCCTCCTCCTGTGTACAGTGATTTTTAAAGCTATTAATTTTCTGGGCAACATATATACTGTTTTAAAGAAACATATATGTCCACACTCACACAAAAGAGAGCAGCATTTAGGGAAAATGTAAATAAGCCTATTTCCATGTAATTGCAAATTTCATAGGACAGTAAAAGCACTTGATTTTTCCGCTGTACAATGGCTCTCAAAGCAAAAGCTATTTTCATGTTGCTGATTGTAGTTAAATTTATTAGCAACTTTAAGGTGTCATTTGTGCAAAGGCATGTTACAAATATTTGAATAAAATAAGGTAGGGTGTACTCATAACAGGAAGAAACACTGTATGATCATCAACCTGTAAGGTGGATGGGTGAATTGAACCTTAAAAGTTTAATTACTGAAAACAGTTAACAGAGTTACTCAATGGATTATTCATATTATTTCAAGGAACAAAGAAGGCACAGCTACAGAAGGCATAATTAGTAATGAAATCAAACAGAGAGGCTTACAGGTCCTTGTGTTTCTTGTTCATCCCATGCTCCCCAACCATCTTCTTCCCAGTTTGCTGGTTTACCTAATATTGAAAAATTCTAGCTTAGTTTCAAAATCATAACCATGGTCCATATATCGCTTTTTGATGCCTAGAAAAGCATTTGATTAACTATTAATTTTAAATATAGAAATAATCGTAAGGGGGTTTATAAAGCAATACCCATAACAGCCTTTGAAGGAAAAAGACTGCATGCAAAGCTACCTCTGCAGACAACTCAGAGGCAGAAGGTGCAGAGTCGAAATACCTGACCAGGAAGAGAAGTCTGAGCCAGCAATCACTGGGCACGCAGACCTGCACAACTTGCCTCACATCAAATCAAATGTAGCTTGACTAGTATTTGTCAATCAACTGTTTTGTAGAAACTGGCAGGCAACAAAAACAGGATGTCAATCAAACCACTTCTTCATTGAACATGTCTGGTGAGATGCCTTCAACTTGCTCGTTCCCGGGTTTTGCAAGTCTGCTCCAGTATCCATGCTGCCTTCTGTATAAGCTCTGCTATAAGCACTATATGTCACAACTTACATATTTCCTCTTTCTATAAACATGTTGATCGTCTCACAGAAGCAGTGTAAGATCTTTGGGCTAGCATAGCTCACTAAAACAGGTCCTGTATTTTGATACACCTGTCTAGGAACAGGAGCACTTTGCTGTGGTCCCTGACATCACCATGAAAATGAAACGACGAAGAAGAAATAGACGTTTCTTTGTAATTTCTGTCACATACTGAAGAAGCTGGGTGTTTCACAACTTAAACTGAAAAGCAACTGGCTTTCTCAGTTTCCCTTTTCTCCTCTTTAGGCAATTAACACAGTATGCCAAAAGGGACTATAAAGCCATAGAATCTACTGCTTTTGGCCACTAACTGACTAGGCAATACTAGAACAAAACACTCAGTTTTCAATATTTCCTGAGATCATTGCATATTTTTCTTTCTGCCAATTTTGTTCAGCATAGCTGCTAGGGCTACAAAAAGCATCAAAATCAAGCCAGCTAGACTACAGCAAAACTATTCTGCCCCATTTCCAAGTATTATGATCAGGTACATAGATTCATATTGAATTAATTCCACTCAGGGAAAGATGGCATTAGAATACCAAAGCCAAAATGTCTAAGCAGGACTGCTTTTAATTAGAAGTTTATTACTGCCAGCACTGATGTACACCATTTTGGAAGTAACCACTGCTGCTAAAGCCATTACCCACACACAGCTATTTATAAAAACTCCCACGGAAAAGCAATTTATTGAACTGAAAAGGTCTCCACATATTCTGAAGAAGTGAGTCACTCGACCTTTGTGCATAACAACCAGAATAAATGATTTCCACCTCCGACTCAAATTTAGAAATATTCGAGTTTGTGCAGTTAATAAAGCAAAGCTAGAAATCCCTATGGCAGACATATTTCACTTTGTCTTAGGGAGAAACTGAATGAAAAGCACAGAAGAGCATCATAAGGAGCTCATCCTATGCAAAGTTAAGCCAGTAACTGTTAGAAAGCAACTGTGAAATACTCTGTTCTATACATTCTGAAGCCTTCTAGAAGAGGCATGTTCACCATTACATCTGGAAAATGAAAATGCTGTTAATTTTGTAATGTTCCTAAAGGGTTTTATATATTGCTGCACCCTGCCCTAATGTTTTGTGAGAGGGAAGTACATAAATACTTGAATGAAGTGATAAATAAATCAGAGTATTGCTATTAAAAAGAAGCAATTGCCAAAAAGCCACAAGCGATCCACTGGGGGGGGGGGTATTTGTTTGTTTTGTTCTTGTCTTTATTATGTATTGTGTGTTTTTAACTTACATTTTTATGCTGTGAACCGCCCAGAGACCTTCAGATGAATAAAATAGATCAGTGTTCAAGCCTGCCAGACCCACATTTAACCCAAACATGCACTTGGGAACTCCTTTCTTAGTTTTGGCCCTATATCTGTACAGTGGAAGTTCTGTCATTGCGGTAGGACCCAGTAGAGCAGGGGTCAGCAAACTGCAGCCCACGGACCCCGAGGGGGTCGTTAAACTGCCCCCCGGCCCTTGCCACCCACACGGTCAGTTCCCACGCAGAGCTAAACCGGCGTGGTGCACCAGTTTAGCTCCGCGCGGGGATTGACTTCTGGGATGCAGCCGGCGGAAACGTTTGCCAACCCCTGCAGTAGAGGGTAAACAACCTACCAGTTGAAGACCAATGTACTAGATGATCTTTATGGGTAAATCCCTTTGGTGCCCTTGCACTCAGCTCAGGGAAGGTCTTTTAATCCAGTGGATGCTTCCACAGATGGAAGAGGGGAGGACATGTCTGCCAATTCCCCTTTCCTTCCTGCTCCAGCACCAAAGAGTGGCTCCAGAGAGCTGAGGAACCCTCTGAAACAGAGCAAGATGTCAAGGGGGCAGGGCTGCAGGAAGAACAATAACAAACTCTTTCCTCCTCTTATCTTTCATAATAATAATAATAATAATAATAATAATAATAATTTATTTTTTATACCCAGTCCATCTGGCTGAGTCTCCCCAGCCACTCTGGGCGGCTCCCAATCAAGTGTTAAAAACAATACAGCATTAAATATCTGAAGGCAGCCTTGTTCAGGGAAGCTTTTAATGTCTTTTAAAGATAGGATAGCTACTTATTCCCTTCACATCTGAAGGGAGGGTGTTCCACAGGGTGGGCGCCACTACCGAGAAGGCCCTCTGTCTGGTTCACTGTAACCTCACTTCTCGCAATGAGGGAACCGCCAGAAGGCCCTTGGCGCTGGATCTCAGTGTCCGGGCTGAAGGATGGGGATGGAGACGCTCCTTCAGGTATACAGGACCGAGGCCATTTAGGGCTTTAAAGGTCAACACCAACACTTTGAATTGTGCTCGGAAACGTACTAGGAGAAGTGTCTTCTTAGCAGAAGTGTCTTCAGAATCAGAAATACTTTCCATAAATGCAAGGCACCAACTGGATTCCACCCTATGATTTTATTTTAAATCAATACAAATTCAATAAATCTACCATTAATTAACTCATTGTGGTAGCCAATTGGGTCACCTAAACTCCACCAAAACGAAGAGAATAACAACGGAAGTTAAATTTAAACAGGCCCTTATTCTTAAGCACTGCTTTTTTAAAATGCAGTACGTATTTGGAAAAATCCAATTACACAAATTATCCCGGGTGTAATCTTAACTGGGGTGATTTTCTGTGGCATGACACTAATAGCCTCTTAGCAATACAGCCAAGTTTTTATTAAAATTAGCACGGAGTCTGCTGCACAATGAGAAATATTAAACAGTTAATTTAATAGCTTGGTTGCTTTTATTATGTTGGTGTCTCTTTATTACAGCTCTAAATCTTATGACAGGTCAAACTGAAAATTTTAAGCACATGCTGACATCGTAAGCTATTCATGACAACTCTCTTCCTCAGTAAAAACCTTTCCCAAACCATTCCAACCTCTGCACATCTGAACTTCCTCTGCCAGTTAAGTCCACCATAACTCCTCACTTGGAAATAGTTACCTACTTGTCCGTGGCAAGAAACAATTACCTTTACTTGACCAGGCAGGAAAGCCTTCAAAACACTTCTTGTTCTATTTTCCTTCTAGGCTATAGGTGACTTACAGCAATATGCAGGTTTATTAGAGCTTTTCAAATCAAGGCTCATGCTTGTTGCAAATGCAAGAAAATGCAAAAAATTAGTTCAGGTTCAATCCCTGAGACACTACTCAGACAGCATAGTCGCATCAAAAAGCAGGAGAATCCTATGCATGGAACTATGGTTGTGTTTGGCATTGAAGCTTATCTGTGGTATCCTAAGCATGAAAGTCACACTCCCAGGTGAGATTTGTTTGGGATTGCATTGTCAGTCATATTAGCAATTATCTACAGCTCAAGGTACATAAATTTCATTTTTAATAGTTCAGGATGCATCAGTGGGGGGGGTAAGTTATTCAATTTATATACCACAGGTTTCACTAAAAACACTAAATACATAATCCAAATAGAAACAAAACCAACCCAATAACCCCCCACAACACATTTTTAAAGGGCATGTATAAACTTCCCTCTGTCAAAGCCCACAAAAGATCAGCAATAACCCTAAATAATAATATTTTTTAAATTATTATTATTATTGATTAGATTTAAACACTACCCTTCATCAAAAGATCTCAGGGAGGTTCACAAAATAAATGCGGAGTAAATAATCTGGAGTAACCACAGATCAGGTTCCAAAGCTGCTCTTATTTATAAGCTCTTTATAACATTTCACAGGCATCCTAAATTTTAAATGTACAAAGCTAACAAATTATGAAGGATCATGTAGATTAAGCACAACATTGTCAGGAAATCTTAATTATCCTGTCTTGCCAACACCCTAAAATTTAGGGACATTCTTGCAGAACTCTTCTGGTACAAGGAAGCCACACTTTAAAAGCTAATGATAACTCTTCCAGGGCTTTGATTTCCTGCATAGCAGGGCGTTGGACTAGATGACCCACGTGCTACCTTCCAACTCTACAATTCAATGGTTCTATGATATACAAATAATGTGGAAAATTAATTGTGGTTCTATTGTTCACAATCATTTCTCAGGGCCAAAGCTGCTCCTCACTAAAGAGAAGCATTATTTCTATTGCACAGGGTACCAAATTCAAAACATGCCCTGTAAATTACATCTATGGCTTACTTTAATAGGACAAATAGTTTATGCAACACAGTCAATGGAACACAAGAAAATACTGTGTCGCCTGTTGTCTTATTCCAAAAAGGTGTGACAAGTGAGAATATAATTTTCTGGCTACATTTCTAACACAGATGGCATACTGTTTAGTGAAAACTTTTCCAAGTTGTGTACACTCAGGAGGTGCTATGTAAGGTCATTTTTGCTCAGGAGCTACCTTAAAGAATAGCACTTCCAGGTCTCCTCTGAAAGCCACAAGAAATAAGGACAGAGTACGTCTGCTGAGTTCTCAATATCAGGGGGGTGGGGGTGGACAGCAGCAATGAGAATATATTTTGCCTGCTCTGTACGTCGATGAAAATCCTCATGCCTACAGGACAGATATTTTTATTCCATAAAGCACATAGCTGAATCAATTCAATCAGAAGGCTATTACACTGATAGCACATACAAGTGACAAGAGGAGAAAGGGACTATTTTGGATAGTAAACGCCACTAAGCCCAAACTTCAGTGACAGACTCAGTAATTTTGAGTTTTTGTTGTAAAACAATTTATCTTTTTTACAAGCCATGATGAAAGGCAAAGTGTCTTTCAAGAAAAGTCAATTGCCACAACAAGAGTTAACAAAATGCTTAGTAAATCACTTAAAGGTTCTATTTACAAACAAGCAGTACAGTGTATTAATTTTGTTAAACAAACAGAATTACATCAGATCTTTGCTAAAACTACACCCCTTCTTTTAAGAAAAGAACAATTACCTTATTATGGTATGTTTTTATAAAGGCAATAGACATTTACAGTTAACTTCAGATTGTAAATGGGTGCACATGATTAAATGCTCGTCCCACAAAAATCTCCAGCATTCAGAGAAATAATACTGGTACCTGTATGTCAAAAAGAAGCTAGGAGGAGCACCCTTCCCCCAACATCTAGTTTTCTATGTACAGTAAAGCTACAATCCTGAAACACACATATGCAAGAAACAGCCTCACTGAATTCAGCAGGACTTTCTTCCAAGTAAGTGTGCATGGATTGTACCATTTTGTTTTGTTATTGCAAAGAGTAAGATTGTGTCCTGTGAGCCCTCTGAATCTGAAACACATTTTGCTAGATCTTCTGCTGTTTGAACCAATATAACTGCTTTGCTGCACTAATATTCTGCACTATTTTTTTTTTTTTTTAACCTCATGAAAGGGACATTAAAACGTAAGGTCCAAGTTAGGCATGTGGAATATAATGCAAGTACACATAACATATCCGTTCAGCATTTGGCCTTCACAGGATAGGCAGACAACATCATCTTTGACAATCGCAAATGAAGGCAAGTTACGTACTCCTGGGCTAGTTTATTCACAAAACTTGACTTATGACATTATTATCAGAATCCGGCAGGAATCCCCAAATCATCCAGAAGTTACACGGATAAACCACTCTGCCATAACTTTTATTTTGGCTCAGAGTTATGACCCACCACCACCACACCCAAAAAGTCAATCCAACTAGTGAATCGTCACTCAATGTTCAGTACACGGCCCATGGACTTCAAGTCAGTAAGACCACAGAGCAAAGGATCCCACCTAGTCCCCTCTGTAGAAAGAGACAGAGCACAGGTAACACACACACACACGTTACTTATGGCACTCACAGGTGCCACAAGTCAGACTTGTAAATAAGTTGGTAAAGGAGGAAAAAGTTACTTGCCCGCAAAGTAATATTACTTGTGTACCAGTGGCTGGCACAAGAAGAGAAATAACTCCTCTCCTACAGCAGCCTGCTGTATTTCTATGCTAGCAACAGTGGAGAGACAAGAGCATGCCATCACTCCTTCCCTGAACTACTCCACTCGCCTCCGGCTACTAGGCTAGTGTGTAAATGCAAGGCTGCCACAAACAGCCCATCTGTCATTCCCTTCTCACCGACACACACAGAGCAGAGGAACATGAAGCTGTACCAGGATCTGCAAGCAGAAGGCTTTCTATTAGCATCGGAAGGAGCTCTACTTAAAGGGATCTACTTCTAAGTAAACGTCATAGAAGGATCTGAGTCCCTGGGCCTTGCCCACAGCAGGAAAAAAACCCAAAAACCAGAGTGGTGAAAGGTGCCTTGGGCATGAGGCGACGACGCCTCCCCCCGCCATCCTCTGCCTTTTGGTGTCCCATCATCCAATAATGGAAAAGTTGAGCGATGACTGACAGGAGGACAACAGGCAGCTGCAGCACCGGTAGAGCTGCTGGAGTGCATTCTTTCCAGCACCCTCTCGGTCCCCTCACTCACCTCCGCCGCTTTCCTTGGCGCCCCCCGCTACACCACCGCCACCGCCCCCCTGGCGAAGGTGCGAACACAGGAAATCCCGCGCCGACTCCAGGTCCTGGAAGCTGCAGAAAGGCACGAGCGCGCAGGCCATGTTGGCGCCAAGCGGGCTCTCGCCCTCCCCTCTGCCCGCGACCACCCTTTTCTCTAAACGCGACAGCCGCCCCCGCCCCCCTGCGCCCGGCCTGAGCTGGCTCGCGAGCTCGGCAGCCAACACAACCCGGAAGCCGTCGGCGCCTCAGCCTGCAGTTCCGCGCACGCGCATGAAGGGAAGGCAAGGAAAGGGAGGAGAGCTGAACCTTGAATGACGGCTCTGGGGTCACGTGGCTCTCAGAGGAGGAGGCGGTGACGGGGCGGATAATCCCGGCCTCACGTCAGGCGACGCTTCGCTAGTCACGTGGGAGAAAGAAGCCGGTGGAGGGCCAGCGGGGTACTTTAATAGAGCGGCTTAGGCGGGAGGGAGGCTCTGGAACTCAGGACGACTCAGCCTCAAAAAAAAGATTTAGGGAGACCAGGCGCGGATTTACTATGGAACTAATGAAGCTTAATGTTTAAAAACTAGCAGGGATAGGAAATTTGTATTCACACGTTGTGGATTTTTGTATCCCGCTTTGACATGGGAGATAATCCAGTACAGCAAAACCTGAGATGTGATGCTTTGTTGTTGTTTAGTCGTGTCCGACTCTTTGTGACCCCATGGACCAGAGCACGCCAGGCACTTCTGTCTTCCACTGCCTCCCGCAGTTTGGTCAAACTCATGCTGGTAGCTTCGAGAACACTGTCCAATCATCTCGTCCTCTGTCGTCCCCTTCTCCTTGTGCCCTCCATCTTTCCCAACATCAGGGTCTTTTCCAGGAAGTCTTCTCTTCTCATGAGGTGGCCAAAGTATTGGAGCCTCAGCTTCAGGATCTGTCCTTCCAGTGAGCATTCAGGGCTGATTTCCTTCAGAATGGATAGGTCTGATCTTCTTGCAGTCCATGGGACTCTCAAGAGTCTCCTCCAACACCAGTTACAGATAGTTAGCCGTGTTGGTCTGCCATAGTCAAAACAAAAAAAATTCCTTCCAGTAGCACCTTAAAGACCAACTAAGTTAGTTCTTGGTATGAGCTTTCGTGTGCATGCACACTTCTTCAGATACACTGAAACAGAAGCTGCCAGATCTTTGTTCAGACCAGGTTTCTCCATGGTTTTGTGTCATGTATAATGAGATAAGAATCCAACGTCTTTGTTCAGACCAGGTTTCTCCATGGTTTTGTGTCATGTATAATGAGATAAGAATCCAATGTCTTTGTTCAGACCAGGTTTCTCCATGGAGAAACCTGGTCTGAACAAAGACATTGGATTCTTATCTCATTATACATGACAAAGCCATTTTTCACCTTCTCACCCCTGGCTTTTTCCTTTAAGACCTATTGCAGTCGTTAAGAGTCGTCAACAGGCTCATCACAGCTATCTGCCAATCACCCATTCCCACCACCCTTCTGAGTAATACCCCTCCCCACCTTCTCACTATATAGAAGGATCTGGCAACTTCTGTTTCAGTGTATCTGAAGAAGTGTACATGCACACGAAAGCTCATACCAAGAACTAACTTAGTTGGTCTTTAAGGTGCTACTGGAAGGAATTTTTTTTGTTCCTCCAACACCATAATTCAAAAGCATCAATTCTTCGGCGATCAGCCTTCTTTATGGTCCAGCTCTCACTTCCATACATCACTACTGGGAAAACCATGGCTTTAACTATATGGACCTTTATTTTTTTAAAAAAATATATGGTGATCAATGTGGCGGAACTACTCAATTGGTGACCCAAACATCGTTGCTGCCTTGCAAAGCTGGGCCCTGGGGAGGATGGCACAAGCCCACAACAGTTATGCATCCCTCGACCCCAGCCTCCCATTTGCTGGTGAGGCTGGGATCGAAGGGCGCATGGCCACCACAGTGCAGGGCTGGCTAGGGGAGGGCGTCGGGAGACACACAGCCCCCAGAAAAATTCACCCGTGGCAATTGTCCCAGCAGCTCCACGCGCCACAGCACTGCCCCTGGCTATACTGTTCGTATGCGTTTCTCTGTAAAGGATCAGACCACTACTGTACCTGCTTTGGGGTGGGCTTATGTGCGGTAAGATTGACAAATTAAAAATGCAACAGCTCCGCAGGTCTAGCTGGTACACCTAAAATAGTTTCTTTAAAAAAATAAAAACATATCCTGAATTGTTTGGTTTTCTAACACAAATATGCAATTTTTTACTAAAATTTGCTTCTTTTCTAGAGTGTTTGAAAGTAGTCAATGTAACACCAGCTTATAAAGACAAAACCAGAAAAATACAGATCAGTGAACTTAATATCTGCTTTGGGCATGTTTGTGGAAAGCATCAGCCTCAAATGATTAAGCATATAGAAGAACAAGCCTTGCTGAAGAAGATCTTCAGCAAGGCTTCAGCAAAGGAAAACTCCCCCCCCCCCAATCTGCACATTCCTATGCATATTTCAGCCCTTGCTGAAAACATCATTGTTGAAACAAGCCCAGATGCATAGAAAGTTGAGGTAATTTTAATCTGATTAGTATTTTAACTTGTGTATGTTTTAATATGGATTTTTCTTGATTTTATTGTTCAAATGTTTTTTTCTAAACCACTTCAAGGCTTTTTACACTCAAGCGCTCTATAAATTTTATGAAATAAATAAATTAAATAATAATACGAGGAAGTAAGTCCCATTGTGTTCAGCTGGCTCACACCCAAGAAAGTGTTCAAAGGACTGCAGTCTGACAGTGAGTGCAGTGCTATAATAGCCATTCAAATGTAAGATTCATAGAGTTGAGTGTGGCTTTCTCCTAGATAAGTGGGTATTGAACTTCAACTTCAGACTGTCAACAGAAGCCCCTTCCGTTTTCCTGATTGCATCTCCTTTCCCCTCATGCTATACAAATCAATGGAGCATCATTCAATTTCCTTTGTTCCATTATCTTGGTCTGTTTCACTTATCTAAGATTTATGCATAAGCAACAGGGCTCTGGAGGGCTGCCAATAGCTGCCCTTTTTAGTGACACTTGTCTGTGCCTTCATCTCATAGAGAAAAGATTGTAATGAGCACTGTTAAATTCTGTAATGTCCCATTTGGATTCTGTTATGCATGCAGAACTTACCAAAGCACTGAGATATTAAGTAATGCATTAAACAAGGAAATAAATAATTCAGTAAATGAATTACTCTTTCTCTGCAGAGCTGAACTTCAGCACATGTTACCTAACATCCTGATAATTGAAATTTCCAACAGGTCTTGATATCTGATTTAAGATATACTCCAGAGAACCAATCTAGAAAAAACATCTTAGGTCCACCAGATGAGCAAGTATGAATGACTTTGGGCAGGCATGATGGACCTGGCTTGTACAAAATGCAAATTTAACTAAGCACTTAGAAAGAAGGTTCCCAACCATAGTTAAGACTAACCACGATTTGGCGTTTGGGTGTAACAATAAAGCATGGTTAATTTAAAATAGAGGCAAAAGCTTCCAATCTCTTCCTCACGACCCTGTTGGAGGGGGGAGAAGGGAGTGCATAGCCAGAGGTTTGTGCCCATAATGCCAGGCTAAGTTTTGCATTTACATTTGACTAAAATGTGTGTTATCAATGTGTATTAGTTTTATCCAAAACTCCAAGGTTATTTCTGAGGCAAACGCCAGGATTACTTGTTCAAAGCTTTATTTTTTTAACTGAACGATAATGTGATAAACAATAAAATGGTCCAAGATGTGTTGCAGAAAGGCTGCCCTGTCTTTTTAAAACATTCATGACTTTCACAAGGGGCTTATGCAATTTTAAGGCCTAAAGGGAGTTGATCCATCTTTCCCCCCCACCTCACCTTTCAAGGCCAGATTTACATGCTTGCCTGGCTGTACAGAGACCTGCTGTTGCTAAGCAACCAAGAGCCCAACATTTCTAAAATGGGAAATTCACTAAAGCTAATTGAAATTTAGCCAGTTTTTAAAGTGCTCTGAAAACTTCACTTTCAAAAAAAGTAAAGTAAAATGCAACATTTTTGGAAGATAAATGTTTCATTTTAGGAACACAAAGTAATTTACATCAGCAGCTGTTAGAGCTATCACTCTTTCCCTTTCTAAGAGATACCACAAGCATCAGAATTCATGGGAAAACCTAGAGGATTCCTATTCATTTAAAGTTAGAGTTGAACTGAACAGATCAACCGTCAAGTGCAATTAATTTTAAATGGTCTAATACTAGGTGGGAAATCTCCCCTCCCAAAAAATTCTAAGCGTTGCATTCTAAATAAGCTCTTGGAACAAAACTCTCAGTGGGGTGGCGGGGGGAGATGGACAACGTGGCTGAAAAATTAATTTCTTGTAATTTCTTATAAATGGCTGGTTTTATTGTGGTTACGTGTATAATCCAGTTGGTGCCTCAACTTGCTTTTGATCCAGTGGATGCATCTATTAATAAAAGAGAGGGGGGAGGGGACTTTTGCCCATTTCCCCAGCAACTACCCAAACCACGTCCTACCTTGTTTGCAGTTTTTTTTTTCTTTAACCAAAACCTTGAAGGGCGTGCAGATCGGCAATGTGTGCCCCACCACACTCCAAATCAGAATAATGCCCTTTTGCTTCTGTTTGCGGTGGGACAAGGGCTTCCAATGGCATCAGGGTGACCTACTCCCCGCCCCCATACCACCAAAGCTAATAGTAGCTAATAGTGGGAGGAGCGATTTTAGTTGGGATCACAGCTGAGTAGGGAAGTATAAAACCTCCTTCTCCCTATGTACAGCAGTCTCTGTGAAAACACACACACACACAAATACACACAGCGCTCCCTGTGTCTGTTGTTACACTTTCACAACACTGGTGTCGTTTCTAATGGATCATTTGGTGTCATGTGTAGTTGGGCCCAGAGATGGTCCTATGACCTTTGGGTGCCTGAATCAGACAGTCAAATTGATACCTACTTCTTCCCTTCCTCACCAGCATGGTGTCTTTCTCTACTACAACTCCCATCAGCCCCTGGAAGAGAGAGAGTGAGAGAGGCCCACTGCTGGGCTTGCATACGCGCCCAGGATGTCTTTGCCTAGCTGTCCACTCTAAGGTGGCCTCAGGTTGCCATGGCACTAGCCAGCAAAGGTAAGGCAGCAGGGTAAGGACAACGATGGCAACACGGTGAGGGGTAATCTTCTCTGGATCGTTCCAATTTTAGTATATGTGCTGTTGGAGCGAGTACTTGGGGGGGGGTGTCCCAATTTGCCCCCCTGAGATGTTGGAGGGTATGCTTTTAAATGCCTACTGAAAGATATGCTGACATGCCGATGCAGGCCATTAAAAATACATCTTTCTGCAATAGCTAACTGATGTCCCATCAGGGGGAAAGGCATGGTATGAATAAAATAATAATAATAATAATAATAATAATATAATAATAATAATAATAATAATAATAATAATAATAATAATAATAATGGTCTAGTTTTAATTTTTAATGTTTTTTCTGTATGGTCTTATGTAGCATTGTACACTGCTTTGATATTTTTCTATGAAATAGGGGTATATAAGTATTTTTTTTAATAAATAAATAAAATAAACTCAATCATTCCATCAGGATGCAGCAGAGAGAAAGAATGAGAATGGAAGCAGGACGGCTCCATCAGCTCTGCTGAGAGTGCAACCACTTTTGCCTCCTCCTCTTCTTGTACCGTTTCCGCTCCAGCTAGTTGTTGAAAGATCTTTGCGACAAAGATCTATCATAATAAGCTCTTCATTACAAAGAAGTATTCCTTGCCCTGTGCCTAGTGGTAGGTTTGTCCCTCTAGAGACAGACCATTCATACAATTCTGGTGAGAATTAACAGAATTATTCCACACTCTGCCTAGTGGTAGGACTGCCCCACTAGAGATAGTCAGTCACTGCAATTCTGGTGGGTATTATTTTGAGACGTACGGGAAACAATCTCCCTCCAGGGATTAAAAATTTATCTCATCTATGGGCTTTCAGCATGCATGTCTCAGAATTCCCATGATGAGAAGTGCTTAAAAGTTTACGGCCTTCTGTGCTTTTATGTCATCATTCAAAGCAAGGCTGACATATCCGTATAACTGTACCGTTACTACCTTGTTAAGAAACTGTCACCCAAACAAAAATATTCATTTGCTGTATTTGAAGTGCAGCTTTTCAGTGCCTGTATTCATTAGAGTAAGACTTTGATGTCCCAGATCTGAAAGAAACAGCAGCGATGTGATCAGGGGGTGGAAAAGCAGGGTGGGTGGGGGAGACGACACCTACAGAGCTGGTGGCCTTTAATGAGCGAAAAGCTGGATGTCAGGAAAGCAAATCTCACCATCTTTGACAATGAGTTCAGGGGGGACTTTGTGCTAAGAAGCCTGGTAGAAGGACCAGGGAACTTAGCCCTCCACCACAGATACAGGCAAATTTACTGCACAGTAAAATAGGTTGGAGCATTCCTCATACATAATTAACCTGGCCTACTTTCCTGCTTGCAAACAATCTGCGAGTGGGTAAAGTCTTTATTCCTGAGAATGTGTTGGATATTCTGTCAGGGATTTGTTTTCAGATTACAAGTTATTCCGCATTCGTTCACTTTTGTGCCTTGGCGTCAACCCACAAATGTCCACTGGTTTCTGTCCACTGGCTTCAGAACGGGAATTTCAACCAGCTTTCACCCACCAACATTCACTAGACTAGACCATGGAGATCAGCCACCTTCAAGCCATGATCCTGCTCAGCAAATGAATCTGCCTTATTATCCCACAGCCAGATGATCTCTGTCCACCTGCCATTTCGCCTCCTCCAAGTAGAAGACGACTGGCCAATGCTGACTGTCCCAGCTATTGGCCACTGTGTTCTATAGGGGAAAAGGACCTCTATAGCCACTCAGATGCCACCTGCTTTTGCTACATCAGAGGTAATCTATAGCCAACAGCAACAGCTAAGGATGCACCATTATACTCTCAGGCATCAAAACTGTGGGTGCAACTCAGCAGTGATTTATTTGTGCGCTTGTATATTATTTAAAGTATTTACAGACCAAACTTCACCTGTACTGATACCAGAGAAGAGCACACCATAAACCTGTTGCAAGGGGACCTTTTCTGCACAAGGATTGCATTCCCTTACAGGGTATGCCCACCCTCCATCATGGGAAGCATATCAGTGGTGGGTGGAGGGTAGAGGCAGAGGGCAAGGGAGCAGCCAGTGTGACTTTGGTGGGTTACACTTGATTCGTGGGCTGGAGCTTCCCCACACTTGTCATAGGTGTCCAGGTTACAGGGAACCAGGCAGAGGACCTCAGTGGTGGCGCCTGCCCTGTAGAATGCCCTCCCATCAGATGTCAAGGAAATAAACAACTATCTGACTTTTAGAAGACATGTGAAAGCAGCCCTGTTTAGGGATCTTTTATTGTATATTTAATGTTCACTTGGGAGTGACTGGGGATGCCCAGCCAGATGGGCAGGGTATGTATGTATGTATGAATAAATAAATAAATAAATAGTTGTTGTTGTTGTTGTTGTTATAGATCCCAAGAGTTTTAGCTAACCTAAGCGGTATTCAGAGTAGACCTATTGAATCTATAAACTTAGTAACATCAATTACTAAGCATGAAGTATTTGAAGTATCATTTCAGCTATTAAAAACACCAGCCCACAAAGACATTATGAAAGCTAAACAGAGGAGAAGGCTGAAATACTAGTTTCACATTTTATTTTTTATTTTTTAAAAAAAAACAGCTTTAAAAGACTGAGTGCACTTCTTTCTAGTTTTTCAGAGGCAACACACACCATGAGGAAGGAATCTATATGACAGCACTGCAGTATGTTTGCAAGAAAAGAGTTAAGCATTTCGTTTCCTCTTTTCTACTGGAAATGCTTTGCTGAGGTGTAACCTGTCGTTTGGTCCTCAGCTAAGTAACCCTGGTCTTTCCACAACCTGTGCTGGGACTGCTTTCTCTCCTATGCTTCTTTCCTACTCTGAGACAGAAGCCAGTCAGAGAATGATGTATGAAAAAGCTTCTGGAAAACAAGTATGAGAGAAGAGAGGAATGGACTGGTGGAAGCATGTCCCTTATTGGTTTAGAACACATTCTAAAGGGGAAAGAGTTCAATTTTAAGCTAGTTTGTTGCTTGCATCAAACTTGTCGAATTACATGTAGTTCACTGGTGTGTATGGGACAAATCTGTTTTTTAGCCTATAAGCCTTCTAATCAAAATCAGGCATCTGTTGATGATACTTACAATGTAAAGGTTTTTCCTGGCATCATTAAGCTTTGGAGGATGGTTAGTACAATAAAGATCAGTTTTGGAGTCATAAAATTATATTGTGATACATACCGGTATATCTCTGTCTGCATATTGCCTCTCTCACTGGTGCCCTTTTTATTAGAAACTGGAATCTTTGGCTGACTTACTGAAAGCCACAATGCAACAGCTCCTGTAGCTGCACAGTAAACTTTACTAGCAAGTGGCAATCTTGCCTGAATGAAATACAGTGCTACCTCGGGTTAAGAACTTAATTCGTTCTGGAGGTCCGTTCCTAACCTGAAACTGTTCATAACCTGAGGTACCACTTTAGCTAATGGGGCCTCCCGCCGCCGCCACACAATTTCTGTTCTCATTCTCAGGTAAAGTTCTTAACCCGAGGTACTATTTCTGGGTTAGCGGAGTCTGTAACCTGAAGCGTCTGTAAACCGAGGTACCACTGTACCTAGTCTTTTTTTAAAAGGCCTACCCTACTCTACAATGCATCTGTAGAGAAGGGTGTTTTGATGCTATGCTAGAGAATTTGTCACAGAATGTGGTTTAATATTTATGTATTTAATACTTTTTTTGTATTTACAATGACCAACACCAATACATTAACTAAAACAGCAGCAACTAAAACATGTAGTCAGATTACAACCATCAGTAAAGAGCATCCAAGAGCACAGACTTAAGAACAAAAGATCCTGCTGGATCAGGCCTTTGGTCCATCTAGTTCAGCATCCTGTTCATACAGTGGGCAACAAGATGTCTGTGGAAAGCCCACAAACAAAACCCAATCACAATAGCATTTCCCCTCTCCTTTGGTTTCCAACAACTGGCAGTCAGAAGCTCAACTGTCTCCAACTGTGGGCCAGAGTCTCAGTCCCAAACAGCAAACACATCCTATGACAAAATCAGAAATGGATCAGAAAAAGCAGAGCAGGAAAAGGGGTGCTCTGCCTACAGACATCTATCTACGAGGTATTTGTCAGCTGCTAGCCCTACGAGTCTAACACTGGGAGCAACTGACTGTGTGAAAAGCCTACGTTGTTTATTCAAATCTGAAGTTATTACAGAAATAGGTTCAGGAGCAAAGCAAGGCGTAAATGAAAAGCTGATATGAATTAAGATGCAGCTGGTTTGTTCTCCACTATTCAAGAAAGGTTATTCTAGTGTCCATAAAAGCTTATGTTACAATAAACATGTTAGTCTTTGTGGTGCCACAAGACTGCATTATTTCTGCAACAAATCTGAAGGTTCGTAATGTGGAATCATAATAACAAAGTGCTTAAACAGTTATATAAAGAAAGAGAAGAGAGACACGGAAATCTTGAGCATAACTGAAAATAATAACTAATAAACAAAACTAATTGTCCTGTTATAGCAGAATCCATTCTTTACAGGTGGAAATAATAATAATAATAATAATAATAATAATAATAATAATAATAATAATAATAATTACTTATACCCCGCCCATGTGGCTGGGTTTCCTTAACCACTCTGGGCAGCTTCCAACAAGAGATTAAAAATACATTAAAATACATTTTAAAAATACATTAAATTGTGTCCTCCCTAAAAGAGGGCACATGTTGCGGTGAGACCTGTAGACTGACCACCTATGTTGTGGGTGGGTAAGATTGGTCAGCCACAACACCCGATTGGTAGGTCCCTCGATGTTGGGTTCAATCTGGCCAATGGGGTGCAGTCTCAAAGTTTTGAGAGACCTATATATACCCATGCACGTGACCCAGAGCTTCTCTTTCGGCTTGTGCATTCGGAATACCTGCCCACCTCTCCCTACCTTTAGGGCATTTTGCTATTGACCTTGCTATGCCATCGTGTGTCGTCTGTCGTTGGGACAGGGGCACGGCAGGAATTTCCCCACTTGGCTGATTGGCTGTTGCCATTTGGGTTTTGCCTGCCATGTAGCAAATCGTCACAATTAGTAAGGTTGCGGATAGGCACTGTTTCAGGTGATAGGGATAGGAGAATGGTCTCGCCATCCCTATGTGAAGGGTATTCCGTTAAAGGAATCCAGGGACTCAGCTGGTTTGGTCAACCCCTGAGAGGGTGTTGTGCCCGTGTCTGAGTCCAGGGGGCCATTTAGAAGGTGAACATAGTCTGTTCCCGGCTTTTCGCCTACCCAGGTGTTCACCCTTGGCTGACCTATGCTGGTGCAAGGGTGCAGGGAGCTAGTTGAACCAGAGCCTATGCAACCACTCACCTACTGTAATCAATAAAGTTGTGGCCTAAATTCTGCCAAAAACCAAAACTAAAATTTGAGTCAAGTGTGACTTTATTTAGGGGGGAGGTTTCTGGGTCTGAACACGCAAAAATAATTGCATTCAAGTGTTAATCCACAGTTGTTGTTTTCTTCTTTGTTTACATATCTATCTTCTTCGACAAATATGTGTGTGTGTGTGTGTGTGTGTGTGTGTGTGTGTACTGTACAATAAAACTCTTAGCATTATCATTTTAATTTTAGGCTAGTGTCAAGGCAGATTAATAGAAACAGATGGAGATATCAAGTGAGTTTGTCGTTGTGGGGGCTGGATTGTTGCAAACCATGCTGTTCTGTTATGCAGAATGTGACAGTAATCACATTTGTTCTTTGGCGCAATGGAGTCTGCTATTCAGTGAGGACTGTGGGCATCAATTAATAAGATTATTGACTGCAAAAAGAAGACCTTTCCTCCAACCCATCTAGAATATAGCTGGAAGTCATTCCAGGGCAGGGGATCATGGAACCAATTTGTTGAGCCTAATGGAAGTAGCTAGGAGAGCTTTTAGAAACAGTTGGGATTTAGCCATGGATTCATTTACTTACTATATACCACCCAATAACAAAAGTAACACAGTTACATAAAAAGGGGAAACGATAACACCTAAATAAGCTTAAAACAGCAGCAGGAGATGAAACTAAAACATAAGGAATCTAATAGCAGCATTCCTCCTAACAGGTGTTAAAAATCCATAAATATAGACCAGTAGAAGACTTTGGAATTAGGGAACATCATCAGCAGTGCCGGATTTACATATAAGCTGAACAAGCTATAGCTTAGGGCCCCACTCTCTTGGGGGCCCCAAAAAAAATTAAAGGGAAAAACACCTGGATGTACATTTCCAAAATATAAGATAAAAAACAAATAAAATAAAACCTACATACAGCAAGAGTGTTTCGTGTTGTGTAGGCTCCTATAATGTAAGTAGTGGGCCTCACCTGCTAGCCTGCTCCCTAAAATATCACTGGTTTGCTCATTTCTATATATTGTATTTCACTATTAATATACAGTGGTACCTTAGGATGCGAACAGGATCCGTTCTGGAGCCCCGTTCACATCCTGAATAGAATGTAAGATGCGACGGCACATCCACGGGTCACGTTTTGCTGCTTCCGTGCATGCGCGTGACGTCATTTTGAGTGTCTGCGCATGCACGAGCAACAAAACCCGGAAGTAACGTGCTCCGTTACTTCCGGGTTGCCATGGAGCGCAACCCGAAAGCGCTCAACCTGAAGCACATTCAACCCGAGGTATGACTGTACTTCTTAATTGTATTTCAGTTAAACAATTACTTTGAGAAAATACATATTTTGTTATGTGCAAATGGCTTTACAGTAGATACCTATTAGGTCCATAAACTACCATATAGCATATATTCAATATATATTCAACACAAAAAACAGCGACAATTTGTTGCTGACAAAGGACAGCTGGACATAAAAAGGGCCCCATTACCTTCAGTAGCTTAGGGCCTCATCAAACCTAAATTGGGCCCTGATCATCAGGCACCTGAAAGGCCAAATAATAGGTGTCAGGCAAGCCACTCTGTGAGGAATATTTCATAACTAGGGTGCCACCACTGAGAAGGCCCTCTACTAGCCACCTACTGTACTCCATTTGGTGGGGGTACTCAGAGGAGGAGCTCCAAAAATATATATTAAGACCTAGGTAAGTACTGTACATGCAGGAGGAGGCAACCTTTAAGTCAAGGTTTCCCAAACTCGGCTGTTTTTGGACTACAGTTCCTATCATCCCTGACCACTGGTCCTAGGGGTGATCTGAGTTGTAGTCCAACAACAGCTGGAGACCCAAGTTTGGGAAACCCTGTTTAGGCAATCTGAGCTGCTTAGAGTTTAAAAAGCAAAGCCTGCCCTTTGAATTGGCCCCAAATATGGACTGGGAGACAGTGCAGGTGACAAAGCACTAGTGTCCTATGATCACACCATCCAGTCCCTGATAGCAGTCTTGCTGCCCTGCTTGGACCACCAGGTGAAATTTTCAGACTATTTCCAAAGGTAAGCCCACACATGCAACACATTGCAGCAATCCAACAGGGACATTATCAGAGTATGAGTAACTGTTGCAGAGCTATCTCTGTCTGGATAGGTCTGTGGTTGGTACATCAGTCTAACCCAGGGGTCAGCAAGGTTTACCTCGCCTGAGCCAGTTCACTCCAGCAGAGATCCCTCCGTGGGCCAGATCGTGCGCACGCCTGTGATTTCCGGCGTCTGCGCAGAGGCGATTTCTGCGCAGACACAATTTCCAGTGCCGTGGAAGCTAGTCTCTGCGCCGTGCTGTGCCAGTTTAGTGCAGTGCTAAGTGGGCAGCTCGGTCCGGGGGCATCTCAGGGGCTAGTTAAATGACCCCATGGGCCGCTTGTGGCCCCTGGGCCTTAGGTTGCCGACCCCTGGTCTAACTTGATGAAAGGCACTTCTAGCCTAAGGGCTCTAGGAGCACTCACAAACTGCAAACTGGAACGTTCAGGCTGGGTATGGGGAACATGTGGCTCTTATGTTGTACTTCAGCTCACATCTTCCTTCACCCACACTGGCTGGAGCTGATGAGAATTAGGAGTAAATAAAGCAACATCTGGAAGAGCATCGATTCCTCACACCTGCTTTAGGGGAGCTGAGCTGCTGTTGCAATGAGGCCAACCCTGCTTTGTGCACTCTTGTACCTAATGTCTGCTCAACCTGTATTTCAGTACAGAAATTAATTATAATAAATACAGTCTTAAATGTACCCAAAGGGGTGTGTGGGTGTAACTGGCTCTCTGGATGCAGACTCACTTTGCAGCCTCAAAGCTGTAGCTTGCAGGTGAATTTCAACATTAACAGAAAGAATTGTATTTCATGTGAGCGAATTCCTCTCTTCTTTATGGGCTATGAGCTTGCACTGCTTTTGTTATTTAACACTTCCAAACTGCCCAAAATTTTACTAAACCTTGTACAGAAGTTAAAAGAGAATATAAATTATGAGCCTGCAGGTAGGACCTAATAAACATGATACAAAAGAAAAAAGGATTGAGGAGGGAAGAGGAAAGCAAGCATTGGAGAAACTGCTCCTTCATTAGCCAGATTGGTCTCCTCCCTACCACAATGTTCTCCATGGACATCATTTCCCTAACATCAGGCTTTCTCAAACACAATCCCAAATGTCCAGGTCTTCATTATCTTTGAGGTTCTTTGGCTCCAGAGTCAAGACACAAATTTTACGCCTCAAGCCCTAACTGTAATGGAAACAATTACAAATGGAGTCTAATGTCATGTGGCCTTGAATATGACTTTATTATGTTTGTTGTAGCTTTCAGGTTTTATGGGCATTATTAAATAGTAAGAGACAAATGCTGACACGGTGCCAAGTACCTGAAGACAGCAGAGTGCACTGCCAGCCCAGCGTTAATCTACACTTGGTATTGTTTCCTAAGCCATCTGTACCTGCCTCTTAAACGGCTAAAGACTCAGAGGCCTTGTGTGAATCACTTGAGCTCTCAAGAAACATAAAACCAGAGTGGGAAATGCAAGTGCTTCAATCGGCTCATAAAAGCATATTTAAATGACACCGGCTGCTATATAAATGCCATTGTTTGTACACTACACAACACACACATATATACAGACAGTACTTCTGTGTTGTCAGGATTCAACCTCAACCCGTTAGCCACCATCTAACCTCCAACTGCCCTCCAGACACTCACACAGGACCTTCAGTGCCTTCACTGTTTCTGATTTGAAAGAAAGGTAGAGCTGGGTATCGTCTACATACTGATGAACACCCAGCCCAAACCCCCTGATGATCTCTCCCATTGGCCTCATGTGGATGTTAAAAAGCACGGGGGAGAGGACGGAACCCTGAGGCACCCCACAATTGAGAGCCCAGGGGTCTGAAGACTCATCCCCCACCATCACTTTCACACTGTGTAACAGTGTCCCCAGCTCCCAGCTCCTCTAGACGGTCCAGAAGGATGTTACGGCCGATGGTATCAAAAGCCTTAGCTCATCAGCACTGGTGTACTTAGATTTAAAGCGAATATACTTCCTGATATTTATCGCATTTTGTTAGAAGTTTGTCTTGTTTGTGTCTGGTGGGACTTAGGGTCAGTTTGCACTTACAGTTTACCTACAGGGGGATAATTTTTTTATGCAGCAATACTGTAATGTATGAAAGGGCCCTTATTCGCGGGGGTGGTGGATTTTTTATATTATTAATAGTAGAAATAGTATGGGTTTTTTTCAAGTGCTCACAGTGCTTCATGTGCATATCTACTTGTAACCTCATTATAGCAGGTGTGGGAAAACCTTGGTTTAATTTCTTTTTGTAAACTGCTTGGAGGCATTTTTTGCAATCAAGGGGTATATAAATTTTATGAAATAAATAATTTCGTGCAGGTAGTGGAGAGGCAACGGGAAAGGATTAGGGACAGTTACAGAAAGAAAAGAGGTGACAGAAAGAGAGAGAAAAGGGATTCCCTGTGCACTTTTGACTGTGGTGCCACCCGCCACCGGCTCAGGTAGGGGTGAAAACCAGGCTTTATTTCACAGACCCTTTTTGGCACCAACCATGTGCCTTTGTGTAGACATACACACAGGCTGGAAGCCTCAATGGCGCCCCTCTGGAGGGGTCACCTGGAGCAAAAAAATTGACTAGCCCCCCGCTCAAGCTCTGGCTCAGGTATCTAATCCCATGCATATTACCACTGGGGTAATGCTGTCCATAACAGAAGGAAAGGTTCTCCAGCTCTGCCTTACAGCAATTCTTTTGTTGCAGTGTTATTATCATCCAAAACTGGGAGAACATGATTTGCATAAGACTACCCAAAACTATGGACTTTCTGGTTCATAGCCCTGTCCCTTAGTATCACTTTCCCATCTTAACTAAGATTGCCACGTTACAACACAAAAGATTCACCCTTTTCCCAGCGTGCTGGGAGAGACTCAGCCATTGCTTCTCCCATCCCATTCTATTTTGTCCCTCGTTCTTTCACCCTTATTTCATCTTCCAAGATCTAGACACCTGGCTTCCAGTGCACTATGACAGGGAGGGAGACATGACCAGAGGATGAATGGGTGGTGGTTGGTAGAAGCCATCTCTGCTCTTGCTTCCTAATATAAAGGAGATGTGTATAGCGGATTTCCAGGTTGACCCCATGATCAAGTGGCTGTTGACATTCAAGGCAGCGGGACTAATTAGATTAGCTTCACAGAAACTCATTTAACCAATTGGATCCACACGATCAATTGTGGGGCTGATTTTTTTTTTTCCATCCATGGCTGGCAGACTTTTATTCAGCTTGCATTGAATTATCTGCCCTGGGGCATACAAATGACTAGTTATTATTGCATAGATTTTCACCAGGCTGCTCACAGCTGGGCCTGATAAATGTTACAACCTCGGCCTTGCTGCCTCTCCGTGATAATTGGAGGGGAAAGGAAGGCAGAACAATGGCTCTAGAAGCATTTCAGAATTTCTTTAATGAGAAGATCAATAACGGAGGACAGAATTCACAGAAGTACAAGCAGGCTGGGGAGAAGGGAGTGGGTACAACAGGGAGAACAACCTGCAGGCGCAGACACCTTCCCAGACACACTGAGGTTTGGTTTTCAGTAGTACCTGGCTAGCTGCAGCCTGTATGTGTGGTTACTCAGGAAAAGGAAGCACACAGAAACACCTGCTCAGCTCAGGTAAAAAGCAAAGAATGGGTGGGGCCTCTGGGTCCTATATAGACCACTAGTCTGAGCTGTGTCGGGACATGGGTGACGCTGTGGGTTAAACTGCAGAGCCTAGGACTTGCCGATCAGAAGGTCGGCGGTTCGAATCCCTGCGACGGGGTGAGCTCGGTCCCAGCTCCTGCCCACCTAGCAGTTCAAAAGCACGAAGTGCAAGTAGATAAATAGGTACCGCTCCGGTGGGAAGGTAAACAGCGTTTCCGTGCGCTGCTCTGGTTCGCCAGAAGCGGCTTAGTCATGCTGGCCACATGACCCGGAAGCTGTACGCAGGCTCCCTTGGCCAATAAAGCAAGATGAGCACCGCAACCCCAGAGTCAGCCACGACTGGACCTAATGGTCAGGGGTCCTTTTTACTGAGCTGTGTCATTGCTGAAGTAACATCTATCAGCTTTCCTTTCCTGGGAAATGGATGTGGGGAGAGGGAGACTTCAGGTCCTGCGCCAAGTGTGGTCCTCCAGCTCTCAGTATTTCCTGCACTTTCTGCTCCCCACCTCCCAGTCTTCTCACCATTCTTCCTTTGTGCTGTGCTGTGGTTAAGCACTTTTGTATAGGTAGACCCGTGTAAGGTAAGGTAAAGAGGTAAAGACCCCTGGAACCTTAATTCCAGTCAAAGGCAACCATGGGGTTGTGGCGCACATCTCGCTTTCAGGCCAAGGGAGCCCGTGTTTGTCCGCATACAACTTTCCAGGTCATGTGGCCAGCATGACTAAACCACTTCTGGCACAATAGAAAACCGTGATGGAAATCAGAGCACACAGAAATGCTGTTTACCTTCCCGCCACAGCAGTACCTACTTACCTACTTGCACTGGTGTGCTTTCAAACTGCTAGGTTGGCAGGAGCTGGGACAGAGCAACAGGACCTCACCCCATCGCACGGATTCAAACTGCTGACCTTCTGATCGGCAAGCCCAAGAGGCTCAGTGGTTTAGACCACAGCGCCACCCACGTCCCATGCCTCTTGACCACACAGATGGACATGTGTGCAGAGACCTATGACTTTTGCATGGCTAGAATGTACAAAGAGTCATGCCCATACCTCCACACAGGTTTAGCGGTTGCACCAACGACAGACAAGCAGCTTTCAGAAGGTTACTCATGAAAGAATGCAGTGATTATGATGGACTGTGATTACCTTTTCCTCAAGATGGAGATGGAAGTACCTCACTACTGCACCCCTCTGTATTTTCTTCAGGAGTATTTACATCTCTAGGCAGCTCACTGCTCCTGTACACTCAGTGTCTGTTGCAAAGGTTTCCCAAAGACTTTTCTTTCTGAATAAAAGTGGGAGATGCCCTTTACTCTCCACACATTCTAGAAGCTAGAATGTCTAAGTGGTGTACATATCCCAACAAAAAGACTCAATATAAAAAATTGCAATGCAAATTCCACATTCAAAACTTAATACTAATTAATCCATATTTTAAGAAAAATTTAGGAGCAATTCAAATCTCAAAACAATGTACAAAAACTAAAACAAATAAGCACAGAAGTACAGCATATATGAAGCATCAATAAAAAGGTAAAGAGACCCCTGACCATTATCATGGAACTTTGAAGTGTCAGGCATAGCCCTATTGGCTTTAGCCCAAACGTAGCAGAGTTTTCCTGCACAGCGAGGAAGCTAGTTGCGGCAGTAATGACAAGTCAACTAGACTCAGAATAACTATTTACAGGATTTATTAAAAGGAAAAATAAAACCAGCAGAGTTTCTGCATACAAAAACAAAGCAAAATAAACCCTCTCTTTCTCTCTCTCAAAACCATACACAGCACTTCTACTCCTAACACACCTCACATCAAACTGTGCTAGCAATCCCTAGATAACAGAGCAGAGTGCTGGTCGTTAACCAATCAGAGTGAGTAGTTTCTAGGTCAAGCAGACCTGGGCTTTCTGCCAAGAGTAAATTGACACTGCCCTGAGTTAATTGTGCGAAGCTAGAATCTGCAAGTTTCCCATGAGAACCAATTAACAGAAACTGAACACCCCCTCACAGATTCTGCTGAACAATTAACATCAAATACACCTATGTAGGAGATTATTTTTTCAGCAAACCTAAACCCTTGCACATTTGCTTGTTCTTTATCTTTGCCAATGGTTTAGTTAATACATCTGCTACATTTTCTTCACTTGATACATAAGTACAGGTGATTACATTGTCTTGTACACAGCAACGTACATTTTGGTATTTTACAGAGATATGTTTGGAACGCGATTTGAAACCCTCTGTTTTACTTAAGGTTATACAAGCTTGATTATCAATGTAAACTTGTACTGGTTCTCCACAATTTACATTTAAATCTGCTAACAAATGCTTGAAATAAATCACCTCGTTGCACAATTCACTCAATGCGGCGTACTCTGATTCCGTTGATGACACACTTACAACATCTTGCTTGCGTGACCGCCAGCTGATTAAAGCTCCACCGACCATTATGACTAGTCCTGTGACAGATTTTCTATCCGGCAAATTTCCCCAGTCACTATCACAGTAGCAACTCAACATTTCATCCTCTGAAGAATTTAATTGTAACATATAGCCAATTGTCTGTTTGAGATATCTCAGAACTTGTTTTACCCCTTTCCAGGCATTTAGTGTGGGTTTTGAGACCAATCTACTTAATATGCCTACTGCATAGCTAATATCAGGTCTGGACCACTGTGCTAGATACAATAAACTTCCAATTACAGAATGATATACATCAGGATGTTCAAATTCAGGACCCTCATCTATATGAAGTGTTTTTTATGAAACCTGGATCCATAGGCACCACTGCCCCTTTGCAATCCTGCATCCTGTATGTAGTCAGTAGTTGTTTAACTTTGTTCTGCTGACTAATTAGGCAGCTGCCATCTTGGGCCCAGCACACTTCCAACCCTAGATATGTCCTAACCGGGCCTAAGTCTTTCACTTTGAACTTACTGGACAATTGTTTGGCAAACCTTTTAGTTTGTTTATCAGTTTTGCAAGCATACAAAACATCATCTACATAAATCAGACAAAACTCTTGATCACTGCCTGTACCACGTACATAAACACAATTGTCAGCTGTACTCTGCTTGAAACCAAATGACACTAAGGCCTCATGGAAACATTTGTTCCAAGATCTTGCAGCCTGTTTGAGACCATATAGAGCTTTGTTTAATTTTAACACTCTATTGGAACCTGTCTCATAACCAGGCGGTTCGGCTAGATACAGGTCTTCTGATATTGATGCATGTAAATATGCAGTCTGGATATCAAAATGGTTTAACAGGAGTTTTCTCTTTGCTCCAAGCGTTAAAATCAGCCTTACACTGTCCCCCTTAGCAGTAGGGGAAAAAGTCTCGTCATAATCTTTTCCAGGCCTCTGAGAGTATCCTTGAGCCACTAAACGAGCTTTGTATTTGTACTCTCCTGTTACCAGAGGTTTAAGTTTGTACACCCACCTGCAGCCTACAATCTTTGCCCCCTCAGGCGCTGCTACTGGTGTAAAAACCTTGTGCTCATTCAGAGAGGACATCTCTTCCTCCATTGCCTGTTTCCAGAGCTCTGCCTCCTCTTTTGGTAACTTTAACACCTCCTGAAAACTCTTGGGCTCTGCAATTACACTAAACACATTTGCAGTATCTGGAGAAAAACGCACCGGAGGCACTCCTTTGTTTTGTCTTTTAGATCTTCTGGGAGAAAATTTTTCTTCTGACCCACTTTCCTCCTCAGAACTACGACCTCTCTTTTGTTGCTTAGCAACTGGTCTTTGGCTAACTCCACTTTCTTGAGAGCTCTTATCTGAACTTTCCTCCCCCTCAGACTCTGATTCTCTGTGTCTATCTTCAGAGTCATGAAGCTCCTGGGAAGGTTCAAACCAAACCTCAGTATTGGCATGTAGTCTCTCCCAGCCACTATGTTCACAAAAACTGGCATTCCTGGAGATCACAATGCCATTTGTCCCTTCAGCAAAGCGGAAACCTTTTCCCAGCTCCTGGTAACCCACAAACACTAACTGTTTGGTCTTAGGATCTCCCTTCTTCCTCATTTGTTTCGGAATTAATACCCAGGCTTTTGATCCAAACACATGCAAATGGTCAATTTTGGGTTTTTTCTGAAACAATTTAAAGTACGGAGTTGTACCTATTGTTTGATGAAAGAGCCTATTTTGGAGATAACACGCGGTGAGCATGCTCTCCCCCCAATAAGACATGGGTAAATCAGCATCATCAAGCATGGCAAACATATCTTGTAAAGATCTGTTTTTTCGCTCTGCAACGCCATTCTCCTCTGGGGGAAAAACGTTCGTTTTTCTATGCCCAATGCCACGCTTTTGTAACCAATCTTTAAAGGCATTTGACATAAATTCACCACCTCTGTCCGTCTGAATCCTTTTAAGTTTAATGGACAGAAATCTTTCCACAGATGCCACCCAGCCTTTAAACTTAGTGAACACATCACCCTTATTTTTCATGGGAAAAACCCAGGAATAACGTGTGGCGTCATCCACAATTGTTAGTGAAAAGCGCGATCCACCCCTGCTTACAGCAAATGGACCAATTACGTCCATGTGAACCAGCTGTAGCGGTGACTCACTAACTCTGTCACTTCTGGGGTAAGAGACTCTGTGGGTTTTGACCTTTTTACAAACATTACAATCAAGGTACTTGTTACAACTCTTTAAATTACCCCCATCAGCCAATTCAGACATTTTTAGTACACTTTTCCAGCAAGCATGCCCCATTTTCCTATGCAATAAGTGCACACAGTTGTCATGTATAGCTTTGTTATTCACTGCAGGCTGAGATTTACTGACTACTGCTGCAACTTGAGATCCTGCTTTAAGCCAAAACAAGCCTCCCTCTGACTTAGCAGTGCCTAAAATCTCACCAGCCTTCTTAATAATGCAACTGTCTCCTTCAAAATGCACTTTAAACCCAGCTTTTAGCAAACAATCTACAGACATCAGATTGCTCCTTAATGACGGCACACAAAGTACATTTTGCAGGCATTCACGAAGACAAGGAACAAAAACTGCACCCCCCGAAATCACTTCGGAAGTACTTCCGTCTGCTAAAGCCACCTGGCTGCGCTGTGCTGAGTTCTTGGAAACAAACAATTCATCTGAATTTACGATGTGGCGAGATGCTCCCGAATCAACCACCCAGACCGCTTGTTTCTCATCAGCAATCTTGACCTCGCCGGTCACCAGCTGAGCCGACTGTTTTTGTTTGAAGAATTTCCTTTTACGCTGCTGCTGATCTCGTCTCTGCTCCTGCACCGGCAACTGAGACTTGACCAACTCCGGACATTGTCGTTTCAGATGCGCTGAAGACCCACATCGGAAACAACGCCTAACAGCAAACGCTGACTCCTCACCAGTATGCTGCTTTTGCTTCACCTCTGGCACGGCATGAGAACTCCTCCCAAACCGCCCACCTGTAGAAGCCTCTGCAGCCAACAACCTTTCTTGCCTCTTCTGCCATTCTTCAATCAAACGCCCAGTAACATAACTGACTGATAAATCATGCTCCTGCATGCCTTCTAGAGACAAAACTAAATTATCCCAGCTTTCCAGGAGAGAACTCAAAATAATAGCCACCTTCTCCTGCTGGTCTAACGCACAGTCTCTTTCCTGTAGCGCAGCAAACTTTAACTGTAAACTGTGTAGGTGTTCCTGCATTGTAACCCCAGGCTGTAACATTGCCTTGTACAATGCCTTGCGAATGAACAGCTTGGAAACCGCTGTCTCACGCACATGGAGTTCTTTAAGTGCTTGCCACACACCTCTAGCTGTCTTGATTCCCCTCACATACGGCAACTGGGAATCTTCCAGCCCCAAGACAATTGTGGCCCTTGCTCTTTGGTCTTTATCGAGGTCTTCATCATCAGGCTTCGCAGAAAACTTACTCACCACTTGCCAGAGACGATCCCTCTGCAGCACTGCCTGCATGCGTTCCGACCACAGCAAGTAATTGGAGTCATTCAGACGCTCAAAAGCCATCTGAACTGGTTGTGAGGCCATCTTGAGAGCGATGTCCCTGGAACCTGGAACCAGCTACTCACGACCACCGAGAGAGAAAACAGGAACCACAGCACCCAGCACTCACACGCTGCAGCTGTTGTCCTTGTGTCCGCTGCGTCACCAGCTCACCACGGTCAGGAACCAGCCAGAGTCCATCTGCTGCACCAACAGGAACAACAACTTCTGGAACTACTGGAACCAACGCCGTTGATGCTGACACCACCGCAACTCAGGCTGGCAGCACAATGCCCATTACCTCATGGAACTTTGAAGTGTCAGGCATAGCCCTATTGGCTTTAGCCCAAACGTAGCAGAGTTTTCCTGCACAGCGAGGAAGCTAGTTGCGGCAGTAATGACAAGTCAGCTAGACTCAGAATAACTATTTACAGGATTTATTAAAAGGAAAAATAAAACCAGCAGAGTTTCTGCATACAAAAACAAAGCAAAATAAACCCTCTCTTTCTCTCTCTCAAAACCATACACAGCACTTCTACTCCTAACACACCTCACATCAAACTGTGCTAGCAATCCCTAGATAACAGAGCAGAGTGCTGGTCGTTAACCAATCAGAGTGAGTAGTTTCTAGGTCAAGCAGACCTGGGCTTTCTGCCAAGAGTAAATTGACACTGCCCTGAGTTAATTGTGCGAAGCTAGAATCTGCAAGTTTCCCATGAGAACCAATTAACAGAAACTGAACACATTAGGTCCAGTCATGGCCGACTCTGGGGTTGCGGCGCTCATCTTGTTTATTGACCGAGGGAGCCGGCGTACAGCTTCCGGGTCATGTGGCCAGCATGACTAAGCCACTTCTGGTGAACCAGAGCAGCGCATGGAAACGCCGTTTACCTTCCCGCCGGAGCGGTACAAATATTGTTATGAATGAATTAAATACACTGTCTTTTATACATGACACAGGTGGTTTACAACAAAATGAAATAACATTAAAAGAATGCATAAAATCCATAAAAACCCACAAAATAAAAATAAACCACCAAATGCCCATTACTACTAGCAGCAGCAGTTTCAGCAATCAATCAGTTTGTCTGATTAGGTCTCTTCTCCTCCAAATGCTTGCTGAAAGAGGCAATTTTGTTTGTTTGTTTGTCTGTTTGCCAGGTTCCGATTTGGGCATAATAGGCCAATCATACAGTAAACTTTAAAATAACAGCTAGGTACAGGAATGCCTTGCTAGTATTTGTGCTGTTGTTTTCATATCCTTTTTTGCAGGCTACCCAGAGATATCTGTTGGCCACTATGAGAACAGGGGGGTTGTGCAGATGGGCTTTTGGTCTGATTCAGCAGGAGTTTTTATGTCATCAAATAACCCAGGAGATGAGTCTCTCCCTCTGGAGATTATTGGATAGACTCAAAACTTTTTTGGTATTTTGCCCAGCAACATTGCTGACTATCCAAAATCCAGAGTACACACACACACACACCCTTGTTACAAATATTTCTGGCATAGCTTCTCAGCCAAACTTATGAATGCAAACACACAAAGCCCCCTCATTCTATACAGCCAGATACTGCAACCCACAGAGAACATTTGAAGAACACTTTGGCGGAAATCCAGTCTCCTGACAGCTGAGTCTCTTTGAGAGTGCCATGAGCCTTGTCATAAGCACAGTCCTTGACTGACAGATGTAAAAGAGCAGCGCAAAGTAGCCTAGCAGAACATTTGACATTGTTCAGTTAGTTTAAAAAAAATTACTGGTGAAACAATGATCCTTCAGCAGATGAGCAACAAACTATGCGTCACAAAAGATGTGCTTTGGAAAATAAAGCTACCATGTGGATGCCAGTGCTCCATAGGCCCTCCATTCCACTGTCAAACAGTTCTTAGTATCAGAAAGTTCTCCCTGATGTTTAGTCAGATTCCCTTTCTTGTAACTTGAAGTCATTGATTTGGGTCCTACCCTCTGGAGCAAGAGAAAACAAGCAAGACCCTTGATCATCTTGGTTGCTCTTCTGCACATGTTCCAGCTTTTCAATATCCTTCTTAAATTGTGGCACCCACAACTGGATACAATACTCCAGGTGTTGTCTGTCCAAGGCAGAATAGAGTGAGACTATTACTTGTGGTCTACTAAAGTCCCTAGATCCTTTTCACAGGTGCTCCCCAGCTTATAGTTGCGCAGCTGATTATTCTTGAAAAAGTGAGGAACCTTACAAAATGAATGGCAATAGGGATAAATGTAAGCTTGGGCCCAGTTCTCCAATCTGTTAAGGTCATATTGAATCCCAATTCTGCATTCCATGGCATTAGCTACCCCTCCCAGTTTGGTGTAATCTGCCAATTCGATGAGCAGCCCCTCAAATTCAACCACATGCCAGCAAACTCAGGTTCTGCATTTATAGTTGATTGGGAGGCCATACACAGCACACCTGTTCCCCCCCTCCCCAAAATCATATTTTTTCCCAGTAAGGAAAGTGACAAGAAAGTGCCCTGAAAAGTATGGAATAACGCTTGCTTTGATGGAATTTCATCTGACCTCCCTGCAAATAAACAAGTACAGTGGTACCTCGGGTTAAGAACTTAATTCGTTCTGGAGGTCTGTACTTAACCTGAAACTGTTCTTAACCTGAAGCACCACTTTAGCTACTGGGGCCTCCTGCTGCCGCTGCGCCGCCGGAGCACGATTTCTGTTCTCATCCTGAAGCAAAGTTCTTAACCTGAGGTAATATTTCTGGATTAGCGGAGTCTGTAACCTTAAGCGTATGTAACCCAAGGTACCACTGTAATGCTCACTGAATAGTCAACCTTGCCTGATCTCCCTGCAAACAAATCAGGATGAGAATGCTCAATAAACAGATTGCCAGGAAGTGCCCTCTAACACATCTTGACCTCACTCCCAGTTTTCTGGTTTTCTTTTTCAAATGACACTCAACATATCAACTGACCCTGCTCAACTTTCATTGGAGGGGAGGGTGCTCTTTTTTCTCTCTTTTTCTTTTTTGCATTTCTGCAAATTTGGGAGTTCCCCTGAGCATGCTGATACTCTCATCTTATTTCTCAGTGATCTGTTATGGCTGCAGTGCTGTCAGCACTAATCACTGGAGTCCACTTTTAAAGAGAGTTTGATGCTCCTTATCCAGCTTCCAGCTTAAACTGTTTTGTGGCAGCCCACCAATATCCATGATGGAGCTTTAAGACTGGCACACCGTGTTTCCCAACTGAGATTCAAAGGCTCTTCTACCTGATCAAGGAGTAACATCCCTCCACAAAGCAGTCTCTGTGTTGCTATGAGATAGCACATGCCCTGTGGGGATTGGGAAACACTTGGCTTTGTCTTCCCTCCATGAAAGCCAGGGAGCATTACCTCATGGTATTTCGAGGAGCCCTAAATATGCTATTCCTGTGACAGGATGACATACAAAAATAAACTGCTTTGTTGTTATAAAGAAGCATTAATTTGTCCAGCTCTCCCCCACCCTGCTGAAAAGGACAGCAGAAATTGAAGCAGCCCGTTTCTTAAATATTACACTCCTTACTGTACCTGGATTGGGGATTGTTCATCTTTCTGTGCATTGCATATTCATGAATTATGCACATGTATCTCTTATGTACATGTGACTTTGCTTATGTGCTATTTATTATTCATAAGCACCATATTTTAGATTTGAATGTAAATACTGTATGATCTTTGAGTTCTGACTGGTCCTGCATGTCTCAAATCTTCACAAACACATTTTAAAAGCATGAAGGAACATGTTTACTTAAGACTGAAATATTTTATTCGAGTCACCCTCCAGGGATCTTAGAGAAACATACATGGTCCCCTCCCCTCTTTTTGTCCTCGTAACAACCCTGGGAGGCAGGTGATTCCGGGAGATTGTCACTGACTCAACATCACACATTCATGGATGAGTGGGGATTCGGAAACAGGCCTCCCCAGGCCAGGTCTGGCACTAAAAGCTATGCCGCCCTGACTCTTTAAAAACAAACACAACACCACTTCTCCCTCATTCCCCACTCCATGATTTCTATGCCCAGAGATTTAATGTCAGATTTGCAAAATAACAAGAGCATTCTAAGTTTTCTGGGCATGAGCAATTGTTCTCATGCAGAAGCTGCCATTACTGCAAAAAATGCAAGAACATACAGACACTGGATTTTTGTTTTATTTGTGGTAGCTATGCAACCCACCTAATTTACTAAATCACAATAGGTCTCATTTCAGTTAACACAAATAAGAATACTGAATCACTGGGAAACATTGGCAGAAAATTAAGTGTCCCTTGCACCTCTTCCTGCCTACACACACACACACACACACACACACACACACACACACCACTATAGCTTACTGTTACTTCCAGGTCGCCATGGAGCGCAACCCAAAAATACTCATCCTGAAGCTACTTCAACCGGAGGTATGACTGTAGTCCTCTACAATCAAGAGTTTTAAGGCAGGTTCTTGAGCTGATAAACTGCTACACAATCTCCACTTGTCTGGCTCCCTGCCCTGCCTTGTTTTCTCCAGGCGCCACAATGAGTTCATCTACACTAGGACAGGATAGCAAACAGAAATCTTCTGAAGATGTCGGGTGGACTAATGGTGAAATAGAAACTTGTTTCCCCCCACAGATAGGGGCCAACAGATGCAGCAAGTGAAGATGGTTGGAATAGAACTGTTCTGTAAAAAGTCTTGTTCTGGGAGCTGCTGCCTTCAAATATGAAATAACTAGGGAAAGGACCTTATGACTTATGGTATACCAGCTGTGGAACCCTCTCCCTAAAACTACTCAGCTGGTGCCTAGTTTGCTAGTTTTTTGGCACCAAGAGGCGGAGACAATTTGCCTGTTTGCAGATGATTGCTTTGATTCTTGCTCTGTTTGCTTTTGTCAGCTGCTTACACTGCTGTTTTTGATTTTAATTTGAATATTAATTGTTGAATTTTAAATGTTTATTGCTAGCAGCCTTGGAACCTTTTGCTGAAACGTGGGATTAAAATATTATAAATAAAGGGAAGAAGTGTTGCTGGAAAGAAAAGCAGTAATGATTTTGCAACATAGCTCTCCAAACAGCTGTTTCTCATGCTCTGGGTTAGGCACATTAAAAAAATTCCAGCACCCTATGATTTCATCGGTGTATGTGTTAATCAAGATATAAATATACGTGGGGGGAATGCTTCTAAAATAAACAATCTCTGTAAAGCTGCCACTGTATGCAAATGATATGCTGATCAGAGCTGCTGTGATAAGGTAATGTCATTGCAAATTGTCTTATTTACACTACAGAACAGAACCATTAAGCAAAATCCAAATAAGAGCTTTAGGATGAAAAGTGGAAAAGGCCCTAACTTGAATGAAAATGGCATTTCGATTTCTGCTCTGTCTCTTGATTTAGATTCCAAAGAGTTTACTCTTTACCTCAGCCGTGGGGTGGCTGCTCATTCTCCATCTTCAAACTCTTGACAGAGGTGAGAGAACAGATATGACTGGGAGGGAAGTGGGAGGGACAGACAGGTAGACATCTCCAAGCAGAGATTCAGCAGATAGAACGGCTTGTTCTGAACCTGCAAATTCTCTAATTTAGCCCCCAGCATTTGGAAATCACGAGTCAGGTATAAAACAAAGCAGACTCCAAGACAGGGGGGGGGGGACGGGGATGGGACTAAGGTCATTTCAAACACAAAATATTTCCCTACATGGAAAGCACAGCATGTATGCAAAACAAAATATATGAAGCAATAAGAAAAGTTTTGCTGCATCTGACATAAAGCCCCTCTAGTCCAATGTCACAACAGAATAGACCCATTAAAACCAATCCACTGATTTCAATGTAGTCGTACCTCGGAAGTCAAACACCTTGCGACTCAAACATTTTGGCTTCCGAAAGCAGCAAACATGGAAGTGAGTGTTCTGCTTTGCGAACATTCTTAGGGACCCGAATGTCCAACGTGGATTCTGCAGGTTCCGATTGGCTGCAGGAGGTTCCTGTAGACAATTGGAAGCTGTGCCTTGGTTTCTGAATTTTTTGGAAGTCGAACAGACTTCTGGAACAGATTCCGTTCAACTTCTGAGGTACGACTATATTTCAAATTGGCTTTCACATTGTTTGCACAGCAGCCAATCAGCTGCCCATGGGAAGACCACAAAGACTTGAGTCATTAGTCCTCTGCTGCTGTTGTTCCCCAGTAAATGTTACTCTAAGGCATGATGACTTTGATCAGGAAGTAGTATATAGGCATTATGATTAGTTGCTATTGATAGCCTTATCCTTCATAAATTTGTCTAATCCCCTTTAATTTAACCAGCTATCCCAGTTGGTTGCTATCACAACATGTGGTACAATCCCCATAGTTTAACCATGCACAATGTGAAGGAGTACTTTATCAGGCTTTGGTGAAATGGAATTGCCTTCTGTTGCTTTATTTTATTAGTGCCCTGCACAACTACACGAGGCTGAACATTTCAGTCTAGTTAAAAGCATCCTGGTTGTGCTATATATTTGGAATTCCAGTTGGCATAAACTGATTGTTCCCGAAGTGAAAACAAGGTTTATGGATTTTTTTTATAGAAAGGGTTGTGGTAAATCCTGATTAAAGAGCAACTCCAGCTTAAATTTTTACCCTCCGAACAGAATATTGCTTACAGTTGGTGGTAATTTCAGTCTTAAAGTTCCAGGCAAATCCATAACAATGAGATTTTTGTTGGTTTGTCCTGAGCTGCTGCTGCCCCTATGATGGCCCAAAACACACCTTGTGACAAAGCATTTTTATTTATACAAAGAGAATCTGTTGTGCTCAGGTTTTGCTATGGTTGGCCAATGTCAGAACAAACTAGATGGGTCTTTGGCCTGCCATAGCAGGCTCTTCTGTTCTTAAAGGGGGACTCCAGCAAATGGAAAATTATTACTTTAGTCATTTCTCCTCCTGAGTTATCACATCTTAGTTAGACCTTTCTCTATCAGTTACAGCAGACACAGCCCTCTCTGCTGCTCTGTTATGAAGAAGAATGTATTTGAACTCTGAAAACACAACTGGCACTAAAGTAGCAAGCAATAACGTTGACAAAAATGAGAGTATTGGAAAATAATATCTCTAGGCTGCAAAAGGTATAAAGGAGCATTATGCATGATCGTGACCCTAGGGGGACTATAGTATTGCTAGTCAGCTCATGCTCAAATGCTATTACAGGAAGTCAGCAAGTCTTTCCCGACTCGGTGGTGACACTGAATACATTTATATGGGTTTTAGTTTAAGCTGCTTTCTCCTGCAACCACAAATCCAGGAAGGAATCGATATTGGTATTTCTGAAAAACATTCATTTGGCTCACTCTGAGCAATTCTGATCTGGAATAATGCTGAAATTTTTAGATACCAAGCCAGCTTTGAAACAACTGCAAGCAATTTTGTTGGTGTTCTGATGCAAAATAATAGGAGTACTCCTTTTTGCAGTTCAGATTTGAATGAAAATCGGCATACCTGAAATTTGAAAAGCAGGGCAAGAAAACCTGGTCTAAACTCCGAAAACCATTAACTTCAAAGTTTTAAAACTTTTAGAAACCTGCAGATTTTATTCTTAAAAGCCTTGGGAGTCTTGAATTGAACCACTCCCATGTGTTCTTTAATGTACCATTTTCATGAGTCAGTATAGTATTATGAAACTGCTCCCCAAATCTACAGCTATTATTCTGAACTGTAAGAGTCCAGACTCCATAATTTATATATTGGCTGTTGATTAGGTCAACTAACTTAGTGAGAGAGAACTGTTCCTTAAAGAGAAAATACTTCATTAAAATGCTTTCTGGCCGTGTAATTGTTGTTTCAAGGGGAAAAGATAGGTATAAAAAGGAGAATTTCTGGATCCGAAGATCCAAGTACTCTTTGGTGAGAGAAGCTCAGCAGAGATTTAAAATCAAAAAGTATGCAGCAAAGTAAAGGATGGTAAGTTAAAAATGGTTTACTTACAAACTCTCCAAAGGTCAGATTCATGGGCTTTTCCATACAGCATTCAGAAAATGTTGCACAGGCAGTAACACTTGGCTTAGTTACTATGATGAAAGTTCCTAAATTATTGGTATAGAAACTCAATAGTGGCTTGTGAGAGTCATGTGGTGAAGATGGAACAACCAGTTTAGCCTCTTCACATGCTGAGTTCATCAAGTAGACTGAGGGGAAACAAAGACTTGACTGCCTAGTCCCTCCCAAGGTGAGCTAAGCTTAGCAGGACAGCTTACTCTATGGTCTTAACCATTTCATGCATTAATTACACTTAAGCAGGTTGGTTATATCAGGCTGGTTACACCACAGTAATATGCAGATTACATGAGATCACCAGTCAACCACAGAACACTAGCTGGTGAATGGAGGAAATCCCCATTCCAGTCACTACTAGTCTGCATGGTTCTAAATAGCCACAGAAACCTAAGATCCCTGCACCAGGTGTGCATCTTCTGCTTGGTAGCTATCATCCTACTAATAGTCTTAGATACCACATTTGGAAGCAATCAATATGGAAGCAAGTCCTTATTAGGGACTTTGGGACTTATTAAAGGACTTTGGAATTTTTCTTAGAGACTAACAGAGCTACCTTAACTCTTAAAATGATCTAGTCTTATTTCATATGCTTCACAATTTCTGATCCTTTGGCACTTTCCCAATAATTTCACAAGTTTCTCTCTACAGTCCTGAGGACTAGAAATGGGATTCTCAGGATGCTAACAAGATTTTCAAAGGTACGTCATTAGAACTGGGCATAGTAATACTACTTCTTGCTTATATAGCACTGTAAAAGTGTTCTTCCAAACTGCCCCACAACTTAGTATGAAAACAATGTAAGGTAGCTCATTATCTTGATAAGGAAGAATGCAGCTGAGGATGACTTGCCTTACTTTAGGTCACCTAGAGTGCTTCTAGGCAACACCAACAATAAAAGTTTGATACTTTTATTATTTTCCTATAATTGTGCCTTACAGTTCCCAGATGAAGGACACAGTGGTTGTTTTCTCTACTCCTACCTCTACCAGCAGGCAACCCTGCTTCATCCTGCCCCTTCTCCCCAAGAAAAGCATATGGGATACAAAATAGGGTGGTGAATTTGTGATAACTGCTTGTTACCCTCTCTGGGCTCAGCAGCCATTATCCTTTCCTGGTGCTCACCGTGTGGTGGCACTGATGGGATTCACTCTGTAGCAAGTTGAGCCCTGCCTTAGAAAGCAGAATGTGAATCTCAGTGCCAAATAAACTCTCGGTTCACAGATGTGAAAGGTTGGACAAATAGATCAGACCTAACTCAAATAATAATTTTAAAACCTTCTGGTACCAAGTTTACACAGAAACCCCTTCTATCCCACATGCACAGAAAATTTCCTTTGCAGAGAACTGTGAGCACTGCACATGTATTTTCCTATCTAGGTTCTTGCATACTGTATTTCAAAGGAAGTCCTGGCTGGCAGCATGTTCTAACATGGTATGGTGTGACTCTATTTTTATGCCCACAATTTCCTACACAGAAACAATAAGTGTATCAGCTAATTATCAATGTGCTTGTAATTCTTACACTTAAAAACATTTCCATGTGGGAATTAACACATTTCATAGACAGTGTCAATTGCTCACATGTAAATTTGGGATTCACTTTGGTTTCCAGAGTTTGTGTGTCTGATCAGCACCAGCATACACTCAAAAGTATTCTGTTCTGTAGGGGATGTCTTTTAAAAAATGTTTGCTACTAGATTTGCCATTCTGTCTGCATGAATGTCCCAAGAATTTGGACTTTAACAGGGAATTCTGTGGAATTTACTCCCAGATAAATTTTTTGACTGGGTAGTAGAATTTTGCCTCGAGTGCACATACATAAATACTATTAAGTAGTCACATACTGCCCTTTCAAATGCTGCAGGCAGCTAATGAGATTCAGTCTGAACTTTGTATATTTTGCTAGTAGCCAAAAGCAAAACAAACACGCAAAATCTAGACACGTTCTCTTTGCTTGCAAATCAATGCTGGGCAGGCTGTGACAGAGTAAATAGCAATCTATCAGAGCACAACTCGTGAAAAACACCTGGCCAAACGCAAAACAGAGCGACTGGAAAGGGACTCAGGCACCGGTTCTTGGGGTGCCGATAGGGATCTTACAAGCGCACAAGAGCGTCCCCATTTCCACCCGTGGGGAGCTGGAGGAGGGCGCCCCTCGACACACGCGCGAGTCTCGCGTTGATCCTTTTCTTTTCTTTCCCTTAGACGGAAACTCTTTCCCCGGAGGAATTTCGTAGCGTGTGAAGCTGCCCTGGATGCGTGAGGAGGAGGAGCAACCACAACCGCCGGCAAGGCGGGAGGGGTGGACTTGGGTGCCGTCGGCGTCAATGAATGAAGGCGAGAGCGTCTCCGCAAGGCGGGATGAGGCGCCCCTAGTGTTTCCTCGGCGCTGCAAGCGGCCGGCTCCGGCTGCTCCGTCCCCTCCGCAATCCGAGCCGCGTCCCCTCCTCTTCTCCGGCCTGTGACCGAGCCGGGCCCAGCTCAGAGAGGAGGAGGAGAAAAACAGGGAGCAGGAGGAGGAGCAGCCGCCGCCGCCGCCGGATGCGGCGAGGAAAGAGCTCCGGCTCCCCTACGCAGCGCTGCCGGCCACTCACCTGAGCGCGCCGCGGCGGGAGGAGGAGGAGCCGGCCAGGCTGCTGCCGCTGCCGCCGCGGTAATCCCGGCGGGCGACCCAGAAGCCATGGCAAGGGCTCCGGGAGCCTAGAGGCGGGCCGCCTCAGCCTCGCTCCGAGGAGCCGCGCCGCAGAGGCCTGCGAGTCCAGGGCGGGCGGCGGCGGCGGGCTCGGCCATTCCCAGCTTGGCCCGGGCCGGCTCTGCAGCAGCGCCTCTCCCGCGCAAGATGTCCACCCGCACGCCGCTGCCCACCGTCAACGAGCGGGACACCGAGAACGTGAGTGCCGCCGCCGCCGCCAGTGCCTTGAGAGCCCTTCCACTCTGCCAGCCGGCGCGGGGCTCGCTCAGGCCGGAGTCGCCCTTCTTGGCCTCGGCCGGGCGGGTTTTTTTGGGGGGGGGGGTTGAGAGGGAGAGCAGGAGGGGGCTTGGCGGCCACGGCTTCCCCGCCTCGCGTGGGTGAGGGACCACCTTGAGCTCTCCTTTTCCTTCCCCGCATTCCTGGGGGCACTTTCGGAACCAGGCAGGGACTGGGGGCAGCCCCTTTCCTCTCGCCTCCCTTGCCCAGCCAGGCCTCCGCCGGGTGGCCCCTTGCGCGCCTTTGCCTGCACTGCAGCCACGCCTCAGTGGGATGCGCTCTCTCCTCCCCATGCCACACCCGGGGGCTGCTTTCTTCTTCTCCTTCTCCTGCTTTTCCCTTCCTTCCTTTATGCAAGGCACCCCCAAGCCAGCCCAGGCAAAGTGTCTTCTTTGCATGTCTAGTTTGCAGCTAGCCTGTCTCTCTTTTCCACACAGAGCTCTATCTGTGCTTTCAGGTAAACTTTCCACATGGCTTCCCTCTCCATAGGGCCGGCCTCCCCTCCCTGACTATACTCTCTTCTTCTTCCTGCCCTGCCTATTGCCAGGCTTGCATCCTTCCCTGGGCCCGGCCGGTGACCTCCAAAAGCCAGGCTGCTCTGTCAATCCATCACTCGGGGCAAGCGCAGGATCTGCCTTCACTTCCGCCTGCCCCTCGCCCCTGCTGGTGATGTCTGTGCAAGAAAGCTTCTTCTGAACTTTGCTCCTTTTGTTCTTGGGGAAAGCTCTGGTCTTTCTCCCTTAGATCCTTCTTTTTTATTTTATTTTTGGTGGTGGTGTCCTAGTGGACTTCCCTCCCGGTGGGGTGACTGAGGATTAAGATAGCAGCCAGAGAAATTATAAAGCAGGGTGATTCTCTTCCCAGGGAAGGTTGTTATAGGAACAGTACAGAACAGGAAAATGAGAACGGAAAGCTTTGTAATGCCCAGGGTTCAGTGCATGCAAGTGCCTTCAATTGCTCTCTATTTTGTAAATACAAGCATAACCCAGGATGAAAGATGTTGGGGCTTTGGAGTAGCGAAAACATGTCTGGAATGCCTATTTCACATGGTTAGTAGCAAAGGGAGACAGAAGGTTTAGACTCTGTAAAATCTGGCTTTATGTCTGCACGTGCTATTTCTGGTAGGCATGATTAATGGGAAGTGAACTGTGTGTGGGAGGGAAAAGACATATTTGTAGTGAAGTAATCTAACGGCCTGAATTGAAGCAGACTTTACTATGTTAATGTGAAATGGGATACAGTGTGAACAGGCCCATTGACTTCGCTGGCGCTGTTGACAATGTTCACTTTTCTAAGCAAGCAGTGTTTATCCTTTCCTGGGGACACTGTGTCAGTGTCCTAGGCACTATTCACATACTCTGGTTTGGAGAGTTGGATTTAAGGTGAAAGTGTGTGACAACGTGAGGAAGGAGACAAAAGGCAGATTATGAAAATTGTGGCTTCTGTGGGTTGTGCAATTTCAGAGTTCCATGGTGCTATAATAAGAAATGCTGTCCAAAGAAACTGCATTGAAACATATTATAAATCTGATTATCGTATCAATTCATGGCATTTTTAAATGTAAGCTAAAAAGTGTACATTTTAGTATAGTGTAAATGGATCACACACCTCCAATAATTCTCTCCCTATTAAGTTCTTATAGAAGAGATGTTTGAAAGATTTTTATAGGCTACAGAGCTAACAATATGTCTTTATTTCCCCCTTGTAATTAGTGTGGGAAAGTTATTGGTGCAGGAGAGACATTCACCCCAGTAAAATGTGACCTTAAATGGGTTTTTTGAAATATCTTCTTTAATGGCGCCAGAATGTTTAGCAATGCTATCAATTTGTTTGAAGAGTGTTAAGAGGCTCTCTAATTAATGATCTTTTTATCGCTTCTTTAAAAAAAAATCTTTGCCTAACACTCCCGTGAAGTGAAACTTTATTGGAATGTATAATGTGTAGGATTATTGTTAGGGAAAAGTTCATTGGGAAGATATCCCCCCCCCCCAATCTTTTAAAATTCTTTTCTAAACTCTGCAATGATCCATTGGGATTTAGGTCTTGGATGAATTTTTAAGGGAGTAAAAATGTGCTGTAGTTGCCAAGTTGCAACCAGGAAATATTGTCCTCCCTCCCATTATGCCTTTTGGAACAAACGGGTCTGAAATTGCCCCACAGCAGGCGGATCTGTTAAGGAAACAGGCATAATCACTTGCTTGTGACTTGACAGTCCTTGGGTGAGTTGAATTTGTTTTGCTTTATTATTTTGCTACTCAGGCTATTCATTTTTACAGTAGATAAATATGCAGGCATAGAGTCACTCAATTTATGCAATTCCCTTATCACATTGGGTATATAGCGGATTATAGGTCTATAGTGAGAAAGAGTGTGATTGTCTTACCCACTGCGCCCACCTTTTCTTATATTCACAGAGTGAGTCAGCAGGTGGTAGAATTACTGAATAGGCCAAGCAGTTGTTCCTAAAGTACATTTTCTCTTCATTTTTACTTCTTGTCTCTTTCAACTTGACATTCTTTTTGAGTATTACTTTTCGTTTGTGCTAGATCTTTTTGCTGATGGGTTTTGGGATATATAAGAGCAAACCAAACTGTGTGTTGGAAGAGAATATTTCCATATGCCTGTACTCGCTGCAAGGAAGAATGAAAGACCATTGTTTCTCTAGCCACAATGCTCTTAAATGCAACCCTTCCAGAGGTAAAAATCTCTGCAATTTCTAAAGAGGTGCTGTTTGTATTTAGGCTGAACATAATATTTTGGATTTTCAATCAAGCCAGCAATTGGAATAGGTTTTTTGCTCTGACACAGCATGTTTTGACATACTGTAATGTACTTGAGAAATTGAATTTTATTGCTTCAAAGTTTGAGCTGATAGTTTACATGCATAACAGTACTTTACAGTAACATCAGGTTTTGTTTGTTTGTTTTGGTAAAGCAAATCAAAGCACAGAGATGTTTAGGCTTGTTCAAGTGAGCTTTCTTTGGAGTCCTATAGCCAATTTAAAATGGGTTTCTTGAGTAGTTATACTTAACTGCATTATGGTAACTTGTAGGAACTATAAATAAAGAACCAGGCCTTGTGGAGAGGATATTGAAAAGAGGGAGAAAGTAGTTGGTATCCTAGGTTGCCTTAGGGAAAGAATATTGGGGAAGCAAAATAGTATTTGAGGATCACAAATAAGGATATGATTTGGGAAAGGTTCTTACAACATATATGTGCCAGCAGTACCAGAAGTAGCAATTTGTAGGCATTGAAGTAGTATTTGATTAGTGACCTAAAGCTAAGGTCTGGCTTTTGTGCCAAATGAATGTTCTACAGCTGTTATTATAAAACTACTTCCACAGACCGGGCCTTCTCTTAAGCTACTGGAGCTATGTGGCAGGAAATCACATTGGATGAACTATTAATGTGTTTCTTGCAGCAGTGCTGCCTACCTCCAGGTAAAGCAATAGCGGTATAGGGAACAATCACTTTGCAATCCATCTCATGTAATTTCCTGTATACAGACATGACTGGAGCAGTACAGATGGAGCCACAGGGAAGCAGCTGCCTCACTGTTTTGGTAATGTTAGAATGAGCCCTAGCAGATACACTTCTGGATTTTTTTGAAATAAGTTTTTTCCAGGCTTCAGAGCAACCAAGACATTGACAGATAGATGTATGGACACCCTTATGGGCAAAGGTTGACATTCTGATACGTTACAGAACAGACAGTGGCATTTGATGGTGAATATCTTCTCTAGTGATGTTTGCAATCTTGATTTAATTGATTCTTCTTCTTCTCTAATTAACCCAGGATAACTGTGCTAGTTTACCCAACTGTCGCTCCATGATAACCAAAGTGGCAAGTACTGGCAAGGCAAAGTTGTTGAAGATGTTTAATGAACTGGAGATTGTTGTAGGATTTGGGCAAGGAATAATAACCACTAGAAATAGTGGCTGTTTATGCCAGTGATAAAATAATTAACTATGTCAGATGACATGGTTGGGGCTCAACAGGTTTGAATGTGTTCTGGGTTCTCTCATTGGAGGTACAGGTATGATGGGGGATAAGCACTGAGATGTGTCATGCATGAGACGCACACAGAGAAAGGCAACTTCAGAAAGGGCTGGAGGAAGGCAGTGGCACAATTCCTGGTCACATTGCACTGAGTTTGTGTCGCAGTGGAATGAACCACTGAAGTGTTTTAAGTGGGATAGCTCAGTCAATAGAGCATGAGACTTACTCTTAGGGTCATGGCTTTGATCCCCATGTTGGGCAAAAAGATTCCTACATTGCAGGGGGTTGGACTAGATGACCCTTGTGGTCCCTCCCAGCTTTGTGATTCTCCAGAGTGCTACATTAGGGCAGTGGAATCACTATACAAAAGGAGTTGCTTTGCCCCAGCTGGTGCAGAAAGGAGTTTGTTCCAAGACAGCTGTAAAGATCAGAAATGTCATAAACGATGGGCAGGGAAGTATTAAAACAGAAGTGGGCCCTTTTTTCCCTTTCAAACCTGTTATACACAGTTTTATGCCAAATTTTCTGAATTTCTTCAAAATGTGGAATAGAAAATTATTCCTCTAGAAACTCCTTCGTCATATTTTGTTGAATTGTTGCATGGCCAGGAGACTGTACATGTAATTTATATATAGCATGTAAATTTAGATTTAAAGTCTTACTGTAAGCAAGGTTAACTGTCAGGGACTAGTAGGGCTCTGAAGAGTGTGGGGCAGAGGACCAGGGGAGTGACTCAGGAGAGGGGACCAGCGATTTATGGGGTTTGACGCTGCCTGCAAGGCAGGAGCCAGAGCAGGGGGAGGAGGAAGAGTCAGGGTAGTCCAAGACAGAGGAAGGCACACAGGATATGGTAGAAGAAGAAAAAGAGGCTGCTCAGATGACAGATAGGTCTCCTAAAACCCCTCTGCCTTCTAAAACTAAGAACAGCTACAACTTCTGTGCAGGGGAAGTCTCAGATCGTTGGTGTGCAACACATCAGAAGGTGTATAACCAGGCCAGGCAGAGGGGGCCTCGCTTTTGGTGCGGGGGAAAATCGCCTAGTGGCTAGAGCAGGCATAGGCAAATTTGGCCCTCCAGATGTTTTGGGACTACAACTCCCATCATCCCTAGCTAACAAGACCAGTGGTTAGGGCTGATGGGAGTTGTAGTCCCAAAACATCTGGAGGACTGAGTTTGCCTATGCCTGGGCTAGAGGTATATGTGTGCGTGTGCACCTGGAGCATTCCAGGAGTTGCTGTAAGTGCTTCTTTTGTAAATAAAGACTTGACAATCAGACACATGCTTTCCTTAGCTGGGGTGGGCCAGGACATTGACATATTGCTACTTAAGCAACAGCATCTTAAGCCTTTGGATCTTCAATTTAACTTTAAGTTGTTTGTCTCTATACTAGGATATTATTTCATGGTAGCTTAAAAAAACCTCATAATTTTTCTGCTATAGACATGATGTACGTGGGAACAGTTTAGACTGGCTAACAAATCTGCGTGTCTCAAGAATGACATCATATAAGACAGTTGGTAAAGGAGTTAGCTGTCAAAACAGGTAGGGATAGTAAACAAATCTCTTTTTTGAGGAAAGGACAAATGTTTAATACAGTAATGGGTATGGTTAAAATGTAGAATAAAAGTTGGATGGCTATATTTATAAAGTTAATATCTAGCTTTGCTCCTGTGTAAGAAAGAATGGATCAGATATGAAGAGAGGAGTTGTGGGAGACAATTCTTGCTAAATATTTTCTTTCACTGCCTTGAGGAACATATGGCCTAGTTTTTAAGCATTCCAGGTTCAAAGTAGAATTGCTGTTTGCCAATAGATATAGAGTGGCTTGGTAATGAGAGATAGCATGTTTTTTTCCTGGATATCCAAATGAATTGATCCAGACTAAATTGCTCTGAAACAAGTGCTAGATAGCTTGGGGCCAGGAATCCTTCTCTTTTCTGCAGTGAATAACTTGTTTTTACACAATAAAATACTTGTGATAAAAGCTCATCTGAATAAAGCTTATGATTGTTGGGAAAGCTCATCTGGTAAGATTTTTTGTCTTGAAATTTTGAGTTTGAGTGAAGACTAAGAGTAATCTCATATAATTTCTGTGCTACCTTTTATTCCTCCTTTAATTCAGGGAACTTCAGATCTGAAGAAATATCTGACAGTAAGTTCAGTTGTGTGAGGCAATCTACACAACTGGACATCTGTGTTGGGTATTGAGGTCACTTTGTGATGGATACAACATTTGGTGTTGGCATCTGTCTGTCTCTGGAGACAATAGATGAGTATGCCTTTGTAGGTGAAGTCAAACCGTTGGAAGGTTACAACACTTGTTGTGGCTGTAGAGACCACAGAGATGCATGTTTAGTTGCAGCTGGGACAGATGCACCATGGCATTTCTTCTCTCTGTGCTCCTCCCAGCAGTCATTCCTCCTCTGGCCACTGCTATGGATGCATGACCTGACTGGCTGTCTCCAGGCACCACAGTTGTCTTCAAGAGATTCCCACATGGCGGGGTTGGCATTGCCAGCCTTCATGTCACAATTGCAAGTATCTTTGTAACACAAAGAGTTGGTCTGCCAGCAGGCTTAGTTCCTGAAGCCAGCTCCCTGTAAAGCACATCCTTGGGGATCCCGCCAGCTTTCATTCTGTGGCCATGACCAAGCCAGCATAGATGTCACTGAGACAGGAGTGCAGACATGCTGAGAATGTGGGCTTGGGAGAGCACACCTTTGTTTGAGACTCTTTCCTGCCTTGTGATGCCCAAAATCTTCCTGAGGCAGCACATGTGGAAGGCATTGAGGTGTCGCTTCTGGCGGTTGTAAGTTGCCCACAGATAGTGTACTCAGCATACAAGCCTGGTAGACCTTCTTCTCGGTACTAGATGTTAGCATCACATTCTCCCATACCCTTTTGGAGCAACATTGAGAAATACATATATAGTTTGTTGCAGATGAGATGGGTGGGGGGCAGGTTTCATTCTATTCATTTGAAGACTGAACTTTAACCGTAGAGTTGTAGCCCATTCTCACACATATTTTGTGTGACTACATTGGATCCTTTGAATGTGAAAAAGTTCACTTGAGAATGGGAGATACTGTGGCATTTTTGTTAACACTTCTACAGTGATGGATGGCTTCGGGATATGTTAAGTTAAAAATATTAGTGTGTAATGAGGTTTCTCATTTTTATTTGAACTCATTTCCCCCCTCATGAGATTAGCTGCTATTTTGCTGGAAATAAATTAAAATGCTTTAAAATGCAATAAACATACCTTCTGGAAGTAAGCATTCCTTCTTTAATTTGTCTTCTGACATAACTGAGGTTTGGGAAGGTATATGCTAATCCTGTATTTATCTGACAAATTACATATAATTTAAACTGCTAATGGTTTCAGCTCTCTACTCACTTGAGTGTGCCATTTATCTAAACATATATGCATTTCGTTATCTGAGTGATGCTGAATTAGGCTGTCAAGGCATACTGGACACTGATATCCTCAAAGGCATATGGAAGAGTTTCTATGTTGCGGAAAATATTTATCATAAAAAATCATGCTGGCCTTTAAAAATAGCTTTCATGGTGGCTTACAAAATTTTAGAAAGAAACAAAATACAAGAAACGGGAAGGAAGACCATCATAAAACAAAATATAAAATCTTAGGAGGATAAAAAGGTCTTTGCCTGGCAATGGGGAAATAGTATCATGGGTGCCAGGCAAGATTCTAGTTCCAAAAATCCATCCCAAATTGCCACATGCCTCAGCTCAGATAGCAGCATACCCAGAGGACAACTTTGGCAGCTGGTCTCAGTAAATTAGCAGGTAAAGGCAGTGATAGGCATTCCTTTGATTCCAGGTTGTGGCAGAAATGGCCCTAAGTGCTCAAGGTGGAAGAGAAGAAGAATGGAACTGCCTGCTCAAGATACATGCTTGTGTAAAGCCAATATTTTCTGTGGCTCATGGAAAGGAAGGGACCAGGTGAAATAGTGCTGTTGGTTCTTTGTCTATAACTCATACCTCCCTCTTCCCTGTGGCCTTGCAGAGGGTTTTGTTTAAATCAATTAATACAGAATCTAGTAGTCCAGTCAGAGCCTATAATTGCTGGCCTTCTCCCCTTGATTTTTGTGCACTTCCAGTTTCCTCATCTGTGTTGCACTGACGTAACTCTTCTCTGTTGTGCTATATTTCTGGGCATCCAGCCTCTACTATATTCAGTGGTGAAGTTTCTGTGCTCTGTGTGGAT